>NC_044037.1:136865041-137174168 GCF_901765095.1 Microcaecilia unicolor
ACACCACTTTAAACCCACAACTACTCCATTTCTAGCAATATCCTAGATTTCAAGTATGGAAGAGCAAAGGGATAATTTACCTGTATCATGTATTGACTGAGGAAGGGAAGATTAAGCCCTTCTCCAATTTACAGCAAGAATTTTTGTTGCCAGACAGGGACATATTTCACTATTATCAACTTCAACATTATGTTAATAGTTTAAATTGGAGAGTCATGTGACGCTATGTACAGGAGCGGTAGCTGAGTCTCCCTACTGTCATACCGGGGTACAAAGTATATCGTAATGATAGGGTGGACCGGACTGGTGGAGGGGTAGCATTGTATATTAACGAGAGCCTTGACTCAGATAGATTACAAATTCAGCAGGACACAAATCACACCTTTGAATCACTGTGGGTTGAAATTCCATGTATAAAAGGGAAAAAAATGGTGATAGGAGTGTACTACCATCCGCCTCGCCAGGATCAGCAGGTAGACACAGAAATGATAAAAGAAATCAGAGATGCGAACAAAATGGGCAATGTGATAATAATGGGTGACTTCAATTATCCAAATATAGACTGGGTAAATGTAACATCGGGACACGCTACAGAGATACAATTCCTTGATGAAATCAAGGACAGCTTTATGGAGTAACTGGTGCAGGAGCCGACGAGAGAAGGAAAAATTCTAGACTTGGTCCTTAGTGGAGCACATGATCTGGTGAGGGACGTTATGGTACTGGGGCCGCTTGATAACAGTGACCATAATATGATCAGTTTTGACATCGACTTTGAAGTAACTGTACACAGAAAGTCAAATACGTTAGCGTTTAACTTTAAAAAAGGAGACTATGATAAAATGAGAAGAACGGTAAAAAAAAAACTTAGGGGGGCAACTGAGAGAGTAAAAACTGTACAACAGGCGTGGACGCTGTTCAAAAATACCATCCTGGAGGCCCAGGCCATACATATTCCGCGAATTAGAAAAGAAAGACGGAAGTCCAAAAGACACCCGGCCTGGTTGAAAAGTGAGGTGAAGGAAGCTATTAGGGCTAAAAGAAACGCCTTCAGAAAATGGAAGAAGGAACCGTCTGAAAATAACAAGAAACAGCGTAAGGAGTGTCAAAGCAAATGCAAGGCGCAGATTAAGAAGGCCAAGAGGGAGTATGAAAAAAAGATAGCATTAGAGGCAAAAAAACATAGTAAAAAAATTTTTCGGTATATTAAAAGCAGGAAGCCGGCAAAAGAATCGGTTGGGCCGCTGGATGACCGAGGGGTAAAAGGGGCGATCAAGGAAGACAAAGACGTAGCGGAGAGACTGAATGAATTCTTTGCTTCGGTCTTCACCGAGGAAGATTTGGGTGGGATACCGGTGTCGGAAATGGTATTTCAAGCGGACGAGTCGGAGAAACTTACTGACTTCACGGTAAACCTGGAGGACGTAATGGGGCAGTTCGGCAAACTGAAGAGTAGCAAATCTCCTGGACCGGATGGTATTCATCCTAGAGTACTGATAGAACTGAAAAACGAGCTTGCGGAGCTACTGCTAGTGATATGCAACTTATCCTTAAAATCGAGCGTGGTACCGGAAGATTGGAAGGTGGCCAATGTAACGCCCATTTTTAAAAAAGGCTCCAGGGGAGATCCGGGAAATTATAGACCGGTGAGTCTGACGTCGGTGCCGGGGAAAATGGTAGAGGCTATTATTAAAAACAAAATTACAGAGCACATCTGAGGACATGGATTACTGAGACCAAGTCAGCATAGCTTTTGTGTGGGGAAATCTTGCCTGACCAATTTACTTCAATTCTTTGAAGGAGTGAACAAACATGTGGACAAAGGGGAGTCGGTTGATATTGTGTATCTGGATATTCAAAAGGCGTTTGACAAGGTACCTCATGAAAGGCTACAGAGGAAATTGGAGGGTCATGGGATAGGAGGAAATGTCCTATTGTGGATTAAAAACTGGTTGAAGGATAGGAAACAGAGAGTGGGGTTAAATGGGCAGTATTCACAATGGAGAAGGGTAGTTAGTGGGGTTCCTCAGGGGTCCGTGCTAGGACCGCTGCTTTTTAATATATTTATAAATGATTTAGAGATGGGAGTAACTAGCGAGGTAATTAAATTTGCTGATGACACAAAGTTATTCAAAGTCATTAACTCGCGACAGGATTGTGAAAAATTACAAGAGGACCTTACGAGACTGGGAGACTGGGCGGCTAAATGGCAGATGATGTTTAATGTGAGCAAGTGCAAGGTGATGCATGTGGGGAAAAAAGAACCCGAATTATAGCTACGTCATGCAAGGTTCCACGTTAGGAGTTACGGACCAAGAAAGGGATCTGGGTGTCGTCGTCGATAACACACTGAAACCTTCTGCTCAGTGTGCTGCTGCGGCTAAGAAAGCAAATAGAATGTTGGGTATTATTAGGAAAGGTATGGAAAACAGGTGTGAGGATGTTATAATGCCGTTGTATCGCTCCATGGTGCGACCGCACCTTGAGTATTGTGTTCAATTCTGGTCGCCGCATCTCAAGAAAGATATAGTAGAATTGGAAAAGGTGCAGCGAAGGGCGACTAAAATGATAGCGGGGATGGGACGACTTTCCTATGAAGAGAGGCTGAGAAGGCTAGGGCTTTTCAGCTTGGAGAAGAGACGGCTGAGGGGAGACATGATAGAGGTATATAAAATAATGAGTGGAGTGGAACAGGTGGATGTGAAGCGTCTGTTCACGCTTTCTAAAAATACTAGGACTAGGGGGCATGCGATGAAACTACAGTGTAGTAAATTTAAAACAAATCAGAGAAAATTTTTCTTCACCCAACGTGTAATTAAACTCTGGAATTCGTTGCCGGAGAAAGTGGTGAAGGCGGTTAGCTTAGCAGAGTTTAAAAAGGGGTTGGACGGATTCCTAAAGGACAAGTCCATAAACCGCTACTAAACGGACTTGGAAAAATCCAAAATTCCAGGAATAACATGTATAGAATGTTTGTACGTTTGGGAAGCTTGCCAGGTGCCCTTGGCCTGGATTGGCCGCTGTCGTGGACAGGATGCTGGGCTCGATGGACCCTTGGTCTTTTCCCAGTATGGCATTACTTATGTACTTATGTACTCCTGCCACCTCTACACAAATCCCCGCCGAAATCGCGATCTCAGCTCGGATCCGGGGCAAGAACGGGACAGCTAGTGGTGACCTGACATCAACGGGTATTCCGAAGAGGGAGAGGTGTGAGAATGGCTGCGAAAAATCCATGTAAAGAGAAAGTAAAGTCGGGAGCGGACAAAATGGCGGCGCCGGCCAGCCCCAGGGGATCGTCAGTCAGCTCCGCGTGGGTAGCAGAGATTACCTCGGAGGTGAGCGGAGCCTTGAAGCATATTCTAGATCCCCGCTTGAGTCCAATTGATTCGAAATTGGAGCAGCTGCAGGGCAACCTGGACCGTTTGGTAGCGGAGATGGGGACGTATCGCCAGCGTATCAGTGATCTGGAGGACAGAATTAATAAGTCGGAGGAGCTGCAGGCCTCGTTGCAAAAATCGATAGCGGAGTATGCGGAAAAGCTTGAGGACTTAGAAAATTGTTCATGAAGAAATAATCTGAGATTTGTGGGGATCTCCGAATCAGTGTCTGACAAGGACCTGAAAAAGTTTCTGGAGGAATGGCTGTCGCGCCAGGTAGAGGAGCCAATTCACGGGGGCCCATTGCTGGTGGAGAGGGCCCATAGGCTGGGCCAGAGGCAGAGAGAGGGCGGCAGACCGAAAGTGGTAATATGCAAGCTTCTTAATTTTGTGCATAAAATGACCATCCTCCAGGCATTCAGAGGAGGGAATGCCTTGCAGCACGAGGGGAACAAAGTGCTTTGTTTTCAGGATTGCGGTGGCAGCTCAGAGGAGGGCTTTTTCCCCAGTGTGCTCCCAGCTCTATAATCAGAAGATCAAGTTTGCTTTGTTGTACCCGGCAAAGCTGCGGGTGCAACATCAGGATCGAGTTTCTGTTTTTGCCTTGGTGGGTGAGGCGCAGAAGTTTTTGCAGCAACTGTCGGCTTTGGAGCAAGAGGGACAGAGCTCATGAATGGGACTTTTGGCATGTGTAGTGGAAGTTTATTAAGGCACATGGTCACCAGAAGGGACAATGAGTGTGTTTGCCATTATGAGGAGAAACCCAGGATTTTAGACCTGCTGTTTGGTGAGGGGAATAACATGTATAGAATGTTTGTACGTTTGGGAAGCTTGCCAGGTGCCCTTGGCCTGGATTGGCCGCTGTCGTGGACAGGATGCTGGGCTCGATGGACCCTTGGTCTTTTCCCAGTATGGCATTACTTATGTACTTATGTACCGGGACCTAGGCTTAAGCCTCTAGTTGGAAATTCCATGTGGATTAGTTATTGAAGTGTTTTGTTCAGATTTGGAAGAGAGCGGCTGGCTTCTACAGTGAGCTGGGGCAGGCAAGACCCATCCGCCATGAGCTGTTGGACAATGGTTCTGAGTGAAGGGACGCCAAGTGGTTCCTGGTTTTTGGCAGTGTTATTATGGGGAAGGACATTTAGACTCATGGTGCCTTAGGTGCTGTTGGTCTGGGTGGGAGGGATGTGTTAGCGCTGGTATGTTGGGGAAATATTGTTTATTATGTTTGGGGCTTGTTAATTGGGTGCGAACGGTAAATTAGAACAGGTGGGGAGCGGTTGTGTGTGGTAATAGGGGAGAGGGTGTGGGGGAGGGGGGTGGAGATGTGAGTGAGGGAATGATAGGGGTGGAGGGGAGAGTGGGGGTGTGGCACCGTTCTGGTAAAAGCGGTGGGTGTAGAGGGAGGTGTTGAGAAATAGTTTAAATTGGGAAAACCTTGCGGAAGATGTTCAAGAAGAGATATCAGAGGCATTTTCACTTTCTGCACAGCAAAAAATACCACTATCCTTTTATCATAGACACATCAGAGAGGTAGCACCAGAACTGAACTTCAATGCAATTGCTCGGGCTTGGAATATGGAGTTGTGAGTGTCTTTGCCTGTAGAAGTGTACAAAGCACACATTTTATCGTTGCAACGGACTATGTGGGCACAGTCGCATTGGGAATTACAATACAAGTTTGCTTTGCGATGGTATATCCTACTCAGAAAAGCTTTTCATATGGAGATATCCCCTGATGGCGCATGTCCTAAATGCGGGTGAGAAGGAGCCACGTTGGGACACATGTTTTGGGATTGTCCGAATATCACACACTTTTGGAGACAAATCCTACAACAGGTGGGAAGTTGGTGGAATACAAGTTGGTAACTAGACCTTAAACTATTATTTGGTCAGCCAAGTCTGGGATCGCCAACACCAAAGGGCTTACGAGACTTTGTAATCCGGGCCACTATCATGGCTAAAAAGGTCATCTTAACACATTGGTTGTCCTCTGCAGGACCGGATATACAGCAGTGGCGTGCACAAATGATGCTTTTATTGCGTCTGGAGAGAGTTGGAGTGGGGGATGTCTCGTCAACACCAGGTATACAGTTCCAAGCAAGATGGGCTCCATTCTGGATGACCTTGACCCCTGCTGCAAGAGGCCGCTTATTGAACATCTGAACCTCTGTTGACTTAAAACTTTGTTCTTAAGGACTGAAGATATCTTGGTTTGAATAAGGGGGGGCGGAAGGGGGGGAATAGGGGAGGATAGTAGACATTCAATTAAAACTTAATTCAGAAAAAACACAATGTCTCATACTTACCTCACAACATAACACAAGCAAATTCACCACTATAAACACACCAAACTTTTCCCTACCTGTGTCAGACACCCTGAAAATTCTCGGAGTTACCATTGAACGAAATCTTACATTTGAAAGTCACGTGAAGAACACAACCAAGAAGATGTTCCACTCAATGTGGAAACTTAAAAGAGTGAAACCGTTCTTCTCGAGGGCCATTTTTTGCAACCTGGTACAATCAATGGTGCTGAGTCACCTCGACTACTGCAATGCACTCAATGCCGGCTGCAAAGAATATATCATCAAGAAACTCCAGACAGCCCAAAACACTGCAGCCAGACTCATATTTGGAAAAACAAAATATGAAAGTGCAAAACCCCTCAGAGAAAAACTACATTGGCTGCCACTCAAAGAACGCATCACGTTCAAGATCTGCACATCTACTATAATAAAACTTACCCTCAACGTTCTGAAGACAACGTTCTGAAGTCACTCAGTCACTCCCTGAAGGGTTCGTTACTTCATGGTGGTGAAGCCACCTCACTGACCATGTCTGCCCCGCCCTCGCGTCAAACGTCATGACGCCGAAGGCGGAAAACCTACAGAAAACTGAAAGAAGGGATCACACACAGGCAGGGGGAGGAGTAGGGAAATACGCTCCGCGTGTTTCCCTAATCCTCCCCCTGCCTAGGAAACGCTGGCTACCAACATCCCGACCCACCCGCGGACAAACTCTGCAGGGAAACCACTTCCAAAGCTCCGAAGTCCCAATGAAGCCCCGCCCACAGAATGTTCGAGGTCCACCACCCACCCCCGCGCTACACCCCCCCAAAACCACCCCAAAGCTCCGGAGTTCAAAAGAAGCCCCGCCCACAGAATGCTGGAGGTGCAACACCCGCCCCCCGCGCCGCACCCCTCCCCAAGCCACCCACCGTCACGTTGCTTTGCTAGCGGGTTACCCGAAACCCCGCCAGCACAAGTCCTGTCTTCTGACTACAGCGTGATCTTCGGCATTGCTAGCCCCTGCAGGCAGGGCTTCTGTGCGTCTGACGTCCTGCATGTGCAGGACGTCAGACGCAAATAACCCCGCCCTGCACAGGCTAGCAATGCCGAAGATCACGCCGGAGTCAGCAGACAACACAGGACTTCTGCTGGTGGGATTTTCGATCCCCCGCCAGCAAAACAACGCAACGGTGGGTGTGTTGGCGGCAGAGGGGGGGTGCGTCGCGCGGAGGGGGCGGTGACGGCACTCATCAAACACAACCCCGAAAACTGGCAGCGCTTCCTTCCCTCTTCTTCAAAGCACAATCCCCCCCCCCCCCAACTGAACTATACAGCACACACACTCACTCACTGACATCTGGCAGTGCTTGCTGAACCACCCCTCCACACACACACACTCACTCTCTCATCTGGCAGTGTTTCCTGAAACCCCTGCCCCCCCCCACACACACACTCACTCATCTGGCAGCGGTTCCTGAACCCCCCCTCCCCACACACACACTTACTCACTCACTCTCATTTGACCACACTTCCTAACCCCCCCCCCCCCACCACACACACTCACTCTCTCATCTGGCAGCGAAATCCCTGCCCCCCCACACACACTCACTCATCTGACAGCGGTTCCTGACCCCCCCCCCCCACACTTACTCACTCTCACTCTTCCTGAACCCCTCCCCACCACAGACACACACTCACTCTCTCATCTGGCAGCGCTTCCGGAAACCCCCCCCCCCCCCCACAAACTCACTCTCATCTGGAAACGTTTGATAACCCCCCCACACACACTCACTCATCTGGCAGCGCTTCCAGACCCTCCCCCACACCCCTCGTCTTCCAAGCTGACCCCCCCCCCACACCCCTCCAACACACACACTCTCTCTTTCTCACTCTCATCTGACAGCGCTTCCTGAAACCCCATACACACACACACACTCTCATCTGGCAATGCTTGATAAACCGCACCCCCCCCCCCCCACACACACTCATCTGGCAGCACTTTCTGAACCCCCCCCCCCCCACACACACTTACTCACTCTCATTTGGCCCCGCTTCCTCAACCCCCCCACACACACTCACTCTCTCATCTGCCAGTGCTTCCTGAACCCACGCCCCAAACACACATACTCACTCTCATCTGGCAATGCTTGATAAACTGCCCCCCCACACACACACACTCACTCATCTGACAGCACTTCCTGAACCCCCCACACCCCTCTTCTTCCAAGCTGAACCCCCCAACACCCACACTCTCTCATCTGGCAGCACTTCCTGAACCCCCCTACCCCCCCCACACACACTCACTCTCATCTGGCAGCGCTTCCTGAACCCCCCCCCCCCCCCACACACACACTCACTCATCTGGCAGCACTTCCTGAACCCCCTGCCCCCCCCCCACACTCATTCAGTCATCTGGCATTGCTTCCTGAACCCCCCCCCCCCCACATACACTCACTCTCATCTAGCAGTGCTTCTTGAACCTCCCACCCCTCTTCTTCCAAGCTGAACCCCCCCCACACACACACACTCTCTCTCCCCCAGCACACCAATTGCTTGGGTGCAGTGGCGGCAATCTCAGACACCAGAGAGAGAGGGGGGGGCCTGACACCAGAGAGAGAGGGGGAGGGAGGGAGGTATCTTTGTCACACACACACTCTCTCTCACACTCTCTCTCTCACAAACAATGTCTTTCTGTCTCTCACTCTCACACAGTCTATGTCCCACAGTGTATCACATTCACTCTCTATGTGTCACACAGTCACTCACACACTTGCTTGGTCTCATACACTCAGTCTCACAGAGAATCTGTGTCTCACACACACTCTCTCTCTCGCACACACTATCTGTGTGAAACACTCTCTCACACTGTGTCTCACATACGCACTTGCACACACTCTCATTCTCACACACACACTCTCACAGATACTCTCACACCCAGACTCACTCTCTCTCTCTCACACACACACACACACTCGCACTTTCACTCTCTCTCTCACACACAGTCACTCTCACATACACTCTCCCAAACAAACACACTCTGAGGAAAACCTTGCTAGCACCCGTTTCATTTGTGTCAGAAATGGGCCTTTTTTACTAGTAATATAATATCCAAGGCGCAACGTATCCTGCGCCTTAATTTACATTATTTTCTGTTTGCCTAAACATTCAGAACACAAAAACATATTTAACAGGTTACTATCACATGTTTGCCCCCTTATTCCCTCTCCCAACCCCCCCCCCCCCAACCTAAACTCCCCCCTCCCCGAGGTTTGTCTGGAGCTGCTAAGAGGCTGTTGCTTGGTTGGCTCCCTTCCATTTGTCATATACTTCCCATAGTTTATAATATTGTGCAGTCTGTCCTTTTCTGATAGCCGTAAGCTTTGACATCAACTGGATCCTGTCCAATTTCTCCAGAACCGATTGGGTCCCAGGCAGACTTGTTTTTTTTTCCAGGCTGTCGCAATGAGCAATTTGCATGTTACAAATAGGTAGGTGGCAAAGTGATGAATGGATTTCTTTTTTTTTAACGATATTTTTATTGAAAATTTTAAATATAAAACAAATCATAACCATATCGCATCATACAACTTTCCAAAGCTTAACTGAACATTGTTTTAGTCGCTCAAAGATGTATCCCCTACCCACCCTCCCCCCTCCCTCCCTCCCTCCGGCACTACGGGGAAGATAGTAGCTCTTCCCTCATAAGCTCATATGGTTGCCAGATTTTTGTAAACAATGCCACCTGCCCCCTTCTCATAGCTGTTAATTTTGACATCTGATATATGAAATCCACCTTTCGAGTTATCAGCTGTAATGATGGTATGTTTTTCTGTTTCCAGGCCCGAGCTATTACAATTTTTGCTGCTACAAAGTATTGCACTGCCAATTTGTGCAAGTGGGCCTTCACTCCCGGGGGTCTAAGGTGTAACAGGCAGTATTCAACTCGCCCTGGATATTGCACCTTCAGGATCGTATAAACCATGTGCAGCACCCGTGCCTAATACTCTCTCACCTTTGGACAATCCCACCATATATGCATAAATGACCCTTGTGACCCACACTCTCGCCAACATTCCGCTGACATACTCGGGTATATCCGTTTAAGCCTTACCGGCGTGTAGTACCACCAGTAGAAAATTTTGTACCCATTTTCAATTAGTGGTTGTGCGATTGAGGGTTTCAACAAAGATCTAAAAATATGCATCCAGTCACCTGAGGGGAAGGTCCTATGCAGCTCCTGCTCCCACCTATGAACATAGTAATCCTGCGGGGTCACAAGCAAGAGCAGGGCCCTGTATATTCTAGTTACACTTCCTTTCCCCCCTCCCTCTCTAATTGCTGTCTCTAATCCTGTTTCCACCAGATCCAATTCCTCCCCTGCACGCCTGCGTAGGAAGTTCCTTAGACAGTGGTAGAACACCAGGTCGCGCTCCTCTAGGCCATACTCTTCCTGCAGCTCAGCAAACTCTTTTATCGACCCCTGTTCCCACACCTGCCCCAGCCTATAAAGCCCTTTGCGTGCCCAGTCCTGATAGGCTTTCTCAGTCTCTCCCAATGGGAACCCTGGGGCTCTACAGATAGCCATTTGTAAGAAATACTTTCTATCCGGGAACACCCTCCTTCTCATCTGGAGCCAGGTTGTCAGTAAATGATTTAGGCCTACCGGGACTCTGCGTATTACCGCTCTTATCTCACTCTCCGGGGACCAGAGTATATTTCCCAGATATCGCGTGGCTAGCCATGCTCTCTCCCAGTGTAACCACTTTTTGTTATTTTCCGGGTACCAATTGGCCAAGACCCGCAACTGTGCTGCTTGATAATAGAGGAGGAAATTTGGGACTCCCATACCTCCCCTAGACGGTGTTTGAAACATCATCGACCTGCGCACCCTCGGAGGCCTCTTACGCCATATGTATGCAAACATTTTCCTATTCAGCTGTTGAAAAAAGGAGCGCGGGATCGGTATTGGGAGAGCCAAAAATAGATATAATAACTTGGGCAATAGCATCATTTTTATGGCATGCACTCTCCCCATCCATGACAATGTCATGCCTTCCCATCTGTCTAATTCTTCAAACAGCTCCTTCAGCTTTCTAGGGTAATTCCCCTGGAACATAGTCTCTATCCTATCAGTTACCTGAATGCCTAGGTACTGAATAGATTTCTCAGCCCACTTAAAGGGGTACATCCTCTGTAATATCTGGGCCTCCTGTACTGGTGTTGTAAGGTTAAGTATTTCTGATTTATTGATATTTATTTTGAATCCAGACAGTTGCCCATACTGTGTCATAACTTCTATTACTCGCTTTAGAGACTGTCGAGGATGCGCTAAGGTCAACAAGATATCATCTGCAAAGAGCATAATTTTATGCTCTCGTTTACCCCTTACCACCCCTTTTATGTCCCTTTGCTCACGAATTCTCTTGGCCAATGGTTCGATTGAGAGTGCAAATAGTAATGGAGAGATCGCACATCCCTGCCTTGTGCCCCTACCCAGGTCCAAAGGTTTAGAAAGTGAGCCATTAATCTTGATCGCTGCCATTGGCTTAGTATACAATAGTCGGAGCCACTGTAGAAACTTGCCTCCTATCCCTATCTTCCTTAATACTGCGAACAGAAAGGGCCATTCCACTCGGTCAAACGCCTTCTCTGCGTCGACCGAGAGCAGAAGTACCGGTACTGCCTCGTCCCTAACTTGTTGAATAATGTGTAATAGGCATCGAGTGTTGTCGAAAGTCTGACGTCCGGCGATAAAGCCCGCCTGATCCTCATGAACCAAGAAGGGCATCAACCCCTGCAGCCTCTTGGCCAAGATTTTGGTGAAAATCTTATAATCTGTATTTAATAGTGATATCGGTCGATACGACCCACACTGCAATGGATCTTTCCCCGGCTTTAATATCACGACTATCTCTGCCATTCTCCAGGAGCTCGGAAGTTCCTGGGCTTCATCAAAGGAGGCAATTACCCTCATCAATAGGGGCGCTATCCACTTGGAGAATAGTTTATAGAACCGAGTGGGGAATCCGTCTGGACCCGGGGCTTTATTATTTGGGAGGTCAGCGATTGCCTTCTCAATATCCTCTAAGGTCACAGGGTTCGATAGCTCCTCCAGCTCCCCCCTAGACGCCCCTGGAAAGTCCATCCCCTGCAGATAATGGGCTACTTCCTCTGACACTACCACCCGTTCCGACTGATATAGTCGTGTATAAAATTCCCAGAACACTTCCTTTATTTTCTCTGTTTGGGTATATTGTTCCCCCGACTCATTCTTTATGCTCGAGATGGCATTCCGTTGGGCCTGCTTTTTAAGCTTTAACGCGAGCAACCTACTGGCTCTATTCCCAAATTCAAAATGTTCTTGTTGTGTTTGTTGTAGTTGCATCGCGATCTCTGCCATTTGTATGTCATTAAGTTGGGCTCTAAGATTATGTAGTTCTCCTGCCTTCACACTATCATTCGGGTCTGCTTTATGCGATCTCTCCATTTCAGCCAACTCCGCCCTAAGGGATGATTCCCGCTCTGTCCTCGTCCTGTCCAAATGTGCCTTAAGAGCTATTAATTGTCCCCGTAAAACTGCTTTAAATCCCTCCCATAGGCTCACCGGATGCACCTCTCCCGTATCATTAAACTGGAGATACTCCACAATGTGTTTTTCAATTACAGAAATATTCAGCGGGTCTAAGAGAATCGCCTCATTCAGACGCCATTGCCTCCGCTGTTTACCCCCTTCACTTATCTTCATAGTCAGCACCACCGGGGAATGGTCAGACCAGGTTCTAGGCTCAATAACCACCTCCAACATTTTTTCCCGTATCAGACCATCCCCCAGCCAATAATCTATCCTAGAGTATGTGTTGTACTTGGGGGAGAAGTAAGTGTAATTCCTTTCTGACCCGTGAGTCTCTCTCCAGAGGTCTAACAGCCCCCACCGTGCCATCCATCCCTTCATCGCTACTCGCTCCCTTTTTGCATATGTTACTGTTCCCCCCGAGTTATCCACCAAGGGGTCCAATGTTAGGTTTAAATCTCCTCCCACAAGCAGATGGCCCTTGGCAGATCTTTGTAAAAGCCCCTCTAGCTCCTCCAGGAATAAACCCTGTCCCTCGTTGGGTGCATATGCACATACCATAGTGTAATACGTGTTGTACAGGGATACCACCACTATCACGTATCTGCCCGCTTTATCCTTTAGTACTTTATGGACCTCCCATGGAAGAGAACTTGAAAAGGCTATAAGCACCCCCTTTGTTTTCTTATTATCTAAGCTGGATGCTCCATGCACTATGGGGTATCGTCTATGACGCATCAAATGTGCATGATTGCGCTTTAGGTGAGTTTCTTGAATAAACAGCACATCCGCTTTTAAACGTATGGCTTCCCTAAAAACCTGTCTACGTTTCTGGGGGGTGTTAAGACCTCTCACATTAAGTGTTACACATGTGCATACAGTCATAGCTATCCATTTTTATCACGCTAATCAACTTCCCCCTCAGTGCCCTTTCCCCCCCCCAACCCTCCCTCCAACCCCCACCCTACCTTCCCCCTCATCCAATCATGACATACCCTGTTCCCCATACATGGCATGTCCATAAAGAGGAAGTCACGTCCATCCTTCAGCAACTAGCTATCAGTCTTAACCTAACGACATACAGCTTCTTGTCCTACATGCAAAGTATACTCAGCACTCGATTGCATCCGCTTCTCACGGCAGCTCAATCCAGTTTCATCCCTTGTCTGCAGACTGTGTCAGTTTCTTCTCCGAAATTTGCCTGCGCAGTCTTCCCTTGCCTTGTGTAACTCGCTGCCATTTCGGCCTGCCTTTCCTTGGGCGCTCAGCCACCTGGGAACGCTCGCTTTCTGCAACTGGTTCTTCTTGCGCCATATATGCTTGGGCCTCTTCCAACGACACCACTCTGCATTGCTTACCGTCCTTATAGAACAACAGGGCAAAAGGATGCTGCCATTTATATCGGATCCCTTCATCCCTAAGTTGAGCAGTCAGCGGTCTCAGTTCGCTCCGTCTTTTGAGCGTGGTGGACGACAGATCGTGATACAGCTCTATGGGATAGCTGTCCCATTCCACAGGCTCTGCTTCTCTCGCCTTCTTCATTATTTCTTCTTTAGTTTTATAGTCCTTGAAGCAGGCCACTATATCCTTAGGTGCATTCTTATTCCGTCCTCCCAGCGCTCTATGTGCCCTCTCAATTATGATATCAGTTGGGGCACGTGGATCCTCCACCTTCGATAACAGCTGAGCCGCTATACGCTGAACTACCTGCTCACAGTTCATATACTCCGGGAGCTCTGGGACGCCGCAAATCCGGATATTGGAACGCCTACTTCTATTTTCGAGGTCCTCTACCTTGTCCAGCAGAAATTGAGTGTCTTCACTCTGACCTCGCACCCGCTGTTCCAGCGCCTGGACTGCCTCCACGTTTTCCTCTAGGCCCGACTCCACCTCCGCTACTCGGTTGCCCAGCTCCACCATCTCTCCTCTAAGTTCCGCC
Source organism: Microcaecilia unicolor (assembly GCF_901765095.1). Taxonomy (NCBI): domain Eukaryota; kingdom Metazoa; phylum Chordata; class Amphibia; order Gymnophiona; family Siphonopidae; genus Microcaecilia; species Microcaecilia unicolor. The sequence goes on from NC_044037.1 coordinate 136,879,226, forward strand.
CCAAGGGCTGCTATATCTTGACGCACCTCTTTTAAATCTTTTAAGTCCGTTCGTATCTCCTGGAACCACGTGCAGAGTTTTGCCCAAACTTCCTGCTGAGGTATGTTCTCCACGTCGCCTCCCATTATTTCTGCTACTTCTGGGCTCCCTTGTTGCGTTCCAGTCAGGCGCGTGCTCTCGCCATCTTGCAGGAGGCCCGATTTCGGCTCCCTGCGTTTGAAGCCGTAGGCTTGCAAGTCAGCCGATTTGGCCGTCCCCGACGCCATCTGGGCTTTCACCTCGTATTCCCCCCTCGTTTTTTTATAATTTCGCTGGGGAACGGATCGTTAGTGCCGCTCGTTTGCTGTTGCCTCGTCAAGTTGCTGAGGAGCTCCCTTTTCAAGCAGCCATTCGCGCTGCTGACGTCACTTCCCTCCGATGAATGGATTTCTGAACTCCCCTCGGTTTAAAAATGTAATTAGCAACAGTCCATGCTTAGGGTATATACCACCTCTGTTATCTCACACAGTAAGTCCACTATTTTTGACCAAAGCTGATGTGCGTGCGTACAAGTCCACCATATGTGAAACATATCACCCTTTAGGCCACACTGTCGCCAACACAGATCAGATCCTGATTTATACATTTTTACTAGTCTGCTAGGAGTATAGTACCAGCAATATAAGATCTTATAACCGTTTTTAACCAAGGCACTCAATATAGATACTCGCAGCAATGACCTGAGAGACTGTGACCACCTAGTGACCCCATATGTCGATCCCATTGCATTTTCCCATTTAGATGTGTAATATTCTATTCGGTTAACAGATGTTAGGAGGGCCTTATACAAACGTGTTATCGCACCTCTACCTCTCCCCCCCCGTGCATATTCTGTTCCATGAGAGTTTCAGATAAGTTAAGTTCTTCCGCTCTCCGCCTAATAAAGTCACGTACCTGGTAGTATTGGAAGGCCTGTAAAGGGGAGAGCCCATGTTCCTGGCATAGGATTGAGTAAGAGACCATATTGTCTTGTTCATACATCTGGCCTAGCTCGTAGAGGCCTAATTTTTCCCATTCTAAATATGCTTCATCTATCAGGCCCGGTCCAAACTGGGGAGCAAACCTGGGGAACATATGCTTAAATTATGTCCTCTCAGGGAACAGTTTTTCCTGCACCTTGTCAACAGGGGCCAGCGAAGCAGTGGGGGGCTTTCTTTTATTATCTTTCTTAGTTTAGTACTCGGGAGCCAGGGCACTGCCTGAAGTGGAACTGGATCTAGCCACCATTGATCTAGTTTAATTCCTATCTTATCTGATTTTTGTAGCCAGGATGCTAGGATTTTTAGGTGAGCAGCTTGATAGTAGGCCTGGAAGGATGGGACCCCCATCCCCCCTCTATCCTTTGATTGATACAGCATTTCGCTACGTACCCTCGGGGGTCTCTTTTTCCATATGAATACAAATACTTTTCTCTGCAAATTCCTCAGAAATCCCTCTGGCATGTCTATTGGGATCGCCATAAATAAGTACAGACGTTTGGGGAGAATTATCATTTTTACCGCACTAATTCTCCCCATCCACGAAAGGGTCAGTCCCTCCCATCTCTCTAGCTCTTCAAAGAGGTCACGTATCTTATCAGGGAAGTTATATTTAAACAGTTCATCTACGCTCCGCGGAATATTAACTCCTAGATAGCGAATATATTTGGTGGCCCATCTGAATGGAAATTGTTGCTGTAATTGTTCTATTACTTCTCCATGGACCAGGACCCCCAGAGCCTCCGACTTATCATAGTTGATCTTAAACCCCGATACCGCCCCATAACTCTGGGCCACCTCCTTAATTTTTGGGAAGGAAGTTGCCAGATCTTTCAGGGTGAGTAAAATGTCATCTGCAAATAAAAGAAGCTTGGTCTCCATTCCTGTCCATCTTAGACCTCTAATCTCACTCTGAGCCCTAATTTGTATAGCTAATGGTTCCATCACCAGGGCAAACAGTAGTGGGGACAGGGCACATCCCTGTTTAGTGCCTCTTTGGAGTTGGAACAGACACAAGAGTTGGCCATTCACTCGTACCGCAGCTTTCAGAGTGTCATATATCAAATGCAGCCAGGTCCTGAACTGTCCCATGATACCCAACTGTTATGTTACTGCGAATAGGAAGGGCCAGCTCACTCTGTCAAATGCCTTTTCGGCATCTAATGACAGTAGGCATAATGGGGTTTTGCTAATGTGTGCAGTGTGTATCATGTATAATGATAAACACTGCACTCTTCTAATATTGTCGAATGTCTGACGACCCTCCACAAAACCCGCCTGGTCTTCGTGTACTAACAATGGTAGATACTTCTGCAGCCTAGAGGCCAATATCTTAGTGAAGATTTTATAGTCTGCTCCCAATAACGAGATGGGTCTATACGAGCTACAGTGTTGTGGGTCCTTGCCTGCTTTAGGTATGACTATTATAGTAGCCAGGTCCCAGGTCGGCGGGAATCCTGTTTCCTTGTCTAGTGAATTAAATACTCTTAACAGCAATGGGGACAGCAACTTACCGAATAATCTGTAGAATTTATTAGTGAAACCATCAGGGCCTGGTGCTTTATTTAAAGCTAAATCTTTAATTGTTTTTTTTCAACTTCTTCTATTTTTATAGGCCTTGACAGGGATTGAGCCGCAGCTTCCGAGAGCTGCGGAATCTCAATTTCTTCTAGGTAGCGGTTTATGGCCTCCTGATCAGACACAATTTCCGGTGTATAAAGATTTTGGTAAAAGGTCCTAAAGGCTGATTTCAAAAACTCCGTATCTGAGTTTTTTATTCCCTTATCGTCTAACAGACCTCCCACTATATTTCTGGTAGTTTGATGTTTTAGTTTATGGGCTAAAGGTCTGCTAGATTTATTGCCAAATTCAAAATATATTTGACGTGCCCTCTGCAACTGCTCAGATAAATCTGCTAACTCTAGGTCTTGGATTTGGGTTCGTAGCGCCTGCGCCTGAGATAACAGAGTAGGTGATGGCTGTGAACCCTCACGCTGTAGTCATCCCTCCACTGTGCCTAATTGCTCTCTCAGTCTATGTTCTTCCGCAGACTTCGTTTTCCAGCAGTGGGAACTTAAGGCTATCAACTGACCTCATATTACTGCCTTGAGGCCTTCCAATAGAGTAATCGGGGAGACCTCTCCCGTGTCATTAAACTGGATATAGTCTTTGATATATTGTTCAATCTGATGTATATTATCTGGGTCTGCTAATAATGCGTCGTCTAATCGCCAGGAGCACTCCTTTTTCCGTTCCCCCAAGTTAGTTAGCTGTAGCATGACTGGGGAGTGGTCTGACCATGTGTGGGGCAATATCTGATGAGCTTGTATTAATCTCCCGATGGAGACATCCCCCAGCCACATATCAATTCTGGAGAATGATTGATGAACAGGTGAGAAAAAAGTGTAGGTACGTGTATTGGGATTGTCACCCCGCCAAAGATCTATTAATTGCCATCTAGTGATGAATTCCTGCAATTGGTGTCTGTCATGCTTGGCATATGTTATTCTAGCAGAGGAATTATCTAAATGGGTGTCTAGAGTGATATTAAAGTCTCCACCTATTAACAGATAACCTACTGCATGTTGCTGGAGTACCAGGTCCAGTTCCTTAAAGAAATCTCCTTGATGTACATTGGGGGCATATATAGTTATAATCGTATAAACTTTCCCAACAATTTTCATTATCAGCAATATGAACCTCCCCCCCATATCTCTTATAACTTTTTGTATCTCCCATGGAACAGAGTTTCTGAGTGCCACAAGCACCCCTTTACTTTTGGTGTTTCCCTGATTTGATGCAAAGTATATGAACGGGTATTGTTTATGGGAGCATAACTTTTCATAGCTCAGTTTGAGGTGTGTTTCTTGAACTAGGGCCACGTCTATCTGCAGGCGGCACAGCTCTCAAAATATCAATTGTCGCTTTCTGGGAGTATTTAAACCTTTAACATTCAGAGTTAACTATTTCAGATCAACCATTACATCTTAACTTATATACTTTCCCTTCCACGCCCTTAGTCAACAGCTTATCCCCACTATTTCCCCTCACTTGCCTATCCCAGACAGAACCCCCTCTTCCCCCCTCCCACCCCTAAACTCCCCTCCTAGGTTGTGGCACCTCATGGTGTATCCCTGGGCACCAGTATAGAGGTGGAGTGACTCACAAGTTGCTTACCACATACCCCAATAACCACTTTTAACAACAATTAACCAACCTATTACCATTTGCAAAACCTGGAGCTCGTCCCATTGTGGAGATTGTAACAGCCTCCTACACCCGGCTGAACCAGATTGTTCCAATTTTTCCCCCAGACCTGGACTTTCAGGAGACTTTTGTGGAGGACTGTTGACGTTGTAGTCTTCTCGGGCCTTTGCCCCATCTCCTCCATTTTGGTGGGGCGTTAGGTATGGCACCCCTTTTGTTCCCTCCTGTGTCCTCTGGTTCTGGGTGCAGACCGGCTTCTGGACAGATTTCTCTGGCCTCCTCCAATGTTTGTATCTGATGCCTCTTTCCATCTTTGTAGAATACCAGGGCAAAATGGTATCTCCATCTATATTGATCTATATTGAATGTTTAGGTCCCTAAGCCGGCATGTGAATGGCTTTAGTTCTCCTCTTCGCCGCAGCGTTGCTGCTGCCAGCTCCTTATATATTTATTTATTTTTTTGTTTGTTTATTGAAGTTTTTTAACAATGGTATATTAACAACATCCAAATATCACTCATACATCACATATATAAAGCTTGGTTAGCATGAAACAAGAAACAAAGTCCCCCCCCCCCTACCCTAATAACAAACTCCTCTCCCCCCCTAGTTGCTAGTGAAGGCTAGTGCTGTAAATTCCAGAAATATTGCATTCAGAGTCTTGGAATTATCAACTTAGGTGCATCAAGATCTATCCCCTTTTGTGCTCTCCAGGATCTATAGCATTCCCATTGTAAGTTAAACTTTGTTACATGTCCCAATCGCAAAGCTGTCATTTTAGACATTTGATATAGGTAGTCCATTTTATGTATCACTTTTATCACTGGTGGTGCCATCAGATTTTTCCACGCTGATGCCAGTGTTATTTTTCCAGCTACTAGCCATATTGACGTAATCCGGTGGACTGAAAGTCGAACTTCTGCCGGACGAATATGTAGCAAACATACCTCTGGTTTAGCGGGATATCTTACCCCAGTCACTGTAGCAAATATATCAAGCAGTTCCATCCAATAGGGTTGAATCTTCGAGCAGGACCACCAAATATGGGACATATCCCCCACCCCTGCACAACCTCTCCAACACTGATCAGACCCCTGTCCATACATTTTTACCAATCTCTTCGGTATATAATACCATTGGTATAATATTTTATAACTATTTTCAACCAACCCGTAATAAATGTTCCAAAGCTTTTTCCCATTGCGTGTAATCTATGGCTACTTGCAAGTCCCGCTCCCATTGCTGGATGTAGTGCAAAAGGGGCCCCTTATCACTAAGCAATGCCCTATATAAGCGAGAGACACATCCCCTATGACTTCCCACTCTCACCGCTTTTTCTATAGTCGTCTCCTCTAATAGCAATTCTGTTTTTGCCCTCTTGTTTACATAGTCCCTAATCCGATTATAGTGGAATAGGTGTGATACTGGCAACCCATATATTTGTGAGTGACCTTGCCGAAGGGTTAGAAGGTAAAGTTTGCCTATTTGCAGATGATACTAAGATCTGTAACACAGTGGACACCCCAGAGGGAGTGGAAAACATGAAAAAGGATCTGAAGAAGCTAGAACAATGGTCTAAGGTCTGGCAATTAAAATTCAATGCGAAGAAATGCAAAGTGATGCACTTAGGAAATAGAAATCCACGGGAGACGTATGTGTTAGGTGGCGAGAGTCTGATAGGTTCAGACGGGGAGAGGGATCTTGGGGTGATAGTATCTGAGGATTTGAAGGCGACGAAACAGTGTGACAAGGCGGTGGCTGTATCTAGAAGGTTGTTGGGCTGTATAGAGAGAGGTGTGACCAGCAGAAGAAAGGGAGTGTTGATGCCCCTGTATAAGTCGTTGGTGAGGCCCCATCTAGAGTATTGTGTTCAGTTTTGGAGGCCGTATCTTGCTAAGGATGTAAAAAGAATCGAAGCGGTGCAAAGAAAAGCTACAAGAATGGTATGGGATTTGCGTAACAAGACGTATGAGGAGAGACTTGCTGACCTGAACATGTATACAGACGTTCAAATATTTGAAAGGTATTAATCCGCAAACGAACCTTTTCCGGAGATACGAAGGCGGTAGAACGAGAGGACATGAAATGAGATTGAAGGGGGGCAGACTCAAGAAAAATGTCAGGAAGTATTTCTTCACGGAGAGAGTGGTGGATGCTTGGAATGCCCTCCCACGGGAGGTGGTGGAGAGGAAAATGGTAAAGGAATTCAAACATGCGTGGGATAAACGTAAAGGAATCCTGTTCAGAAGGAAAGGATCCTCAGGAGCTTAACCGAGATTGGATAGCAGAGCCGGTAGTGGGAGGCGGGGATAGTGCGGGGCAGACTTATACGGTCTGTGCCAGAGCCAGTGGTGGGAGGCGGGACTGGAGGTTGGGAGGCAGAGATAGCGCTGGGCAGACTTATACGGTCTGTGCCAGAGCCGGTGGTGGGAGGTGGGGATAGTGCTGGGCAGACTTATACGGTCTGTGCCACAGCCGGTGGTTGGGAGGCGGGGCTGGTGGTTGGGAGGCGGGGCTAGTGCTGGGCAGACTTATAAGGTCTGTGCCCTGAAGAGCACAGGTACAAATCAAAGTAGGGTATACACAAAAGTAGCACACATGAGTTGTCTTGTTGGGCAGACTGGATGGACCGTGCAGGTCTTTTTTTGCCGTCATCTACTATGTTACTATGTTATATTCTTCCTGTAATTCTACAAATGGTAGCATTTGGCCCTCTTCCCATAGCTTGCAACCCATATTCTTCCTGTAATTCTACAAATGGTAGTATTTGGCCTTCTTCCCATAGCTGGCTTAAGGTGCCAAGTCCTCTCTTTTCCCAATAGCTGTAAAGAGGGTTGTCTATCCCCAGCGGGCAGCCCGGGGCAGTTTTTATTGCCATCTGTTGGAAATATAGTCTGTTGGGTAGATATCTCTTCCTTACAGCCATCCATGTCTGCAAGGGATAGTGCACCGCCAGGGGCCCGAATTTGGTTTCTTGGCATCCATAGTAGAGAACGTGTATTTGTGAGCCCTATCCAGTGTTGTTCCATTTGACACCATAATTTTGTACTACCAGCGCTCCACTCCGCTAGCACCCGTAGCTGTGCCGCTTGGTGGTATAGGGTGAAATTCGGGACCCCCATGCCCCCCTGCTTTTTGGATTGGTACATTGTAGCTTCCCGCACTCGTGGTGGTTTATGTTGCCATATGTAGGCAAAGACTTTTCTCTTAAGCTGCCTAAAAAAACCCTTCGGCATCGGCAATGGCAACGCAAGAAACAAGTATAGAAGTTTGGGCAATATCATCATTTTTATTGCTGCCACCCGTCCCAACCATGATAATTCTAATCCCTCCCATCTGTCATCTCGGAATAATTCCTTAAGTTTCGTGGGAAAATTGACCTGATAAAGATCTGTCAATTTGGGTGTTAAGTGGATACCTAAATACCTAAGGGATCGTGTGACCCGTTTGATCGGGAACTGTTGTCGTAAAAAGGCTTCTTCCCCTGGTATTAGCCCAAGTCCTAGAGCCTCTGATTTGTCCATACTCACCCGAAACCCGGATAGTTTGTCATACTGATTCATGTCCTGCATTATCTGAGGCAAGGACTCATTTGGGTTGGTTACTGTTAACAGGATGTCATTGGCGAATAGCATGATTTTATGTGTCACGCGCCCCATGACGAGGGCATGTATATGTGGATGTTGACGTATGCACTGGGCTAATGGTTCCATCTCAAGGCGAACAATAATGGTGATAGTACACATCCCTGACGTGTCCCCCATTCCAGTGTGATTGGGGTTGAACTAGTCCCATTGATCCTCAAGGCAGCCAATGGTCAGGTATATATTAATCGAAGCCATGATATAAATCGGCCTGAAAATCCCATGTGCCCCAATACCTCAAACAAAATCCCAGTTGACTCTATCGAACGCCTTTTCGGCGTCTAGGGAGAGAAGCAACATGGGTTGCCGGGTACTGGCTGCCTTGTGGATCAAATGGAGTGCCCTCCTAATGTTGTCGGTTGCCTGTCTTCCTGTAATAAAGCCCGTCTGGTCTTCATGTACCAATTTCGGCATAAGCTTTTGTAATCTCTTGGCTAGTATTTTAGTAAAAATTTTATAATCAGAGCCTAAAAGTGAGATCGGGCGGTAAGAACTGCAATATTGTGGATCTTTCCCTGGCTTCTGTAGGACCACAAGATTGGCCAATCTCCAAGTATAGAATAACTCCTCTTGAGATTAAAGCTCATTGAACACCCGAACCAGTAGTGGTATTAGTAGTTTGCTATAACGTTTATAGAATTTATTTGTGAACCCATCTGGTCCTGGAGCTTTACCATTAGGCAGATCGCTTATTGCCCATGCCACCTCATCTGAGGTAATGGGGGCTGAAAGCATCTCCTCCTCTACTGGTGATATTTTGGAAAGCCTAGCTTGCGTAAGGTAACTCCAGGACTCCTGTGGATCTAAGGCCCCTTCAGCTTGGTATAGGGCCGTATAAACATTGAAGAAGACTGCCTTGATATCCTCTCGCGTTGTACACAGATTTCCCTCCCTGCCTCGAATAGATGTTATATGCATATTGGTGGACCATTTTTTTCAGCTTAAATGCTAATAACCGTGAGGTTTTGTTGCCAAACTCAAAATGGGCCTGTCTCATCCGTTGGAGTTGCTCTGCTATCTCTGCCATTTGAATTTCCCTGAGTTCCATCCTTAGTGCATGCATGTGATGTTGTATGTCCCCCATATCTCTTTGCTGGGTGGCCTGTGTATTGAGGATTGTCAGTTCTGTATGTATTTGTTGGGTCCTCGCTCGTATCTGCCGTTTGAGATGTACCTGTAGAGCTATAACTTTCCCCCGAATCACTGCTTTGCACCCTTCCCAAAGGATTCCCGAGGTCACCTCTCTATTGTCATTGAGAGCAATATATTCTTTGATGCCTGCTTCTAATCTAGCAGCTATAACTGGATCTGCTAACAATTTATCACTGAAGCGCCATTGCGGTGCCTCCGGGCTCAATACCCTCAATTTCAGCTCTAAAACAATTGGTGCATGGTCCGACCACGTCCTCGGGTGTATCTGAATATCCATAACATTTGTCATTAATGCCGATGGGCCCATCCAAAAATCTATACGAGAGTGGGAATTATGGACTGCCGAGTAGAAGGTATAGCCTGTAGTCTGGGGATTTCTGTGCCTCCATATATCTATTAATTGTCATTGCCTCATAAATTTATATAGTTGGGATCGATTGGACTGGGAATAACCAATCCCCTGAGTGGTATTGTCTAATGTTGGTAAGATTAAAGTCACCGCCAATTAAAAGGGTTCCTGTAACATGTTGGGAGAGGAGCGCTGATAGGTCCAAATAGAATGCACCCTGTTGGTCGTTAGGCGCATATATGTTTAGAAGGGTTAGTGTTTCTCTCTCCACTTTTACTATCAGCAACAGATATCTACCCTTTTTGTCCCTCACCACACGCTGAACCCGCCAGGGATATTTATGTGATAGCATTATCATGACACCATTCTTTTTCTTTTCCAGTGAGTTAGATGCACAAACTATATGTTGAGATTTCATAGTTTGACATAACTGCTCAGCCGCCTGGAGTAAATGCGTCTCCTGAACAAATGTTATGTTTGCTTTTAGGCGCTGTATCTCTTTGAACAGGAGTTGCCGTTTTCCTGGAGAATTAAGTCCCTTCACGTTAAGGGTCAGACATTGTATTATTTAAATCTGTTTATTGGCGTAAGGTTCAAGGTTACGTACAAAATATTGCAACAAGAAAGCATTAACAACATCATCAACAATTACCAGTTCCTCTGCTGTTGCCATTCCATTTCTTTTTATGCCTTTACACCCCACCCTCAGCACCCTCCCTCATTTCTTCTACTCGCGTTTCAAGTTGTAATGTGTATTAATATCAAGTCTTTGAGAGATACATCCGACAGCATGAACACATAGCAGGGCCAAAATAGGCCTGTGCGTTAGAACAAAATGTGCCAATCCCTCCTCAAAAAACGGTTAACATTTCCCCTCCCCCCCCCCAAAGCCTCCCCCAAACTCTTCCCTTTCTCACCTCTGTCCCCGTGCCATTTGCTACATCTAACTGTGCCTTACGAGTTTAATATCCTGCTCCTAGCCACCATCGTTAATGAGTCCCAGAAGGGGGCCCAAGTCTGGCAAAAGATCTCCCCTCTGGGTGAGGCCAAATCACCCACTGCTCTGCGTTCCAGAGAACATTGAAAAATCATCCTCGCTCTCCAGTGGGACAATAATGGGCACTCTGAAGTGATCCACAAGCTCAAGATTGCCTTCTTACCTAGCAGTACCGTCCGTTTAAGAAACGGACGCATCCCTTTAGGGGGCTGTTGAGACAAATGAAACTTATCAAATAATAGTTGCGGTTTCCGCCGCCACGTTATCTTCCACATATCTGACACATGATTACATACCTGCATCCAAAAGTCTGCTACTCTTGGACATGTCCAAAACATGTGCCCTAAATCCGCTGGAGAATGTCCACATTTCAAGCATTTATCCTCAGTCCCCATGTGTGCTCTCCATGTTCTATGCGGAGATAGGAACATTCGGGTCAGGAATTTATACGCCGTTTCTTGCAATGCCACACTTTCTGATACCTCTGGAATGTCCCGAAAACATTCAGGGTCAGACATTGTATAATACTCATCTGATCCTTGGTATTATCCCCCCTAACCCCCTCCCATACCCAAGCCTCCAATCTTGTGATTCCCTCGCCCTAGCCTTCAAGCAGTGCCTAATCTGGCCTAATCCCCCCCCAGTTGTTAACTCCCTTACCCTCCCCCCCAAAACTTGGGACATCCCCATATCAAAATCATAAGGATGTCAGAAAGTGGAGTTACCTGAAGTGGAGGAGTGGCCTAGTGGTTAGGGTGGTGGACTTTGGTCCTGGGGAACTGAGGAACTGAGTTCGATTCCCACTTCACGCACAGCTCCTTGTGACTCTGGGCAAGTCACTTAACCCTCCATTGCCCCATGTAAGCCGCATTGAGCCTGCCATGAGTGGGAAAGCGCGGGATACAAATGTAACTAAAAAAAGTAAAGTGACCCATCCCCCAGTATATTATCTCATTATAGCTTGGTCCCCACATCATAGAATATTACATTACTAATTTCTTAGCAAATAGTTGTCCCCTTCAACATTAATTTTCACATACTTAACTAGATCTATATTGCAAGGTTCAGTATTACAGTCACCATATTGCAGCCTGTATCGGAGGTCTGGCATCTCAGCTTCATTCTCTGCTTATTTCCTGGCTCTATCTTCCGCTCTTTTTAGCTGTGTGTCGGATTGCTGGCACTGTAGTCTGCCCTTTCCTGCGGTGACTCTTTGCCATTGTGGTTTGTCTCCTACTGCTGAAGGCCATTTCTTTGAAGCATTGGCTTCCCCCCGTGGTCCTTCTTCTGGAAAGATGTTTGCTGCTTCTGCAATATCCTGTATTTGGTACTGCTTCCCTTCTTTGTAAAATCGTAACACAAATGGATGGCCCCAGCGGTATTTAATGCCTTTATCCGTCAGGAATTTTGTGAAGGGCCTAAGTTCTGCTCTTCGTTTCAGTGTAGCTGAAGCCAGGTCCTTGTAACACTCAATATGGTATGAGTCCCATTGAAATCCCGGCATGGAGCGCGAGGCCTGCATGACCTGCTCTTTAAGTTTAAAATTGCTGAAGCAAGCAATATCCTTCGGGTGATTTGATATTGTAGTGCCTCTGGAGCTCGTTAAGCAAGGCGCAATTTTTTGTATTGTCGATTCACAATCCCCATACTGCGCTGTATCTGGGAGACCGTGGAACCTCACATTGCAGCGCCGACTCCAGTTTTCAAGATCCTCTACTTTTTCCCAATCTGCTGGTTGTCCTGTCTGATCTCCCGCACCTGGGTATCTAGAGCTTGGATTAGTTCTGTTTGCTCATCTAATCAATCTTCTGTCTCCGCTACTCTTATACCCAGCGCTCCTATTTCTCCTTGGAGCTCCGTCCCCATCGCCGCGATGTCCACACACACAGCTGTTATAATATCTGTTTTTATTTCTTGCAGCCACCCGCGGATCTCTTGCATACAAGTTTCTTCTATATTATGTCCCTCTTGTGATAAATAAGAGCATTAGTGTTGGACTCTGTAGCCTCAGTACTTAGAGGAACTGTATGTTCAAAGAAAGGACTGTGAGTCTAAAGAAAGAAAGGACTGGGTGTCCAAGGAAGGAGGGACTAGGTGTCCAAAGAAGAAGTAGGGCTGTGTGTCCCAGTACTGAGAAGCAGGCTGCAAAGCCTGGGGTTAGAAGTCCCCAAAGTATTGAGGTTAATGCTGAGCCCAGGAATCTGTCTGGGGAGGCTCAGTGTGAAGATATGTAAATGTATAAAGTATTTAGGCTAGAAGAACTGTGCCCAGGGGCTGGAATAAAGAATTGCCTGAATATGCTGTTGGTAAGACCTGTTTAATTTTGCCTCTGGAGAATCTGCATACAATTTGCATACTGAGAATAAGCTCACCCTGAGTGAGAAAGGGGCCCAGGAGCTTGAGGTTGGATTGCTCAGGATGCTGGGAAGAGACTGGTTGGTGTCCTGTTCAGAGGCCACAGGCTGGTGAGGCCTGCTAGAGAGTGGGAGCAGAAGTCTCCACTTCACGAGTGGTGGGATCTGCACTGAACTTCCACGTGGGAGCAGTCGGGTTCTAGATCAGACCAGATGAGGGGCAGGTGTGAGATGGAGGTGTTGTTGGAGGTTCCAGAGGCTGGTGTTCCAGAAGCCCGTCGAGGGGGCCAACACTAGCAAAAGCACTTTGCTCACCTACCCCAGGTAAAGGGTACCTAGGAGGGCGGGGGTGAGGGTGGATATGTAAGATTCTGGAGGCTTGGGAGTGGCTGTAGGGGATGGAGGAGGCCACAAACACACCCACCCACAAGGAGGCCACAGGGAGGTGCAGCGTAAGTGTGGGGGCCAGGAGAATAAACAGGCCACACTTGGATTTGTTTTTGTGTGATTGCAGGCTGCACCCCATCGGACGGCCAGGAAGAATGGAGGCCTGAGAAGCCGGAGGAAGGTCGAGCCGGAGAAAAGAAGGCCAGGGCTTCGGGAGCACTTGCCTGAGTCGGTTGCCGATGGAGAAAGAACAACAAAGATGGACATTGAGAACCAGGTTTTGGGACTTGCAGGGGATGAGGGTCAGAAGGGACCTACTGCAGGGAGCCAGCCTGGGGGAGCATGGTATCGGCGGGCGCCCTAGTGAGGGGGAAGGGCCCGGGCCATGTGAAGTGCTAAGAGAAGAGTCGTCAGGTGACCCCTTTCTCGGAGGGATCGTGGTGAGGTCGGATGCCCCAGGAGGTAGGAGATGGCTGCAGTTGGAGGGTCAGAGAGGACCTGCTGCGGTTAGGCACCTCAGGTCCCCGGGAATGGGGGGAAGGGCCAAGCCATGTGAGGTGCTGAGAAAGATAAGGGACCTGGGCAAGCTAGGTGACCCCTTCCTCAGAGGGTACATGGTATCGTCGGGCGCCCAGGAGGTAGGAGGGGGCTGCAGGGGATAAGGGTCAGATAGGGCTCGCTGCAGTGAGAGCCCCTCAAGGCCTAGTGAATGGGAAGGGCCCGGACCATGTGATGTGCTAAGAGGGGGATGAGGAGCCTAGATGGGGTGGTGAGGCCCAGGGATAGAACAGGGATGGGCCTGGAAAAGAGTATGCCCCCTGTGTAGAATTGCTGCTCCTCAGTGGAGAAGACTTAAAGGGTTGCTGAGGGTGAACAGCAATTAGCATAAGGGTGGGGGGCCTAGATGGGGTGGTGAGGTCCAGGGATAGAACAGGGATGGGCCTGGAAAAGAGTATGCCCCCTGTGTAGAATTGCTGCTCCTCAGTGGAGAAGACTTAAAGGGTTGCTGAGGGTGAGCAGCAATTAGCTTAAGGGTGGGTTGCTGAGGGTGAGCAGCAATTAGCTTAAGATTGTAAGCTCTCTTGAGCAGGGACTGTCCTTCCCCATGTTTTAACTTGTACAGCGCTGCATAACCCTTGTAGCGCTATAGAAATGCTAAGTAGTAGTAGTTAAGGGTGGGGGTATGTGATAAATAAGAGCATTAGTGTTGGACTGTGTAGCCTCAGTACTTAGAGGAACTGTGTGTTCAAAGAAAGGACTGTGAGTCTTTTTTTTTTTTTTTTAATTTTATTTTATTCATATTTATAATATATCACAAAACAATGTGAAGAAGCAATCGGCATAAATTTTACAGAAATATGCAATAGTTTAAGGAAAAAAAAAAATTTTCTCGGCCTTTCCGACCACTAATAAAGAAATTAATTCCAAGATTTCAAGAATCAAATAATAGAATAGAAATATGTAACATACATTAGCTTCCTCTGTTTTCAAACCCCAGCCTACAATTTAGGGAAGAGGCACAACATTCACATCCACCCTCGCATCAAGAAATTCTCTAAGCTGTTTTGGTTCCATAAACTGAAATTGTTTACCCTCAAGCATTACATTACAAATACAAGGAAAACGCAACACAAAATTTGCCCCCAATGCCACAACTCTGGGTCGTAGTTCTAAAAAAGCCCTACGGCGCACCTGTGTAGGCTTTGAGAGGTCAGGAAAAATTCTAACTTTTGAGCCAAAAAAACAGTCTTTCTAAGTGTCTTAGGGAAAGTCTTAATACAGCATTTCGATCTGGCTCCAAGACAAAAGTGACCAGCATAGTTGACCTTTGAGTAATAATTTCCAATGAAGTTTCCAGGAAAGAAGTAAGATTCATTCCCTCTCCCATCACAGAAGGATTCTTCTCCGTCTCCTTAAAATTCCAGATATAATAAGCTCGTGTGATGGGAGGTAATGTATCCTTGTCCATTCCTAGTATTTCAATCATATATCTCTTAACCATTTCGAATGGGGAAATTAATGGTGATTTGGGGAAATTAAGAAACCTAAGGTTAAGCCTTCTAACCTGGTTCTCCAGGTACTCTAAACGTTTGTGCAGGAAATTATTGTCCTTAACCAAAGCCGTTTCCAAAGTCCCCATTTCATGAATCTTAGTATCCACCTTTTCCATTTTTAAGGAGTGGTGTGCAGTCACTTGCGCTTGAATCAGAGCAGCCTCAGAAAGAGTCTTAATGTCAGAAGTGTTTTCTTTCAAATTACTTTGCATAGTGGATTGAATGTTGTAAATCATATCCCACAGTGACTCAAGTGTCACAATAGCAGGTCTAACCACGCCAGTTACAGGTAAGGAAGAGTGAGACTGAGTCTCATTGCGAGCAAGTTTAGAAACAATATCTTGCGGTAGTACCTTCAATGCTAATTGAATTTGTTGAACCTGGGATCCAGTCTCCGCCGCTGCAGTCCTCCCCTCGAACAGGTCTGGTCTTACCACTTCGGTATCCGTCTCTGCTCGGGCTGCCTCAAGCAATTCACTTCCTGGCTGCGGCGGTGCTAAGCGTTCCACGGGGCTCAGGGAAGCCCCGTTAGCGCTCTCTATCGACGTCAACGCGTCGACAGTGGCAGATGGGGTAGATGTGCCCAGAGGACTCGGCTGCTGTTTGGAGAATTGCAATGTCGTCTGCCTCAGTGATGAAACGGCTTCGGGAGCCGAGGGGTACTCCTTAACTTTTCCCCTCCGCTTCCCCATTATCAACGACGAAGCGAAGGCACCAAAAAAAGGTAAGAGACCAGAGCAACTTCCAGAAGCAAACTCAAGAGCTTCTGTTCAAGGCGCCATCTTGGAATCATTGGTTGTGACTCAGAGCAGGACTGTGAGTCTAAAGAAAGAAAGGACTGGGTGTCCAAGGAAGGAGGGACTGGGTGTCCAAAGAAGAAGTAGGGCTGTGTGTCCCAGTACTGAGAAGCAGGCTGCAAAGCCTGGGGTTAGAAGTCCCCAAAGTATTGAGGTTAATGCTGAGCCCAGGAATCTTTCTGGGGAGGCTCAGTGTGAAGATATGTAAATGTATAAAGTATTTAGGCTAGAAGAACTGTGCCCAGGGGCTGGAATAAAGAATTGCCTGAATATGCTGTTGGTAAGACCTGTTTAATTTTGCCTCTGGAGAACCAGGTCACCCTGAGCGTGAAAGGATAACATGCTAATCTGCATACAATTTGCATACTGAGAATCAGCTCACCCTGAGTGAGAAAGGGGCCCAGGAGCTTGAGGCTGGATTGCTCAGGATGTTGGGAAGAGACCAGTTGGCGTCCTGTTTAGAAGCCTCATCTTCACACTCTCCAGTTGCGAATAGTGGAGGGGAGAGTAGCGGGGGACTTCCTACCAAGAAGGCAAAGCGGGAGAGATCTACCCCCGATGCTGCTTGAGTGTCGTTTTCGCTGCTTCTGTTGATTGGGAAGCCATTCGCTAGTAATTAATTTCTCAGGTGAGTGTCAGGTTGGTCAAAATCGCTAAATTTTCCTTGTGGGGTATCGGGAGCGTAGCTCTTATGTGGCCATGTTGTCTGGTGACATCACTTCCCTCCCCTCCCCCCCCCCCCAAAAAACCTGGATTTTCAACTATATGCTTTATGCCAAGGCCCAAGTAAAAAACATTTTGAGTCAGCTAGAGAATGGTTCAACCTTTACAACCCCAGAATTCTAGATCTAAACGTTTTATAGGTTTTGCTGGTGGTCTTATCTTCTCTGTCCTTGGGTCACTTTTTGGATCATCCATGTCTGTCACTAATGCAGTCTCTGTACGACGGCTGCAGGCTACTATAAAAGCTTTCGAAGCGGACAATTATATTCCCAACAGTACAATTTGATTGCCCAAGAGAAAACCCTTGCAGACACTGTTACCCTTGTCAACTTGCATACTTTCAAAACTGATGTTAACACTGCAGATCTGTTTGTAGTTAAAGGTATCCTGATTGAAGACCGCACTTTTGTACAACCTGTGAAAGACCTAATTCAGGATTTATTTAGGGAATTGGATACTAGTATCAGTAATCTTATGCAAGGTCACATACCTCCTTATTTGATCCCCTCTGATGTTATTCAAGATGCTTTTGCTAAAATTACCCGTCTGCCAAGGTAAAATTATGTATCATACCTGATAATTTTCTTTCCATTAATCATAGCTGATCAATCCATAGACTGGTGGGTTGTGTCCATCTACCAGCAGGTGGAGATAGAGAGCAATCCTTTTGCCTCCCTAGATGTGGTCATGTGCTGCTGGAAACTCCTCAGTATGTCGATATCCAAGCTCCATCCGCAGGACTCAGCACTTAGAGAATTACACCCACAAAGGGACACTCTGCCCAGCTCACCACCGCCGAAACGGGGGAGGGGAATTAACCCAGCTCATCCCCACACAAGTGGGGGAGGGGAATCCGTCCAGCTTATCCCCGCGGAGCGGGGGAGGGACACCACCCCGCCGATGCGGGGGGATCTGGCTTATCCTGCAACCGCGGGAGGAGCTGACTGACCCTAACACCGCCGAAGCGGGAGGGGTACAAAGCTGCCCTACAGCCGCACGAAGCGGGAGGGAGCGCCGGCAGAATTTATGTCTCAATCCAGCCCCGTAAAACGGAGGGGAGAGGAATGCAGCAGCTCACTGTAACACAAACTCGTCTCAACTCTTGAAGAATCCAATTGAAAAATCTTGAACACGAAGTCCTCCTGAACAGGAACTGAAGACTAAACTTGAATCTGAAATGCAACCAGAATATAAACAGTACAGATATCTGGGAGGGGCTATGGATTGATCAGCTATGATTAATGGAAAGAAAATTATCAGGTATGATACATAATTTTACCTTCCATATCATCATGCTGATCAATCCATAGACTGGTGGGATGTACCGAAGCAGTACTCACCCAGGGCGGGACATTGAAATCCCTGACCGCAACACTGAAGCTCCAAACCGGGCCTCCGCCCGAGCAGCCACAGTCAAGCGGTAATGCCTGGAGAAGGTATGGGCCGATGCCCAAGTTGCTGCCTTGCAAATCTCTTCCAAGGAGACGGACCCGGCCTCTGCCATCGAGGCCGCCTGAGCTCTAGTGGAGTGAGCCTTCAGCTGGATAGGCGGCACCTTCCCCGTGGCCACATAAGCCGCTGCAATGGCTTCCTTGACCCATCTTGCCACTGTAGGCTTAGCAGCCTGCAGACCCTTACGAGGACCTGCAAACAGGACAAACAGATGATCCGATTTCCGGAAATCATTGGTCACTTCCAAGTATCTGATGATGACTCGTCTCACATCCAGATATTTGAGAGCAGAGTATTCCTCTGGGTAGTCCTCCCTACGAAAGGAAGGGAGACAGAGCTGCTGATTCACATGGAAGCGAGAAACAATCTTGGGCAGGAAGGAAGGCACTGTGCGAATAGTCACTCCTG
Organism: Microcaecilia unicolor; assembly: GCF_901765095.1. Taxonomy (NCBI): domain Eukaryota; kingdom Metazoa; phylum Chordata; class Amphibia; order Gymnophiona; family Siphonopidae; genus Microcaecilia; species Microcaecilia unicolor. The sequence continues at coordinate 136,897,765 of NC_044037.1, forward strand.
CCTCAGTGAACTGCAGAAAAAGGCTCTCGACATGAGAGTGCCTGGAGCTCGGAAACTCTTCTGGCTGAAGTGATAGCCACCAAAAAGACTGCTTTCAACGTCAGGTCTTTCAGAGAAGCCCTCGACAAGGGTTCAAAAGGCGGCTTCTGCAAGGCTCTTAGCACCAGGTTGAGATTCTACGCAGGCACCACTGAGTGCAGAGGAGGGCGCAGGTGATTAACTCCCTTGAGAAAACGTACCACATCTGGCTGCGAAGCCAGGGAAGCACCCTTCAGGCGGCCCCTGAAGCAAGCCAGAGCCGCTACCTGGACTTTAAGGGAACTGAGCGACAGGGAAGATAGAGTATCCTGATAGTGAGGTTGCAAAAGAGATTGTAGTAGATCGGGTATCTTTAAATAACAATAAAAATCAGACAAAAGATTGCCAATTAATACTGTCAAGTACTAAGCATGATGTACTTAGGAACAACCAACATAGTTTGAAATGTCTATATGCGAATGCCAGGAGCCTAAGAAATAAGATGGGGGAGTTAGAATATATTGCACTAAATGAAAAATTAGATATAATAGGCATCTCTGAGACCTGGTGGAAGGAGGATAACCAGTGGGACACTGTCATACCGGGGTACAAATTATATCGTAGTGATAGGGTGAATCGGATTGGTGGAGGGGGTAGCATTGTATATTAACGAGAGCCTTGAATCAAATAGATTGAAAATTCTGCAGGAAACAAAACACTCCTTGGAATCACTGTGGATTGAAATTCCACGTGCAAAGGGGAAAAGGATAGTGATAGGAGTGTACTACCGTCCGCCTGGCCAGGACGAACAGACGGATGCGGAAATGTTAAAGGAAATCAGGGACGCAAACAAACTGGGCAACACAATAATAATGGGGGATTTCAATTACCCGCATATAGACTGGGTTAATGTAACATCTGTACACGCAAGGGACATAAGATTTCTTGATGAAATCAAGGACAGCTTCATGGAACAGCTAGTTCAGGAGCTGACAAGAGAAGGAAAAATACTAGACTTAGTCCTTAGTGGTGCTCATGATCTAGTGCAGGGGGTAACGATAAGAGGGCTGCTTGATAACAGTGATCATAATATGATCGGTTTTGATATTGGCATTGAAGGAAGTGAAACTAGGAAATCAAGTACGCTAGCGTTTAACTATAGAAAAGGTGATTACGACAAAATGAGAAAAATGGTGAAAAAAAGACTGAAAGGAGCAGCTCGCAGAGTAAAAAACTTGCATCAGGCGTGGATGCTGTTTAAAACACCATCCTGGAGGTTCAGGACAAATATATTCCACGTATTAGAAAAAAGGGAAAAAAGACTAAACGTCAGCCGGCGTGGCTAAACAGTAGATAAAGGAATTCATTAGAGCCAAAAAACATCCTTCAGAAAGTGGAGAAGAGAACCAACTGAAAGTAACAGGATAGATCATAAGGAATGCCAAGCCAAATGCAAAAGCGGAGATAAGGAGGGCAAAAAAGACTTTGAGAAGAAATTAGCGTTGGAAGCAAAAATACATAGTAAAAATTTTTTTAGATACATTAAAAGCAGGAAACCGGCCAAAGAGTCGGTTGGGGCCGCTGGACGAAAATGGTGTTAAGGGGCGATCAAGGAGGACAAAGCCGTAGCGGAGAAAATTAAATGAATTCTTTGCTTCGGTCTTCACCGAGGAGGATTTGGGGGGGACACCGGTGCCGGAAAGAATATTTGAAGCGGGGGAGTCGGAGAAACTAAACAAATTCTCTGTAACCTTGGAGGATGTAATGGGTCAGTTCAGCAAGCTGAAGAGTAGTAAATCACCGGGACCTGATGGTATTCATCCCAGAGTATTAATAGAACTAAAAAATGAACTTGCGGAGCTACTGTTAGAAATATGCAATCTGTCCCTAAAATCGAGTGTAATACCGGAAGACTGGAGGGTAGCCAATGTTACTACCGATTTTTAAGAAGGGTTCCAGAGGAGATCCGGGAAATTATAGACCGGTGAGTCTGACGTCGGTGCCGGGCAAGATGGTGGAGGCTATTATTAAGAATAAAATTGCAGAGCATATACAAAAACATGGACTGATGAGACAAAGTCAGCACGGATTTAGTGAAGGGAAGTCTTGCCTCACCAATCTAATGCATTTTTTTGAGGGGGTAAGCAAACATGTGGACAATGGGGAGCCGGTTGATATTGTATATCTGGATTTCAGAAGGCGTTTGACAAAGTGCCGCACGAAAGACTCCTGAAGAAATTGCAGAGTCATGGAATCGGAGGTAGGGTATTATTATGGATTAAGAACTGGTTGAAAGATAGGAAGCAGAGAGTAGGATTGCGTGGCCAGTATTCTCAGTGGAGGAGGGTAGTTAGTGGGGTCCCGCAGGGGTCTGTGCTGGGTCCGTTGCTTTTAATGTATTTATAAATGACCTAGAGATGGGAATAACTAGTGAGGTAATTAAATTCGCCGATGACACAAAATTATTCAGGGTCGTCAAGTCGCAGGAGGAATGTGAACGATTACAGGAGGACCTTGCGAGACTGGGAGAATGGGCGTGCAAGTGGCAGATGAAGTTCAATGTTGACAAGTGCAAAGTGATGCATGTGGGTAAGAGGAACCCGAATTATAGCTACGTCTTGCAAGGTTCCGCGTTAGGAGTTACGGATCAGAAAGGGATCTGGGTGTCGTCGTCGATGATACGCCTGAAACCTTCTGCTCAGTGTGCTGCTGCGGCTAGGAAAGCGAATAGAATGTTGGGTGTTATTAGGAAGGGTATGGAGTCCAGGTGTGCGGATGTTATAATGCCGTTGTATCGCTCCATGGTGCGACCGCACCTGGAGTATTGTGTTCAGTACTGGTCTCCGTATCTCAAAAAAGATATAGTAGAATTGGAAAAGGTACAGCGAAGGGCGACGAAAATGATAGTGGGGATGGGACGACTTTCCTATGAAGAGAGGCTGAGAAGGCTAGGGCTTTTCAGCTTGGAGAAGAGACGGCTGAGGGGAGATATGATAGAAGTGTATAAAATAATGAGTGGAATGGATCGGGTGGATGTGAAGTGACTGTTCACGCTATCCAAAAATACTAGGACTAGAGGGCATGAGTTGAAGCTACAGTGTGGTAAATTTAAAACGAATCGGAGAAAATTTTCTTCACCCAACGTGTAATTAGACTCTGGAATTCGTTGCCGGAGAACGTGGTACGGGCGGTTAGCTTGACGGAGTTTAAAAAGGGGTTAGATAGATTCCTAAAGGACAAGTCCATAGACCGCTATTAAATGGACTTGGAAAAATTCCGCATTTTTAGGTATAACTTGTCTGGAATGTTTTTTACGTTTAGGGAGCATGCCAGGTGCCCTTGACCTGGATTGGCCACTGTCGGTGACAGGATGCTGGGCTAGATGGACCTTTGGTCTTTCCCAGTATGACACTACTTATGTACTTATGTACTTTCTCCAGACCTTCTTGCAGGAACGCCAGCACTGAAGAAATTGGAGCAGTGAAGGGAGAAAGTGAGCCTGCTTCACACCACGCTGCAAAGGTACGCCAAACCCTGGCGTAAGCAGTAGAAGTAGAGCGCTTCCTCGCTCTCAGCATAGTGGCGATGTCTGAGAAGCCCTTCTTCCTCAGACGCTGCCGCTCAATAGCCAGGCCGTAAGACCAAAGGGGGAGGGATCCTCCATCACCACGGGACCCTGATGCAACAGGCCCTGCTCCACTGGCAGCCGCAGAGGGTCGTCCACTGACAGCCTGATCAAGTCCGCATACCAGGGACGTCTGGGCCAGTCCGGACCCACCAGGATTATCCGGCCCGGATGCTTTGCCACCCGGTCTAGTACCCTGCCCAACATGGGCCAGGGCGGGAACACATAGAGAAGCTCTTGTGTCGGCCACTGTTGGAGAAGAGCATCTACTCCCAGAGATCGAGGGTCCCGTCCTCTGCTGAAAAAGCGCGGCACTTGGCAATTGGCCGATGACGCCATCAGATCTAGGCTCGGCTGGCCCCAGCGCTTCGTGATGTCCAAGAATGCCTGAGCCGATAACTGCCACTCTCCGGGATCCAAGGTATGGCGACTGAGAAAGTCCGCCTTGACATTCATGACTCCGGCAATGTGGGCAGCTGACAGCTGTTCCAGGTTCGCTTCCACCCACTGGCATAGATTCATGGCTTCCTTGGCTAGAGGGGCGCTCTTGGTACCTCCCTGGCGGTTGACATAGGCCACAGCCGTGGCATTGTCCGACAGGACCCGTACTGGCTTCAACGCCAGTACCGGGAGGAACTCCAAAAGCGCCAACCGAATGCCTCTGAGTTCCAGGAGGTTGATAGACCACTTTGCCCCTGCAGGAGACCAGAGCCCCTGCGCTCTCCTTCCCAAGCAATGGGCTCCCCAGCCCGTCAAAGAGGCGTCCGTCGTGACGACAATCCACTCCGGGGTCACAAGAGGCATCCCTGCAGACAACTTGTCTGTCTTCAGCCACCAGCTCAGCGCCTTGCGCACTGCTGGGTCCAAGGGAAGGCGCACAGCATAATCCTCCAACACCGGAGTCCAGCGCTGCAGCAGAGAGTGTTGTAGTGGTCTCATATGAGCCCTGGCCCAGGGCACTACTTCCATCGTGGCCGTCATAGAGCTCAACAGCTGCACATAGTCCCAAGCCTGAAGCGGAGAGGCTACTAGGAACTGGTCCACCTGAGCCTGAAGTTTGACAATCCGATTGTCCGGCAGGAACACTCTGCCCACTTGGGTGTCGAATCGAACTCCCAGATACTCCAGGGGACTGAGTCGGGCGCAGCTGGCTTTTCTCCCAGTTGATGATCCACCCCAGGGAGCTCAAAGAGCAATCACCCGGTCCACAGCTTTGCCGCACTCTGCATAAGAGGGGGCTCGGATCAACCAGTCGTCCAGATAAGGATGGACTTGTACTCCTTCCTTTCGCAGGAAGGCCGCGATGACCACCATTACTTTGGAGAAGGTCTGCGGAGCAGTAGCCAACCCGAACGGGAGGGCTCTGAACTGGAAGTGTCGGCCCAGGACTGCAAAACGCAGAAAGCGTTGATGAGGAGGCCAGATGGGAATATGCAAGTACGCTTCCTTGATGTCCAAGGATGCCAGGAACTCCCCTGCCTTCACTGCCGCTATAACAGAGCGGAGAGTCTCCATGCGAAAGTGCCGAACTTTCAAGGCCCGATTGACCCCTTTGAGGTCGAGGATAGGCCGTACAGAACCTCCTTTCTTTGGTACCACAAAGTAAATGGAGTAACGTCCCTTGCCAAGCTGATTTTCTGGCACCGGAACGACCGCACCCAGGCGGATCAGATTGTCCAAGGTCTGCTGCACTGCCACAGCTTTGACCGGAGACTTGCAGAGAGAGAGTACAAACCCGTCTCTTAAGGGTCGGCAGAACTCTAGCTTGTAGCCGTCTCTGATGACTTCCAGCACCCAAGCCTCTGAAGTTACCCAGGTCCACTCGCCCAGAAACGAGGACAGGCGTCCTCCAATCTGCACTGGGCCATGGACCAGGACCCCGTCATTGGGTACGAGACCCTGGGGGAGGACCGGAGGGCGCACCTCCGGGACGGCGGTCTCTGTGAAAGGAATGCTGCTTGGGGGAGAAATTCCTCTTGAAGGAAGAGGGGGCAGAGGAGCCCGACTTGCCCGGGCGGTACCGACGGGCTTCTTGAAACCGTCCTCTGGAGATACCGGGGCGAGCACTGGCCCGAGCCCTGACCTCTGGTAACCTCTTGCCCTTAGACGTGCCGAGATCGGTCACAATTTTGTCCAGCTCGACCCCAAAGAGCTGCTTGCCTTTAAAAGGCAACTTAGCCAGGCGGGACTTAGAGGCGTGGTCAGCAGACCAATGTTTCAGCCAAAGCCACGGCCGCGCAGAGACTGTCTGAGCCATACCTTTAGCCGAGGCTCTCAAGACATCATACAGTAAGTCTGCCAAATAAGCCAAGCCCGATTCCAGGGCCGGCCAATCAGCCCTCAAGGAAGGATCCGAGGGGGAAGCCCGCTGCACAATCGTGAGGCACGCCCTGGCTACATAGGAGCCGCAAACTGAGGCCTGCAAACTTAAGGCAGCCGCCTCGAAGGAAGACCTTAAGGCCGCCTCCAATCTTCTGTCTTGGGCGTCCTTTAGGGCCGTGCCACCTTCCACCGGCAACGCCGTTTTCTTAGTCACCGCAGTGATTAAAGAATCCACGGTAGGCCAAAGAAAGGCCTCCCGTTCACTTTCAGGCAAAAGATAGAGGCGGGACATAGCCCTAGCCACTTTGAGGCTCGCTTCCGGGACATCCCATTGAGCCGAAATTAAGGTGTGCATGGCATCATGCACGTGGAAGGTTCTAGGCGGGCGCTTCGTCCCCAGCATAATGGCGGAGCCAACAGGAGCTGAGGGAGAGACGTCCTCTGGAGAGGAAATCTTCAAAATGCTCATGGCCTGCACTAACAGGTTGGGCAAATCCTCTGAGGAAAAGATCCACGCTGCAGAGGGGTCATCCGCTCTATCCGAGCGGGAATCCGTCTCCTCCAAGGAATCCCCAAAGGACCGTTGGGAGAACTCAGATACGCTGCCCTCATCTACATCAGAGGAAACAGAGTCCTCTAAGGCCTGGGAATCCACCTGAGGGTGTTTACTTCCGGGGGCCTCAACCCCTTTATCGGACAAGGGAGAAGGGGCAGCGTTTTGCATAAGGAAGGCCTGATGCAGCAGCAAAATAAACTCGGGGGAGAAACCCCCTAGACTGTGCACTTCAGCAGCCTGGGCCACAGCCCTAGACGCACCCTCAACCGGCGCTCGCAAGAGCGGGGGAGAAACATGCTGCGCATCCAAGATGGCGTCCGGCGCGACACTCCGCAAAGGAGCCGCGCGGGAAGAACGGCGCTTAACTTTAGCCGCTTTTTTGCCGTCACCCAAATCAAGGGCGGCCATGGCATTAACGTCTCCCAGCTCAAGGGCGGCCCAAGAAGAAGCCGTCCGAGCAGAGTGGCCGGCCAAGATGGCGGAGGCGAGCAGCGGGGGATGGGCGTTTATGGCGGGAAAACCGCCGCACCGGAGGAAGACCCGGGACACTGACCGGCCTCCGAACTGACACCCAACAAGGGCGAATCAGACTTTAAGACCCCCGCATCCCCGCTAGAAGCGCACACGCGGTCCGGGGAGCAATTCTTCGCGCCCTCGCCCTCCGACGCCATAGGCCACGTGGAGATCGATCGGGGAACCCCCTGCCCGCTATAAAAAGGTAAAAATTACCTGCTTCTCGCTCCGAGCTGTAACGACCTGGTGTCCCAGTGAGTAGCTGCAATAAACGTTTAAATAAACGTTGAAATAAACGCCTTTAAGGACGTCCAAATTTTTTTTTTTTTTTTTAACGGAGCCAGCGGGAGGGGGGAGAAAAGGAGGGACCTGGCGCCACCAGGTTTGCACTTGCTCAAGAAGAGCCCTCAACCCCAGGTACTCAACAAAACCTACAAATTAGGCTTGGAGACCTAGCCAGAGCTGCTGCTGTGTGTGACCACCACCTGCTGAGATAGAGAACATACTGAGGAGTTTCCGGCAGCACATGACCACATATAGGGAGGCAAAAGGATTGCTCTCTATCTCCACCTGCTGGTAGATGGACACAACCCACCAGTCTATGGATTGATCAGCATGATGATATGGAATTGAACCCTTTCAGATTCAGATTGCTTTTCATCTAGGTACTGCCATTCCATTATTTCTGGATCTAGAGCGTATGGAGCTAGCCTTTGTCCTGAATTGCCTTTTATCTTGCCCGAGAATGTGTACTAGCTTAAACAAGTTTTAAATGTGGGTACTTGGCATGACAATTTGTACCTTCATGTTGAGACTCCCGAGTATGTTGCTTACCAACAGGATGATCCTCAACATTATCTGGGCCCTTTGTGAAAAAACTAAGGATATTCATTGGTTATGCCCTGGTAAACCCTTTTTGAAAGACACCACTGAAGCTCTTTGTTGGTTGTCCACCGAGAAGGTTCAAGAGATATGTAAGGTTACCGTGTCTAAACATGATGATTTTTCAGATACCATTGTGGCCGTTGTTAATACTGTGTGGTTAATTAGTACACCCTGTACTGAACTCACTGTTACTCTCCATAAACATGATGTTATTAATCGTTTTTCTCTCCCTTGCAATGTCTGTTTGATAGCTGTTCTCAAGAACTCTGTTGTGACTGTGGGAGGAGTTTCTCTGTTTTATCTCGATACAGATCCTGTTTTACTGAACTGGAGGTACTGGATGTGTTTCGTGGTTATCCTATTGACTTTGCTGTGGACATTATGCCATTCTTACAGTTTAAAAACTCTCATACTATTGAACTGGCTGATTACAAACATCGTTCCTCAACTGACGTTCCCGTTGTCGACTCTACCACCCATGTTATCATCCCACTTCTCACAATCTCGTGGACCATCATGTTCCTGATTGTCGCTCTCTTGGCGCGAGAGGTTCTCACCCTGTGCCACATCATTCGCAAGAGTTCAACTCCTGTGACCATGAGATTGCAAGATTTTGTGCAGTCCATTCATGAGTGGCTCTCCATTACACAACATCTTTGTTTCCTTATCAACTTCTGTACTAATTTTGCCAGAAACAAAAGACCCCTTGGAATCATTCTGGATCAAAATTCCATGTGTAAAAAGGAAAAGGACGATGATAGGGGTGTACTACCGTCCGCCTGACCAGGATGAGCAGACAGATGCAGTCATGTTAAAGGAAATTAGTGAGGCAAATACAGTGGCGTTCCTAGGGGGACTGACAGCTGGGGCGGATCGCCGATGCACCCCCGCGAAGGAACCCCCCCCCGGGTGCACGCCGCTGGGGGGGTGCTGCGTGCGCCTGTCCTCCATTGTTCCATGCTTCTTCTCTGCCCCGGAACAGGAAGTAACCTGTTCCGGGGCAGAGAAGAAGCATGGAACAACGGAGGACAGGCGCACGCGGCACCCCCCCAGCGGCGTGCACCCGGGGCGGACCGCAACTACCGCTCCCCCTAGGAACGCCACTGGGCAAATAAATTAGGCAACACAATAATAATGGGTGATTTTAATTACCAGTAATAGCAATGAAATTCTACTAAGATACTCACTAAGAAAGAATTTGCTTTTTTGGATTTTCGTGGCTTTAAAATTCCCATTTTTTATACTTTACCTAAGATTCATAAAAGCCTATTCAAACCACCTGGGCGCTCTATAGTGGCAGCTAGGGGGTCATTATTAGAACGTCCAGCACAATACATAGACAAGATTTTGCAACCTTTTTTGTCTGAGATTGACTCTTATGTGAAGGATAGTTCTCATTTTTTACGACTTTTGGAAACGAAGAGAGCTGAAATGCATGGCACCACGTTGTTGGTGACGTTGGATGTCTGCTCGCTTTACACCTCGATCCCTCAAAATGAAGCGATTGGGATTTTGGAATATGCATTGGACAGAAGAGAGCGGCCTCATTTGGTTCCCACAGAATTTGTATTGAATTTGATTAGGATTACATTATCTGAGAACTATTTCACTTGTAATAAAAAATATTACATACAAAAAACGGGAATATCTATGGGAGCAGCCTGTTCGCCCACCATCGCGAATTTGTTTATGGAACATTTTGAACGTCTATGGGTGTACAAATCACGATGGAATCATTTTTTTGAAATGTTGGTGGAGGTACATAGACGACGTTTTTGTCCTATGGAATGGCACTTCTACTGAACTACATGAATTTGTGACATACTTAAATGGGTGCCATGAGACTATCAAATTTGAATATGCCCATAGTGATGTTTCCATTTCCTTTTTGGATGTACAGGTTAACATAGTTCAGAACAAATTGGAAATGTCTGTGTTCATTAAACCTACTGATAGGAACACCACATTACATTTTCAAAGTATGCACCCTAGTCATTGTAAAACGAATATTCCTTTTGCACAATTTTTGCGATATCGTAAAATCTGTTCAACTACTGAGAGATATTTTCAACAGACATCTCATTTACAACGAAAATTAGAAGATAGAGGTTATCCTAAGTCCTTAGTATCTCGAGCAAGGAAACGGGCTTTTTTTAACCACAGAGAATGGCTGCTCAATCCTGACATAAATGCAGCGGAGCAACAAGAGGTGGTGACTTTTGTAACAAAATATAATACACATACTAATAGAATGGTGAGGATCATCAAAAAACATATGGCAATGTTGCATATTTATCCTTGTTTCCGTGATTTAAGGATTTTGTTTGCTTATCAAAGACAGAGCAATTTGAATGATTTGTTATGTGCTGCTGATACATGGAATCGTGAGAATAACAGGGCTGCCAGGATAGGACAGCATAAAGAATGTGGGCAGTGTTCGGTGTGTCATAATATGCTGGAAGTTGATAAGTTCACGGATGTACACACGGGCAAGTCTTATCATTTAAAAACCTTGACGGATTTTCAATCAAAGAATGTGATCTATTTATTGAAATGTACTTGCAATTTATACTATGTGGGACAAACTTCTAGGATGTTAAAGACGAGGTTAATTGAACATAGACACTGTATACAAGCTAAGAAGACATATGAACCTTTGGTTTCCCGTTGCCTTTTGAAACATCATGATTTTTGTGATTTGCAATGTGTAGTTCTGGAGCAAATTCAGATTTCAGAACGCAGAGGAGATATAAGGAAGAAGTTAAGACAGAGAGAAAAGAGATGGATATACATGCTGCAGACCGTAATCCCTAAGGGATTGAACATTTCAATTGAGTGGAAAGCTTTTTTGTGAGTTGTTCACTTGTCAATAAAGTTGTTGCTGGGGACGTATCGCGTCTGGGATGCAGGATATGACGTATATATAGGAAGTAAGCGGGGTTCGCGTTGAGGACGCCGACGAGAGGCAGTTTGATGCGGTGAAGTAAGGAACATGGAAGAGAGCTGTCTGTACTAAAGTTCTGGCCCTTGAAACAGCCTAATTGTGGCGAAACAGGGTCTCCTGTTGGGCTTTGTGAACGCTGTATGCTGTTAAAGACAGTTTGGATTGACAGCTTTAAGAACATTCAAGCTAAGTAACATTTGATTCACCGAATGCATATAATAGGTATAAGCCTTTACCATTGAGTATTGTGGAAGGTGTATGTGCATGTATTTCATGAATAAGAAGAGTGGAGTTTTTTTTGTGAAGACTAATGATTGAAGAACAGGAGTACTCAAAAATTGAAAGGTGATTCTTACACAAGGAGTATTCTCCAGGGTTTCTGAAGTCTTTTTTTCTCCACGTTTCATGTTTACTAGCGATTGTACACCTCCAATACTCGGTTGTATCTTAGTAGAATTTCACTGCTATTACTGTTGATTATATTCTACTATCCCTTTGGGGACAATCAGTGTAACTGATTTTAATTACCCCCATATAGACTGGGTTAATGTAACATCAGGGTACGCTAGAGAGGTAAACTTCCTCGATGAAATAAAGGACAGCTTTATGGAGCAGCTGGTACAGGAGCCGACGAGAGAAGGAAAAATTCTAGACTTAGTCATTTGTGGAGCGCATGATCTGGTACGGGAAGTAGCGGTCCGGGGGCAGCTTGACAATAGTGATCATAACATGATCGCCTTTGAAATTTGCTTTCAAAAAGGTAAATGTAGAAAGTCAACCATGTTAGCGTTTAACTTTAAAAAAGGAAGCTATGAGAAAATGAGAAAAACGGGAAAAAAAAACTTAGAGGAGCGACTGAGAGGGTAAGAAACCTACAACAAGCGTGTATGCTGTTCAAAAACACCATCCTGGAGGCCCAGGCCAAACATATTCCACGTATCAGAAAAGGAGGGCGGAAAAACAAACGACAGCCGGCGTGCTTAAAAAGTGACGTAAAGGAGGCTATTTGCGCTAAAAAGGAATCCTTCAGAAAATGGAAGAAGGAACCGAATGAGGAAAATAAGAAGTGGCATAAGGAATGTCAAGTCAGATGCAAAGCGCTGATAAGAAAGGCAAAGAGGGATTTTGAAAGAAAGACAGCGTTAGAGGCGAAAACTGGAAGATTTGGGAGGGATACCGGTGCCGGACAGGGTATTCGTAGCTGAAGAGTCGGAAAAACTTATTGAAATATCTGTAAATCTGGAAGATGTAATGGAGCAGTTCTGCAAACTGAAGAGTAGCAAATCTCCTGGACCGGATGGTATTCATCCTAGGGTACTGATAGAACTTAAAATCGAGCGTGGTACCGGAAGATTGGAGGGTGGCCAATGTAACGCCGATATTTAAAAAAGGTTCCAGAGGAGACCCAGGAAATTATAGACCGGTGAGTCTGACGTCGGTGCCGGGCAAAATGGCAGAGACTATAATCAAGAACAAAATTACAGAGCACGTTCAAAAGCATGGACTAAGTCAACATGAATTTAGTGAAGGGAAGTCTTGCCTCACCAATCTGCTGCATTTCTTTGAAGGGGTAAACAAATATGTGGACAAAGGTGAGCTGGTTGATATTGTGTATCTAGATTTTCAGAAGGCGCTTGATAAGGTCCCTCATGAAAGACTACAGAGGAAATTAGAGAGACATGCGATCGGAGGTAGTGTCTTACTGTGGATTAAAAACTGGTTGAAAGATAGGAAACAGAGATTAGGACTAAAAGGTCAATATTCGCAATGGAGAAGGGTAGTTAGCGGAGTCCCTCAGGGATCGGTGCTGAGACCTCTGTGTCAGGTTCTCAGGTTCAGAGCCCGCGGGGCCGGGCTCTGGAGCAAACGTGAGCCCTTGGGCTGCTGACAAGGAGCGACAACAGCAGGCAAAACCCACCAACCAACGCTGGGCAAGCACACCGGCACCGGCAGGGACTGCAGGCACCGCCCAGCGAGTCGGAACACACGGACTGGAATCCCCCGGACTGGAACACTGGACTGGAGTACACCAGACTGGAACACACACTGGACTGGAGAATACTGGACTGGTCCGTACAGCTTCACCTGCACTTAGCCACTGCCCCCCAAGGGCTGAGCCCCTGGGTTCGAGTGGCCGGCAGGACTTACCGGAAACTGGATGACACAGGGACCAGGACTAGAACAAGCTTGAAACTGAAGTGCTCCTAAATCCTAAACTGGCAAAAAGTGTTCCTAAGCCCGACACCAACAGAAGAGCTCCTAAGCCCTACACTAACAGCAGTGCTCCTAACAGAAACTAACAGGGGTGCCCCTACGCCCTACACTAACAGAAGTGCAGGGAAGCCACAAGGAAAAAGCAAGGAAGAAAAAACACAAGAACTAGCAAAGGTGCTTCCTAAGCACCAAGCTACAGCTGTGCCCCACAGCACTAAACTAGCCAAGCACTAAACCCACAGAAGTGCTTCTAACAGAAACTAACAGGGGTGCCCCTACGCCCTACACTAACAGGAGTGCAGGGAAGCCACAAGGGAAAAACAAGGAAGAAAAACACAAGAACTAGCAAAGGTGCTTCCTAAGCACCAAGCTACAGCTGTGCCCCACAGCACTAAACTAACCAAGCACTAAACCCACAGAAGTGCTTCTAACAGAACATAGTAGATGACGGCAGAAAAAGACCTGCATGGTCCATCCAGTCTGCCCAACAAGACAACTCATGTGTGCTACTTTGTGTATATAAGTCTGCCCAGCACTAGCCCCGCCTCCCAACCACCGGCTCTGGCATAGACCGTATAAGTCTGCCCAGCACTATCCCCGCCTCCCACCACCGGCTCTGGCACAGACCGTATAAGTCTGCCCAGCGCTATCCCTGCCTCCCAACCTCCAGTCCCGCCTCCCACCACTGGCTCTGGCACAGACCGTATAAGTCTGCCCCGCACTATCCCCGCCTCCCAACCTCCAGCCCCGCCTCCCACTACCGGCTCTGCTATCCAATCTCGGTTAAGCTCCTGAGGATCCTTTCCTTCTGAACAGGATTCCTTTATGTTTATCCCACGCATGTTTGAATTCCGTTACCGTTTTCCTCTCCACCAACTCCAGCGGGAGGGCATTCCAAGCATCCACCACTCTCTCCGTGAAGAAATACTTCCTGACATTTTTCTTGAGTCTGCCCCCCTTCAATCTCATTTCATGTCCTCTCGTTCTACCGCCTTCGTATCTCCGGAAAAGGTTCGTTTGCGGATTAATACCTTTCAAATATTTGAACATCTGTATCATATCACCCCTGTTTCTCCTTTCCTCCAGGGTATACATGTTCAGGTCAGCAAGTCTCTCCTCATACGTCTTGTTACGCAAATCCCATACCATTCTCATAGCTTTTCTTTGCACCGCTTCGATTCTTTTTGCATCCTTAGCAAGATACGGCCTCCAAATCTGAACACAATACTCTAGATGGGGCCTCACCAACGACTTATACAGAGGCATCAACACCCCCTTTCTTCTGCTGGTCACACCTCTCTCTATACAGCCCAACAACCTTCTAGATACAGCCACCGCCTTGTCACACTGTTTCGTCACCTTCAAATCCTCAGATACTATCACCCCAAGGTCCCTCTCCCCGTCTGAACCTATCAGACTCTCGCCACCTAACACATACGTCTCCCGTGGATTTCTATTCCCTAAGTGCATCACTTTGCATTTCTTCGCATTGAATTTTAATTGCCAGACCTTAGACCATTGTTCTAGCTTCTTCAAATCCTTTTTCATGTTTTCCACTCCCTCCGGGGTGTCCACTCTGTTACAGATCTTAGTATCATCCGCAAATAGGCAAACTTTACCTTCTAACCCTTCGGCAAGGTCACTCACAAATATATTGAACAGAATCGGCCCCAGCACCGATCCTTGAGGCACTCCACTACTCACCTTTCCCTCCTCCGAGCTAACTCCATTCACCAGCACCCTCTGGCGTCTGTCTGTCAACCAGTTCCTAATCCAGTTCACAACTTAAGGTCCAATCTTCAGCCCATCCAGTTTATTTAAAAGCCTCCTGTGGGGAACCGTGTCAAAAGCTTTGCTGAAATCTAAGTAGATATGTCCATAGCTCGTCCCTGATTCAATTCTCCTGTCACCCAATCAAAAAACTCAATGAGATTCGTTTGGCACGATTTCCCTTTGGTAAAACCATGTTGTCTCGGATCTTGCAACTTATTGGCTTCCAGGAAATTCACTATCCTTTCCTTCAGCATCGCTTCCATTACTTTTCCAATAACCGAAGTGAGGCTTACCGGCCTGTAGTTTCCAGCTACTTCCCTATCACCACTTTTGTGAAGAGGGACCACCTCCGCCGTTCTCCAATCCCTCGGAACATCTCCCGTCTCCAAGGATTTATTAAACAAATCTTTAAGAGGACTCGCCAGGACCTCTCTGAGCTCCCTTAATATCCTGGGGTGGATCCCGTCCGGTCCCATGGCTTTGTCCACCTTTAGCTTTACAAGTTGTTCATACACACTCTCTTCTGTAAATGATGCTGTATCCACTCCACTATCATCTGTACTTTTTCCAGTCCATCGCGGTCCTGCTCTAGGATTTTCTTCTGTGAAAACAGAACAAAAGTATCTATTTAGCAAATTTGCTTTTCCTTCATCACTATCTACATAGCGGTTCGCAGTATCTTTTAGTATCTTTGTTGTTTGTGAACTAACAGGGGTACAGGGAAGCCACAAGGGAACAAGCAGGAAAGCCAAGTACACAAACAACAAAGGTGCTTCCTAAGCACTAAACTAACAAGGGTGCTCCAAGCACCAAACTCCAGCACTACACCGAAACACCAGGGAAAGCAGGGGAGCTAAACACGTACAAGTCACAAGTGCACACTGCACTAACACTGACCTTAGCAAAAGCAAGCAGGGAAACTAGACACAAAGTCAGAACTGCACACTGCACCACCCTACCTAAAGCAAACGTTGCAAAAGGCCCTGAGAGGAAGAACACCACTTCCTTATCAAGGCCTTCCCTGATGATGTCACACTCCCTAGACCCAGGCAGACAGTACACTGAAACCCAGAGAGGCCCAACCCACACCAATGCAGCACCGTGAAGCACTTGAAGCCAGTACACCCAAAGAGAGGTAGAGCTAACTCAGTCCACACACACAGCTGTAGTGAAGTGAAACAATTAGAGTCATGCTGCTGGAAGCTGCCAGCATAGAGAGAGAGAGCTAGCTAGCTCAGAAAGGACAGACAAAAAAAACAGAAGCCAGCTAAGAAGCTGACCCCCAGGAAAAAGGTAAGTTTGAGAGGGGTTCTGACCATGATCATAACACTCTGCTTTTTAACATAGTCATAAATGACCTAGAGATGGGGGTAACTAGTGAGGTAATCAAATTTGCCGATGACACAAAGTTATTCAAAGTAGTCAAATTGCGGGAAGATTGTGAAAAACTACAAGAGGACCTTACGAGATTGGGAGACTGGGCATCTAAATGGCAGATGACGTTTAATGTGAACAAGTGCAAAGTGATGCATGTGGGAAAGAGGAACCCAAACTATAACTATGTCATGCAAGGTTCAGCGTTGGGAGTCACGGACTGAGAAAGGAATCTAATTGTCGTCGTTGATGATACGTTGAAAACTTCTGCTCGATGTGCTGCTGTGACTAGGAAAGCAAATAGAATGTTTGGTATCATTAGGAAAGGGATGGAAAACAAAAATAAGGATATTATTCTGCTGTTGTATCGCTTCATGGTGTGACCGCACCTCGAGTATTGTGTTCAATTCTGGTCGCCGCACCTCAAAAAAGACATAGTGGGATTGGAAAAGGTGCAAAGAAGGGCGACAAAGATGATACAGGGGATGGGACAGCTTCCCTATCAGGATAGGCTGAAGAGGCTGGGGCTCTTCAGCTTGGAGAAAAGGCGGCTGAGGGGAGATATGATAGAGGTCTATAAGAAAATGAGTGGAATGGAATGGGTCGATGTGGAACGTCTGTTTACGCTTTCCAAAAATACTTGGACAAGGGGGCTTGCGATGAAGCTGCAGTGTGGTAAATTTAAAATGAATCGGAGGAAATTTTTCTTCACTCAACGCGTAGTTAAATTCTGGAATTCGCTGCCGGAAAAGGTGAATAGCGGTTAACTTAGCAGACTTCAAAAAAGGGTTGGACAGCTTCCTGGAGGAAAAAGCTATAGAATGTTATTGAATGGACGAGGGAATACAGTATTTCTAGGATGGGCGGGACAAATTGCTTGTTCTTTTGGCCGCTGTCGGTGATAGGGTGCTGGGCTCGATGGATCCTTGGTCTGTCCCAGCATGGTGATGCTTATGTACTTATGATGCTTTTGCCATGCATTTTGTAGTAGTATGATTTGATGTTGATTATAGTTTCATGTGTTAAGACCTTATTACTAACACCATATTATTTATTCCAGTATTCAGTAATTTGCTGTATTAGCATTTTTGAATGTACTTTTGAACATTGTTATATGATTGCATTAAGTATTTGCTTCTAGTTTTCATTTTTACAGAGTGTTAGTTTTCAGTTGCTGATATTTACTGTTTATGCTTCTCTCTAGTCTTGATCACGAGTCCTGGTTCTAACCTGTCTAGTTGTATTGTTAGTTATGTTGGAGAAGGCATTTACTCCGTTGTAGTAATTTCCATCTCCAAGGGGGGAATCTGTAGGGGTATTTACCTGAGATCTCACCTTTGCTGGTCTTGGCCTATACAGCCATTTTATTATAACAACTAGTAAAAAAGGCCCGTTTCTGACACAAATGAAACGGGCGCTAGCAAGGTTTTCCTCGGAGTGTGTATGTTTGAGAGAGAGAGAGTGTGTGTGTCATAGAGAGAATGAGAGACAGAGACAGCGTGTGTGTTTGTGTGAGAGAGAGTGTGTGAGAGCCAGAGTGTCTGTGACAGAGAGATAGAGTGTGATAGACAGGGAGTGTGTCAGAGAGAGTGTATGTGAGAGACAATGAGTGTGATACCCCACCCCCCTCCTCACCCCCACCCCTCTGGTCTCAGGACCCCCTCCCCACCTCCCTCTCCCCTGCCCCGCCTCCAGCAATCCATGTCCAGCGACCCTCCTCTCTCCCTGCCCCCCCTGTAGCTACTCATGTCCAGCGACCCTCCCCTCCCCCCCGGCGCATCAAACCCCCTCGCCACCCGCAGCTGCCAGTGGTAACGGTGTCTGGCCACTGCTGCTTCCTCTGTTGAGCAGCAGCTGCCGCTACAAAAAGAAAAGAAGCGATAAATGTTTTTAAACCCAGCCCAAATCATTTGCAAATGCCCGAGTCTTACAACGCAGTCTCTGCAGCCGCTCCTCCTCTCGCCTGTCATGTCACTGCGCTCCTCCAGGGTCTTACTCCAGGGGCAGTGACGTGGAGGCGAGAGAAGGAGTGGCTGCAGAGACTGCATTGTAATACTCGGGCATTTGCGAATGATTTGGGCTGGGTTTTAAAACATTTATCGCTTCTTTTCTTTTTGTAGCGGCCACTGCTGCTCAACAGAAGCAGCAGCGGTCGGACAGCGTTACTACTGGCATCTGCGGGTGGCGATGGGGTTTGATGCACTGGGGGGGGGGGGGGGGGGAAGTGTTGATGTGCTTCAGGTGGGGGGAGGGGTTGTTTGATGTGCCGGGGGGGGGGGGGATTGGGTGATGTGCTGAGGGGGGGGGGGGGTTCTGTGGTGCCGCGCTTGTAGTTTTTTGATGCACCGCTCCCTGCCACCTGCTCAGTGGCAGGGAGCGGCGCACTGACAGCTGATTCCTAGGCAGGGGGAGGAGTAGGGAAACACGCTCCCTCTAGGTGCTTTGAAAGTATGCCTCTATATAACCTTTGGATGCATGCCTAGGAACACAAACATACACTTATTTCTTCTATATCACAGTTCCTCAGGTACAGCCACAAAACAACCTTTTAGGGTAGATAGTGTTCACAATGAGCTCATTTTATTATCGACCAAATAAGAGTTTCCAGTTTTGGCACAGTATAATTTACTTGGATTTTGCTCATACCTTTTTCAGTAGTAGCTCAGGGTGAGGTACATTGGATATTTTCCTGTTGCCAGAGGGCTCACAATCTAACAGGCAGATGATCAAAAGCCCCACGCTGTTCCAAACAGCGCTCTAAAATAGCGCTGGAACAGCGCGGGGCTTTACCGCACCAATGATCAGAGATAATGCATGCAAATTTAAGCAGCGCAATTATCTCTTATGAAGGGGTAGAAGTGCAGGTGAATTGTGCCTTTGCATGGAGTGGCCTAGTGGTTAGGGTGGACTTTGGTCCTGGGGAACTGAGTTCGATTCCCGGCACAGGCAGCTCCTTGTGACTCTAGGCAAGTCACTTAACCCTCCATTGCCTGCCGCATTGAGCCTGCCATGAGTGGGAAAGCGCGGGGTACAAATATAACAAAAATAAAATAAATAAAAATAATCCTCCTGCACTTGTTTGACAGGTCTGGGCTGTCAAAAGCCCAAACCTGTCAAACACAGGGCTGGAGGTCCATGGGACCACCAGGCCCTGACTACCCCTGCCCCGAGCAACGGGGGCTGGAGGTCCGGTGGACCTCCGGTCCCCCCCGACGATCCCACCCCCCCCCCCAGGTTCAGGGAGGGCTGGAGATCCGGAGGGTCTCCAGTCCCCCCAAACCCCCAGAAAATGGTCCCTGGTGATCTAGTGGCTGCCGCCCAAACCCCCTCCCCCCATCCTATATATATATATATATATATATAGGATGTAACATAGTAGATGATGGCAGAGTGGAGGAGTGGCCTAGTGGTTAGGGTGGTGGACTTTGGTCCTGAGGAACTGAGTTCAATTCCCACTTCAGGAACAGGCAACTCCTTGTGACTCTGGGCAAGTCACTTAACCCTCCATTGCCCCATGTAAGCCACATTGAGCCTGCTATGAGTGGGAAAGCACCAGGTACAAACGTAACAAACAAACAAAAAAAACAACAACAAAAAAGATCTGCAGGGTCCATCCAGTCTGCTTTTAAATAAGTAAAAAAAAAAAAAAGCTAAGTGAAAAATTTTTTTTTTAATCCTCTACCACTGAATACACTGTCTATCCAACTGCAACAGCTTTAGGCTTCTTACAGATGGACCACACTTAAGCAATCCCTTATTTCTAACTAGCCATTAAGCCCGTTAAAACGGGCGCGTATTGGAATGTTTTTTTTTTTCCCAGGGCCCCCCTCCCGTTGCAGCTGCAAGGCCCCCTGCCATCCTCCTTCCCTGCCAGCTCCAAGGCCCCCTCTGTCCCTCCCTCCCAGCTCCAAGGCTCCAGTCCTCCCCCCTTCCCAGCTGCAAGGCCCCCTGCCCGCCCTCCCAGTTCCAAGGCCCCAGGCCCTCCCCCCCAGCTCCCAAGGCCCCCTGCTCTCCCTCACAACTGTAAGGACCCCCCTGCCCTCCCTCCCAGTTCCAAGGCCCCCTGCCCCCCCCCGTGCCTTCTTCCCAGCCAGCTGGAAGGCCCCCTTCAGTCCAGCTCTCCCAGCTCCAAGGCCCCTCCTCCTTCTGAGACCTCCCATGTCCCCTCCCCCCCCCAAGGTAGCCGCTACCGCCCCCCCTTCACCTGGCCCGCTCTTCGTTATTCAACTTACAGCAGCGCCAAAACAGCAGCAAGCAGCAGCTCCCGTTGGCCTTCCTTCACTGCCTGTGCCTCGCCCTCGTGTGACGTCACGTCGGCGAGGGCGGGGCACAGGCAGGGAAGGAAGGCCGACGGGAGCTGAAGCTGAGCTGCTTGCTGCTGTTTCGGCGCTGCTGTAAGTTGAATAACGAAGAGAGGGCCCAGGCCGGGTGACGGGGGGGTGGTGGCGACTCCGGGGGGGGGGGGGGAGCGGTAGCGAAGTCAGCGGTTCCCTCCCTCCCCTTCCGCGTAGTTTCCCTCTCTGTCCCTCCCCCCGTCATCACGTCTTGACGCGGGGGCGGGACAGAGAGGGAAGTCTCTACTGCGCATTTGCAGGTGAGTTGGTCACTTGCCATTTATAGGTTTGATATTTTGCTATTGTTTTGGGTGCGCTAAAATGGCAGCAAGCTCCACCGACTGGCTGTCTCCTGTCTCAATCTAACCTCCTTGGGGCCTCTTTTATCAAGCCACACTAGCGATTAACGCGCAGTAAATGAGAGGAAAGCCCATTCAGAGTTCCTTTTACTAAGTTGCAGTAAAAGGGGGTCTACAGTGTGGTAAATTTAAAACGAATCGGAGAAAATTTTTCTTCACCCAACGTGTAATTAGACTCTGGAATTCGTTGCCGGAGAACGTGGTACGGGCGGTTAGCTTGACGGAGTTTAAAAAGGGGTTAGATAGATTCCTAAAGGACAAGTCCATAGACCGCTATTAAATGGACTTGGAAAAATTCCGCATTTTTAGGTATAACTTGTCTGGAATGTTTTTACGTTTGGGGAGCGTGCCAGGTGCCCTTGACCTGGATTGGCCACTGTCGGTGACAGGATGCTGGGCTAGATGGACCTTTGGTCTTTCCCAGTATGGCACTACTTATGTACTTATGCGTTAGTATCAGCGTGTGTTTCGAGGCACGCTGAGGGCCCCCCCCCCCCTTTTACTGCAGCTGGTAAAAGGCTGTCTTTTTTGGTAGAAAAGATGTCTGTGCAGTAAGTAAACCACTTGCAACCCAGCCAGTTCGGGAGGAGAGGAGAATTTACCACCATTGAGGTGGCGGTAAGGGCTCCCACACTAACTCCGTGGTAACAGAACATATTTTTTGTAGAGATGAAAATGTTACCTACAGGTGTAGAAACTACCGCCTGGCTTCTGTGGTAACCCTGTGGTAGTTCCAGAATAGTGAGTAAGCCGCACTGGACTTACCGACGCTTAGTAAAACAGCCCAATACCTATGGGCTTCCTTACAGTTTCCAGGCGAGAATCGTTTGCGTGGCTTTGCAAAAGAAGCCCTTGGCCTCCCTTAACTTCTTCGGATTCCACCTCGTGCTTTTTAGCACAGTAGTGAGGCTCACTTTAGAAAACAAAGAAACTTCCAGACATTAACTATATAAACCAGCCACGCTACGCTACTACCAGCCAGGTGCCCGGAGGGCGGGCGGCCGGGTGCGAAGTACAATACATACGTAATTTGACGTCATTTCCTAAGCGGTCTGTGTCTGTCTTTACACTGCTTTTCAGCCGTGCGCTGTATATGTCTCTTCTCCCTTCCCGCCGGGGTTTTTTTCCTTTCTCTTTTTGTTTGGGAGTACTGAAGAAGTCTTTTTCGTGAGAGAAAATAGACTCTTGAAAAATGAGCGATAGCGGAGAACAGAAATATGGCGAGAGGGTAAATAATGACATATGTTTCGTCTCTGATATTTGTGCGTGAGTAGAAGAGAGGCATGTTTATTTTTTTTTTCCACAAAGCATCTTGGTATCTTCTCTTCAAAATAGGGTGAAATGGCACAGAACCTTCAAGAGCGTTTTTTGTATGTGTTTTGTTGAAGAGAAGAAGGTTTCAGTAAGAAATGTTCGAAAATGAGTAATGTTGTTGCACCCATAGGCAGCAGAATGAGGTGATCCGTTGGGGTCATGGTGTGAGCAATTTTTTTTTACTCGAATGGCTTTAAGCGCCAGGGACGGAGTGGTTTGACCCATGCATTCGAAGTGTGTGTGCCAGCAAGAAGTTGAACGTTAATGCCGACCCTTTATTTTGTTTTAAATAAAGATGGCTGCTGGTGGAAGTGTGGGGAGAATATTTTTGTTGAGGGGATGGATGTGCTGCTCCTCCCAGTAGCCATCTTAGTGCTGTTCATTATATGGCCGAAAATACAAAATGGAAGGAGAGACACGGGGTTTTCATTTTGTTTGTTGGTCTTAACGTTAGTTTTAACAGCCATCGCATTATTGAGGAAATATACCTGTTTTAATAACATGCACACAATTGGTAGACTGGTGTGATAGCCGTGGTAGTCCACTTTTAAAAGTAGCAAAAAACGAAAATAAGTTGATGTTGTACTAATACAGTAAAGTTAGGAATGTCTCCGGAAAGTTTTTTGGCTTTTTTTTTTAAATATATTAGATGTGGAAACTTACGGGCTTGCTCCAGGATTGTAAGTTGTATAATGTAAAACACCTTAATCATGAGCTAGATTTACGCGTTCAGATCCTTTACTGTACTTTAAGGAAACTATACTACTATAGTATTTGAGCTTCATAGGTTGGTGTATTTGTAATACGAATCTCTTCACTTTTGGGAGCAATCACAATGTTGAGTTTAGCACCCACAATCGTTGGATCCTATGTTTTTTAAACTTTTCAGAATTGTTGTCGTTCATTGGCGTGCGTAAAAGATTGTGTAGATGGTCTTACTACTTCATAAGCACATGCCACATGGTAGAAGCCGGAATATGGACATCTAGGTTTGTCTTGTCTCTTTGCTCTACATTCCTCAACCCCCCCCCGCCACATATTTTTTAAGTTCAATAGAACTTAAGGGTTGATAAAGCAGAGTTACAACTTTAGTGCAATTTTGTGGGTACAAGATGTAGAAAGTTCGAGGTTTTATGCACCAGCTAACAGTACAAAGTCTTTAACTTGTGTGTGACTTAACATTATTCCCGTGACAGGGAGACACATTTAATGCAGCAAAGGTTGTGTGCCCCCCCCCCCCCCCCCCCCCCCGTGGTGGTGGAGTGCACCTTTTTCTGACTGCATGCTTTTTAATGCCATGGTAATGTGTATATATTATTTGGTTTTTTGCATTGTGGAAGTCATGTGCTGTGTCAGTGCATGGCTGTAATTCAAGCTTTCATAGCTTTCCACAGATCAATTCAGAGACCTGCCAGCAGATGGAGAGAGAGAAAAGAGGTTTACTATATGTGGTCATGTGCAGCCACCTCTGGTGGATGGTCATAACCGTTCAGCTCTGGATTGCTTAGCTCCTGGCCTAGTCCCTCAGGCCCGGTAGAACGTTTGGGTTTGAAGTGGCCCGGGCTTAGGGTCTAGGTGTACACCTGGTGATGCCAGTTTCCTCCTATTGGTCCCTTCCTAGTCTGCCTTGACTGAGATTTGTTCTGGCTGTCTCCTGCCTTTTATAAAAATAAATAAAAGCAAGCAAGCACCTCACGACCTCATTTAGCACTGAGGCTCAAACTTGCCTCTGGTAGCAGATTCCCAAATGGGGGTGAGTATGGGGGTCTGTGCCAGAGCCGGTGGTGAGAGGTGGGACTGGTGGTTGGGAGGCGGCGATAGTGCTGGACAGACTTATATGGTCTGTGCCGGGGCTGGTGGTTGGGGGGGTGGGGTTAGTGCTGGGCAGACTTATATGGTCTGTGCCCTGAAAAAGACAGGTACAAATCAAGGTAAGGTATAAAATGTGGCACATGTGAGTTATCTTGTTGGGCAGACTGGACCGTGCAGGTCTTTTTCTGCCGTCATCTACTATGTTATGTATTTTTATGATGGTGGTGCCGGTGGGGGTCTCATCAGCGTGGCTTCTGGTGTGGGAACCAGGGAGCAGCATCAGGCGTTCCTGTTGTTTCCACGCAGACCCGCCGACCTCTGTGCACTGGATGCCGCTGGGTGGCCTGAAACCGGGGAGCATGGTGTTCTCACAGCCCATTCTGGCAAGCGCGATGGAGTTTTCTTTGGCGCACGTGCCTGCAGGCACCATCTTTTCCACTGTGCCGGCGCTCCATGAAGAGCCCGGTTTGACTGCGATGCCGACAGTTTTGTGTGCTGGACATTCTGAAGTTGTTGCTAGGGGAGCAGGGGTAGATTCCCCCCCCTTGTTGCTCCAGATTTTGTACCGTTGCAGAGTACAGACATTAAGGCCCTCATGATCAAAAGCCTGGACAGCGCAGGGCTTTTCTGCATCGATGATCAAAGATAATGCATGCTAATCTAAGCAGCGCTATTATCTTTGATTATCATGTTGAAGTGTGGGAGAATTGCGCCCGAGCATGTGCTCAGCACAATCCTCCCGCACTTGTTTGACAGGTCTGGGCTGTCAAAAGCCCAAACCTGTCAAACAGCCTGGCCCGAGGCCCGAACAACGAGGCCCCCCCAAACCCCCAGAAAACATCGTGGCCGCCGGCCAAACCCTCTTCCACCCTCCCACCCAGCGACGGGGTGGGGGCTGGAGGATCGGTGAGTCTCCAGCCCCCGAAACCCCCAGTAATCGTTGCTCCATCGACGGGGGGGGGGGGGGGGGGCTGGACCTCCAGCCCACCCCAGATCCTCCCCCCAGCGTTGTCTTTAAATTCCCTGGTGGTCCGTGGTGTCGGGGGGGGGGGGGGGGGCTGGAGGATCGGTGGGTCTCCAGCCCCCGAAACCCCCAGTAATCGCTGGTCCAGTGACGGGGGGGGGGGGGGGTGCTGGAGGATCGGTGGGTCTCCAGCCCCCGAAACCCCCAGTAATCGTTGCTCCATCGACGGGGCGGGGGGGACTACACACCATGTAAGGGAGCGATTCCCTTACATGGTCTGTAGCCCTGCCCAGTGCATCCCAGGATGCAGTGGGCGGTGCTGGGCGCCGCCATTTTGGGCTTCGACTGACAGGAAGAGGAGGGAAGCAGGCAGGCTGCGTCCCTCCTCCAACAGAAAGGTAGGGGGGCTGGGAGGGGGCCGGGGGCGGTGTCACGACACCACGGACCACCAGGGAATTTAAGGAGAACGCTGGGGGGAGGATTTGGGGTGGGCTGGAGGTCCACCGGACCTCCAGCACCCTCCCCCCCCCCCCCCCCCCCCCCCCCGTCGATGGACCAGCGATTACTGGGGGTTTCGGGGGCTGGAGACCCACCGGACCTCCAGCCCCGGTTCGCATTTGCCTTGGGGGGGGGGGAAGGGGGGCCTGCCAGCATGCAACTGCATGCTGGACAGGGCTCACCATTCCTCCCCAATGATCTGCAAAATCTAACGCCAGCTCGGAGCTGGTGTTGATTTTGCTGCGGCCAGCGACCCAATCTTTGGCGCGCTGGTCGCTGATCATTGGGGATGAATGCGTTAAGCGCCAATTAGCATGCATTTGCAAGCTAATTGCGCTAGAAGCCCTGTTTAGCATGCATTTGCATGCTACTTGTGCTGAGAGCCCTCGAGTGCGCTGTTTCAGGCGCTTGAGGGCTCTGATCATGGGTCGGCTGTAAACTCTGGCGCTAGTATGGCGTTAACAGCCTCTAGCGCCAGAGTTTGCTTTTGATCATGAGGGCCTGAGAGAGACCTCTGATGGACTTACAGACTGTCAGAAGACTCCAATGAGAGTCCTCGGTTCTCTTTTGGTTTCCCAAGTGTCTGCAGCACTGGGGACCATGAGACTGGTCTGTGGCTTCCTCAAGCTTAACGACCTGAAGGTCACAGGTTCAAGTCTGGTTTGTTCATATTAGAAGCTGTGGACTCAGCTTTGTTTCCAATGGGGCATATTTCATTCTCGCTTACAGCTTGCTTTGCCAAGCAGTTCATTCCATGACTGGAACAGTTATCACTGTACTGCTGTACTAAAGGTTAGCTTTCCTTTCTCATTTTGTACACTAATGCTAGCCAAACTATTGCATACTAGCTCCAGTCACCAGTGGCTCATTGCTTCTATTGCATTTTTGCAGCTTTCCATTGTATGGGACAGATAGAAACCAGCTGAGAGTGAGCACACAGATCTAGAGGTTGCTGGGTCATGTTCTGCTGCAGCTTGCTATCTGTAGTGCACAATGGTGCAAACAGCCATATTCTGCTACTCCATCTAGCTCTGGTTCTCAGCCACACTTAGATCTAATGTGCAGCCACCAGTTCAAGTGCACAGCCACACCAGCCAATTCTTGACCCTCTCTGCAAGAAGTTAGCTCTGGCTTAGGCATCGGACAGCTGATGTGGCTTCCAAGTCACATTTAGCAAGCTACCTTTTAAAAGTAATCTTGTGCTTGGAGAAGATCCAGGGAAGTTGGGTAAAGACCTGAGGGACTTCCAAGCCTCAGAGCTTGCCAGAGAATGAGTCTAAAGATTCTTTTAAATCCTCTGTTTAGTCGTAGGTTTCATGAGGCCACGTGCTCCAGGCCAGGAAAACCACTTTCAGGTTTTCCACTTCCACTACGACTATTTGCATGCTGGCAGAATGAGCTCGGCTTCAATTCCAGGTATATCTATACCTGCTGCATGCCCCAGTGATGGGGTCTCGGTTCACTCGGATTTCATCAAGAGTGGACCAAGGTTGCCTCAGACTAATGGGTCTTGGATTTCTAATGCAGGGTTACAAACTGGAGTTCTTCTATTCCACTGCACATTTTTCTTAGATTCTCCATGCAAGCTCAAACCCAAATATCAGTTCATGCCACCTTGTAAACATTTCTTCACTTAGGCACAGTTGTTTGTCCCCAGTTGCAATTGGGGGAATGGGACGTTGTTCCCTTTGCTTTGTACTTCTAACCAGTGAGCTTCCTTCCAGCTGAACTTGGATGTCATAAGAGTCGAGTGTTTAAGGTTCAGCTTTTCACAGTAGGCAGTTTGCAGTGTGTAATATGGCTGTTTGCACCATTGTGCACTACAGATAGCACATTATCAATTTATGACCATGTCTTTCAGCCTTTCCACATCACCAAGGATATTTTTCAAGGTCATGGTGGTAGTTGCAGCTTTCCTTCGCAGTCCTTAGGATTGGTAATCAATTTCAATTCACAGGCGAGCCTTCTCCGGAGTCCACACTGTGGAATGCACTCTCTGAAAGGCTCCGCTTAATACAAGACTACCTCTACTTCATGAAGCAGGTGAAAGTTTGGTTCTTCAAACAGGCCTTTAATGGAAGAAGTAACTAACTTGTTAGTCTCACACACAAGGAGTGGCACGGTCTGCACCTACTGCAGCAGAACATGTTAATCCACTCATACCTTAACCATCTCTCTGACCTCATGTGCACCTTTCTTTAGTCACCTTACTTTCTAACTCCTCTTACTCTCTTACCTATCTATATGTTCCATTTTATACCCTACACTGTAAACTAAAATGTTATATTATGTATTGTCTTGGCATTGTAAGTAACTATGCCATACTTTATTGAATGTTTTTACTGCTGTTATTGTTATTGCTCATGTTTGATTTATTCTTATTGTACACCACCTTGAGTGAAGTCCTTCAGAAGGCGGTAAATAAATCCTATTAAATGAGTCAGTTGTTTCCATCACAAATCTTGGCATATCTGTGAGTAATATTCCATGTAGTCTTGGGAAGTCTTCTTTTGCTCCTTAGCAACAGAGGCCAACTCAAGTCATGTTCTACTTTCCCTACCAGGGTGGGAGTCTAGGAATAGGTTCAAGTTCTGGGCGCAATGGTCTCTTCTTGGACGTTCTCCCATGGGCCAGATTCCGCATCAGACCACTTCAGGGGTTCCTTTTCAGCTTTGGTCTCCATCTCTTGTTCCCTTCAAGCCAACTTTGCCTTAACGGATGAGTTCAACACAATCTTTCTCTGACAATTCAGAAGTTCTCACGCTCTCTGGAGGTGGTTATCTGTGGCTTGTAGGCTGCTAGGGCATACCTTAGCTGGCTGCAACAGATTTCAGATCCCTTCCAGAAGACAATCTCCTCCTCATTTGCCAGATGTGGAGTCAAGGCTGGCTTATTTGACAGATTTCTTGTATGTCTTGTCTGTGTTCTTTTCGGTCGGGTCAGGCTTTCCATCATTTTAAAGAGACCAGGTACTATTGTCTGGGTTAGCCTAGTTTCTCCGAGGACAGGCTGCTTGTTCTCACGTGTGGGTTGGCGTCCACGGTGGCCCCAGGATTTTCCAGCAACCCCAAACCTTTGCGACAGCCAGTAGAGTGCGGAACGGATGCACCGCGCATGCGTGCCCATCTTCCTGCCCGTGCGCGTCCATTCCTGCCTGAGTTTTTTCTTTTCTGCGGTGGAGAGTGCCTGTGTGTCGGTCTCTCTCCCGTAGGTCCCATGAAAAACTTAAGCGCCCTTTGTTCGCGTTTAGCGCTTTCTTTTTGTTTTAGGTCGCCTTTTCCCTTGTCTTTTTCTTTCCAGTTTAAAAAATAAACAAACCTCTTTTTCTTAGTTTTTTGCCCTGGTAACTTTTCTTTTGATTTCCGTTGTGACCGTTTTGGCCGCCTGTCCGCGGTTCTCCCTTTTTGTGCCCTTTGTTGGCACGATTGAGCAGTTTGATTTCGCCGCCGCGATTTTTCCGCTGATGTCATCGAAGCCTCCCAGCGTCTTCAAGAAGTGTGCTCGGTGCCAGCAGTCTATCTCAAGCACTGATCCGCACTCCTGGTGCATTCAGTGTCTTGGGCCCGACCATCGCCCAAACGCTTGTAAGTTGTGTCTGAGTTTAAAAAAGTGGACACAGGCGTTGAGAAGAGCTCTTCAGGATCGTCTCTTCAGAGCTCCGACTGATTCCTCGGCATCGACATTGGTACCGAGGTCGTCTACATCGGGAGCGCAGGTAATGGCTGTCCGGACTTCACCTTTAGCTGGGAGCAGTGAGCTGTTGAGTGGGTCTCCACGCGTCTTGAAGACTCCTGCTGGGCAGGCCCACCGGGACCGACCGTTGTCGGACCCGACCCTGAGGAGGCGTGTGGATTCCACGTCCTCGTTGGTACTGAGGAGTACCGGTGACGTGCTTCGAGCGAAGGCTAAGAAGCACTGGTCTCCTTCGAGACACGGTATCAGGAGCTTTGGGGCGTCGAAGGATTCGGCACCTGGAAAGCGTTGACGCCGGGAGGAGCGCTCCCCCTCCATACAAGATGTCGGTGCGTCAATCTCCGGACAGCCCGGTACCGCCTCCCAGGCCTTCACAGCTTCTGACTTCGACTCCTGCTCTGGCCTCCCAGCCTTCCTCGACAGCGACTCTAGAGGAGAGCATCCGAGCCATTCTTCCAGGTCTTCTGGAAGGGCTGCTGCAGCGCTCTGTTCCGGTACTGGGGGTGCTTGCGCCTCCGGTACCGACGATGGAAGTGGCGGCTGTCTCAGTGCCTGTGGTGAGGTCTCCGACGCCGGTACCTCTTGCGGCATCGGCCTTGGCTGCCAACCAGGTCGATGGAGGGAGCTTCGTTGCTGCCGGCATGGGAGTTGATCTCTCGACATCGCCATCGAGGACATAGTTCGGCGTCGAGACGGGCCCGGTTTCGGAATGTAGTTCGTGAACTCTTGTCCGATACCGAGGAGGATGCCTCCTGGGATGAAGGGGAAGACCCCAGATATTTCTTTTCCGAGGAGTCTTGTGGTCTTCCTTCTGATCCCACTCCTTTCTCCACCGGAGAGTCTGTCCTTTTCCTCCTTGGTCCGGGAAATGTCTGTGGGCATTCCCTTCCCTGTGGTAAATGAGGTTTCTTGTCATCAAGCAGATGAAGCCATTACGTATGGGTTGTGTCCATCAACCAGCAGGGGGAGATAGAGAGCACTCAAATTTCACAGTGCCACATGGTCAGCTAGCTCCACTGCCTCTTCAGTATTCTCTATCTCCCCAAGCAGGGTGGTTGCAGCTTGATCAAGCTCCTTAAAAAAATCTGCCTGGGGGTGGCTCCTAGCTTGTCAGTTGTTAGCCGTGGTGTTAGAGGCTACAGCAGCTTCACTTTAAAGGCACATAGGTTAGCCCTTTCCCTGCCTTACCCATCCCCCCAGTGGATGTGAGCACATTTTCACTTTTCCCTGCTCTTTCCCACTCTATACTTGGTGGATGCAGGCACATTGGTTCGCCTTTCCCTGCCTTTCCCACTGTTCTGTACCTCCGGAGTTGATTTGATTGCCTCATTTTTTTTTTTTTTTTTTTACATTTGTACCCCGCGCTTTCCCACTCATGGCAGGCTCATTGCAGCCTACATGGGGCAATGGCGGGTTAAGTGACTTACCTAGAGTCACAAGGAGCTGCCTGTGCCGGGAATCGAACTCAGTTCCTCAGGACCAAAGTCCACCACCCTAACCACTAGGCCACTCCTCCATTCTTTTGCTGTTTTCTCTACTTTTCTCACAGAGTTAAAAAAAAAAAAAAAAAAAAGCAAAAAGCAAGAGGTTTTCTTCAGTTTCTACAGCGTGACCGGAGCTTGTATACTTGGTCCAGTGAGGTAAGAGTGTTTTCTGACTCCTCTGGGGAGGGCCCGCGATCGGGACGTTTTTGGCGCGAAGCCGCCATTTTGAATTTTCCACCGTTTTTCGGCGATGGCTGCAGAGAGTGTTGTTATGACCCGGTAGTAGTGAACCCCTGTGCTCCGACTGAGCACGGCAGAGATGGAGTGACACCGCACTGGGTCAGGCAGCCAGACAACTCCTAGCTTCACTTGGGAAGCGACCACCGTTCACCGGGAGTTGAGCCCTCAGCCGCAGGCGGCCACCAGGACTTCAGGAACCGGCGGGGTTGCACAGCCGCTGACCAGGATAGCAGGAAACAGACACAGTCCAGAACCAGTACTCCAACAGGCAAAGAATAGTCAAATCAGTCCAGAGTCAAGGCAGGCAGCAAACAAGCGAAATCCGAGATAACTAGCCAAGGTCTGGTACACAGGAAAACAGGAACAAAAAGAAGTCGGTGAACAGCACTCAGACAGCAACTCCTCAGAACAAATGAGGCCGAAGCAACGAAGGCCTGGAGGCAGTGCTTTAAATAGTGAAGAAATCTGAGCAAACCAAACTCAGGTGAAGCCAACATGGCTGCCCCCATAGGAGATCCTCCCAAGACCAAATATGGAGTTCCTTCCTGATCTCGTTTATACAAGATGGCCGCCCCTCCTGAGCTAGCCAAGATGGCCGCTGCCCGTGCTCTAAGCCGGATGACGGCTGTCAGACTTAGGAAACTGAAACGGACCCATCCTGGAGAAACATCAAAAAGCCGGCTAGCTCTGCGGACTGCACCTCGCCGGCGAATCAGACGCGCAGGCCTGGAATCAGGTGAGGAACGTAACAAGTGTTAAGCGCTGTTCCAAGTGTGGCAAGCGCAGATCAGCAGCGGGGCTCTGTAAAACGTACTGTTCAGGTGTAAGAGCTGGCCCGAGCATGGCGAGCGATGATTCTTCCCGCTCGGTGGAGCTGGCAGCGGGCGCCATTTTGAAAGCATCCACATGGCGCGACCCCCGCTGAGGCGGAGGGTCTGGAGACCGGAGGGGGCCCTCGAATTGAGGCTGGCCAAAGAGCTACTGGAACCGGGTGCCCAGGGCGAGTTTTTCTCCCCTGACTTTGTATTATTGCTTCATAATGCATATATGCTTAAAAAAGCTCAGCCACAGGGGTTTTCTACGGCCCCCCTTACTGCAGGCCTGGGATTGCCCTCTGAGGCGTTTTTCCCTGATAGCTGGCCGCAAGAGAAGCGCAGAAGGGTAAATTCCCCTTCAGAGAGTGGCGCACCCCCCCCCCCCCCTGGTGGTCGGAATGTGGTGACTCTGAGGTGTCTGGCAGGCCCTCGTGGCTAGAGGAAGGTGCAGAAGGGCCACTGGATCCAGATGATCCGTCTGCTGTGAGGATTTTCCACCGTGAGGAGCTGCCAGCGCTTATTTTAGATGGTCTTACAGGTCCTCTCTATTGATGATCCTGGGAGTGGCGTGGCCTCCTCTGGAAATCTGAGGATGGCAAGTACCAAAAAGCCTGCTCGAGCCTTTCCTTTGCATGACTCCATTCAAGAGCTTATTTCAGCTCAATGGGCTGACCCCGGAGGACCTTTGAAAGTTTCCAGGGCTATGGGGCAATTATTCCCTCTGAGTGAGGAGTGTTTGGCTCGCTTTGCAATGGCTAAGGTGGATGCCCTAGTCACAGCTGTGACGAAGAGAACTACCCTCCCGGTTGAAGGAGGTGTTGCCCTGAAGGACATGCAAGACCGTAGACTGGAATCAGCACTTAAACGGTCCTTTGAAATTGCTGGTCTGCATGCAGTTGTTATGCTGCTGGAGCCTGCCTGGCATGGTTGCAACAGGCAGTGGAACAGCCCGGTGATGGAGCGGAGCCCTTGTCTGAAGTGGCTCTGCGAATGGAGTCGGCCTTCTCCTTTTTGGCTGACGCCCTTTAAGTTATTGTCAGAGCTTCGGTTTAACAGATGGCTGTAGCAGTGGCGGCTCGCCGTCTTCTGTGGCTATGGCATTGGGCGGCGGACATGGCCTCTAAGCAAAGGTTGAAGTTGCCCTTTCAAGGTCTTCTCCTGTTGGGTGAGGAGTTGGAGAAAATTGTGAAAGGCCTGGGAGATGCTAAACCCCAGCATTTACCCGAAGATAGGCCGCGGTTCACTCCTCTTATAGACCTCGCTTCCGTGAAGCTAGAAGGTACCGCCCGGGGCATTCTGCTGGGTCCACTTCTCGTGGCTGGTTTTCAGCAGAGGAACGCCTTTCGCTCGGACAAACGTTCCGCAGCAGCAGGCTCAAGACCTGGAGTTCAAGGGCGACCCTCTCAATGAGGGTGTGCCGGCCCCCTCCTCGATTCCTGTTATAGGAGGACGTCTTTCCCTCTTTCTCGAGGAGTGGGCCAAGATTACCTCAGATCAGTGGGTCTTGGACCTGATCAGAGAAGGATACCGAATAGAATTCGATGCCCTGATAAGAGACATGTTTGTGGAGTCCCGATGCGGTTCTGCCGCCAAACGGGCGACGGTAGAGGAGACTTTGCAAGGTCTGATTCAGTTAGGGGCCGTGTCCACGGTACCTCCCGCCGAACACGGCTACGGCCGATACTCCATCTACTTTGTGGTGCCGTGAAAAGGCGGGTCTTTTCGCCCTATTCTGGACTTAAATTAAACAAGTCCCTGAGAGTGCGGCATTTCCACATGGAAACCCTGCGCTCTGTCATTGCTGCGGTACAGCCAGGAGAGTTTCTCACATCTCTAGACCTGAAAGAAGCTTACTTGCACATACCAATTTGACCCCCGCAGCAGAAGTTTCTGAGGTTTGCGGTGTTGGGAAAACATTTCCAGTTCCGGGCCTTGCCTTTTGGCCTCGCCACAGCTCCCCGAACCTTTTCGAAGGTAGTGGTGGTAGTAGCTGCTTTGCTCAGGCGAGAAGGTATCAGGGTTCACCCGTACCTAGATGACTGGCTCATCAGAGCAGACTCTGTAACAGAGAGCTATCAAGCTTCATCCAGAGTGGTCTCAGTACTTCAATCTCTAGGCTGGGTCGTCAATATGGCCAAAAGTCACCTGACCCCCTATCAATCTCTAGACTATTTGGGGGCCAGGTTTGATACAGACTCGGGCTATGTATACCTAACCGCGCTAAGGCGGTGCAAGCTTCAGAATCAGGTCCGTCTGCTCCTGAGGATGCCCCGCCCACAAGCTTGGGACATTGTCCAGCTGCTGGGATCGATGACAGCCACATTGGAAGTGGTGCCCTGGGCGAGAGTGCACCTGAGACCTCTACAGTATTCCCTACTTCAAAGATGGTCTCCAGTTTCTCAGGATTATCAATGCAGACTTTCTTGGCTCCCTGCGGCCCGACTCAGCATGAAGTGGTGGCTCTCAGACAGCATGCTGCGGCGAGGAATGCCGCTGGCGCTCCCCGATTGGTGTCTAGTAGTGACAGATGCCAGCCTGAAGGGCTGGGGCGCACATTGCAAGGGGAAGCATGCCCAGGGTCTATGGACACCCGAGGAGTCGGAGTGGTCCATCAACCGCCTAGAGTTGAAAGCGGTGTTTCAGGTGCTTCTGGCCCTTCAAGTGACCCTGGAAGGATTGGCTGTCAGAGTGATGTCGGACAACACGACAACGGTGGCCTATATAAATCGACAAGGTGGCACTTAGTGCAGAGCACTGGCTGCGCAGGCCGAACAAGTTTGCCACTGGGCCGAGCTGCATCTTCAGTTTCTGTCGGCGGCTCACATTGCAAGAGCAACGTGCAAGCTGATTATCTAAGCAGGCATCAGATCAATCCAGCAGAATGGGAACTAGCAGACGAAGTATTCCTGCAGATATGTGCCAAATGGGGCAAGCCCGTGATGGATCTTATGGTGACAAGTTCAAATACCAAAGTCCCATGCTTCTTCAGCAGACGGAGAGATCCTCGCTCGGCAGGGTTGGATGCCTTGACTCAGCCCTGGCCTCCGGGCCTACTATATGTGTTCCTTCCGTGGCCCTTGATAGGGCGCATGCTCCTGCGGATTCGGCTGCACCCAGGAGAAGTGGTCCTCCTCACCCCGGATTGGCCCAGGAGGCCTTGGTATGCGGACCTCCGACAGATGCTAGTGGAGGCTCCCCTTCCTTTACGTCTGGTACCGAACCTGTTGTCACAGGGCTTGGTAGCCATGGAGGACGCCTGCCGCTTTGGTCTTATGGCATGGCAGTTGAGAGGGCCCAATTGAGGGACAAAGGCTATTCAAACAGTCATTTCCACTCTCCTGCAGGCCCGCCAGTGTTCCACTTCCTTGGCTTATGCCAGGATTTGGCGCCAGTTTGAGTCTTGGTGTGCTTCAAAAGCGATCACACCCATGCGGGCTCCTGTCTCGCCGATTCTGGACTTTTTGCAGGATGGTGTACAAATAGGCTTGGCCTATAATTCCCTGCGGGTGAAGTGGCAGCGTTGGCCTCCCTTCATGGTAAGGTTGAAGGCGTGTCTTTAGCTGCTCATCCAGATGTGGCACGGTTTCTTAGCGGGGTGCTTCGGCTCCGGCCTTCCGTGCGAGCACCCTGTCCAGCTTGGAACCTGAGGCTAGTTTTGAAGGCCCTGCAGGCTTCTCCTTTTGAGCCGCTTCGGCGAGCATCGGAGAAAGATTTGACACTAAAGGCCGTTTTTCTTGTGGCCATTACTTCGGCGAGATGGGTGTCAGAGCTCCAGGCGCTGTCCTGTAGAGACCCATTTCTGCAATTCTCAGAGTCCGGGGTCACAGTTCGGACCGTGCCTTCCTTCATGCCTAAGGTGGTTTCAGCGTTTCACCTAAACCAGCCTATTTTCTTGCCCTCCTTTGATAAGGAGGAGTTTCCAGAATCTTTTGGGCAGTTGCACCTGTTGGATGTGCGCAGGACTCTGCTGCAGTATCTGCGAGTTACTATCTCTTTCAGGATCTATGATCATCTGTTTATTTTGCTATCAGGTCCTCGCAGAGGGTCTCCAGCGTCTAAAGCCACTTTTGCCCACTGGCTCAAACTATCTTTTCAGCTTATCTGCTTGCCGGCCGGTCTCTGCCTGTAGCCTTTAAGGCGCATTCTACCAGAGCAATTTTTTCCTCTTGGGCTGAAACTGGTGCACTCTCTCGTCAAGAGATATACAGTGAAGCAACATGGGCTTCTAAGCTCTCTTTCGCCCGACATTACAGGCTGGATGTGGCTGCTAGGAGGGATGCGCGTTTTGGAGCACAAGTGCTAGCGCGTGGTGTGACCTGTTCCCACCCTATATAGGGATTGCTTTGTTACATCCCATACATAATGGATTCATCTTCTTGATGACAAGTTAGGGAAAATTAGGTTCTTACCTTGGTAATTTTCTTTCCTTTAGTCATAGCAGATGAAGCCATGAGCCCTCCCTGCATGATTGTCTGTATGCTGTGAATCTGTTTCAGGTTCTGTTCTTGTTTCCTGAAGTTCCTTCCTTGGGAGAAAGTTGGAAAACAGTCTTCAGGATTCATGTTCATTTATAGGAGGATGAGTCCATTCCCTCCAGGAGGTTGCGTGTATCCCCTCCAGTTATACAATAAGGAGGACGAGTTTATTCCCTCCAGGAGGATGTGTTCATTCTCTCCTTTTGAGTTCATGCCCTTGTTAAGGGGCCATCGTTCGCTGTGAGGAAAGTTCATGTTATTCTCATTGCGGTTTGCCATAGTGCTTTGGAAGCTTCAAATACTGAAGAGGCAGTGGAGCTGGCTGGCCATGAGGCACTGTGAAAAGTTGAGTGCTCTCTATCTCCCCCTGCTGGTTGATGGACACAACCCATACGTAATGGCTTCATCTGCTATGACTAAAGGAAAGAAAATTACCAAGGTAAGAACCTAATTTTCCCATGTTTCTTTTGCTCCGGCGTCCTCTCTTCTCATAAAACAAACAACAACCCTCTTCAGTCTGATTTGTC
The DNA here is from genome assembly GCF_901765095.1 of Microcaecilia unicolor. Classification (NCBI taxonomy): domain Eukaryota; kingdom Metazoa; phylum Chordata; class Amphibia; order Gymnophiona; family Siphonopidae; genus Microcaecilia; species Microcaecilia unicolor. The sequence goes on from NC_044037.1 coordinate 136,934,504, forward strand.
CAGCACAGTGAGCTGATGCCAGTTTGCAGTACTGCTGAGGGGCGTGAGGAATGATTTGGCATGTGACAGCGATTCCTGAAGGGGTGAGTAGTCATTACCTTACCCGCACTGGTGGGGCAGAGTAAAAGCGGCTCCCGACTATGCCGGAGCTCCACTGTACAGCCCGACTCCGTGGAGCGTTGTGCTCCTTCCCAGCTCGTTTTGGCAGGCGCAGGGCAGCTGTTTTCTTCGGTGGGCGTGCATGCCTGAGGGTGCCATCTTTTCTGCCACGCCACATGGCAAGGCTGAAGTGCCGGCACTCCCTTGGGGCCTGATTCGTCTACGATTCCGACAGTTTTATGCACAGGCCTTTCAGAAGATGTGACTGGGGAACTGGGGTGGGTCGCTCCCAGTTTCCTCATATTTAAGGGCTTCTGAGAAGGAGGCCAGGGAAGTTTGCAGACTCCTGTGGGAGTCCTCGGGTCTCCCGCAGCTTCCCAAGGGCGAGGTCGGAGGCCCAGTCTGACCCGTGCAGCTGTTCTGTGGCAGCAAGAGCCTTAAGCTGCAGTTTGGAAAGTACTGACTATCTGAAAGTTCTCTGGTGGACATGTCTGTTTCACGCTAGGTGATTTATGGTTTGGGTGCGCCCTCTTACAGTTGCACTAAGAATATTTCTGGACCCTCCTCGATGAGGTTCAGGATGTGTGTACATCATTAATGGAGGGGAGAGAAAGGGATCAGAGGTTTTTCACTTTCCCTTTCTCAGAACATGGCAGTACTCTGAGTTAGGCTTAGGGCTGTTGACTCCATGTTGATGTGAGAAATGTTACATTTGAGGCTAGTGCAGTCCTCTGAGGTTTCTCTGTCTCCATGGTAATTCTGCACTTTCTGTGCTGCCTTCTGGCATGTTCTCTGTGTGCTCTGTTTACATCAAATTAGTTTTATTTGGCTGGCCTTTCTGCCTGAAGGTTACAGGTTCAAGGCTGGTTTATCCATCCTATTGGAAACTGTGGTGGGACCAGGCTGCTGGCGTCTGCATTTAAAAAGGAGATAGAGCAGCTTTTAAACTAGAAATGGGGGGAAGGCCGACAGTCACTCAGAAGTGCATGGTTCGGGATAAGGTATCTTTCAAAGATATCACCAAAACAGGGAAGATAGGGTATCCTGATAGTGAGATTGCAAAAGAGACCGTTGTAGATCAGATGTCCCTAAATAAAAATCAGACAAAAGATTGCAAATTAATACTGTCAAGTACTAAGCATGGTGTAAATAGGAGCAACAAACAGTTTGAAATGTCTATATGTGAATGCCAGGAGCCTAAGAAATAAGATGGGAGAGTTAGAATATATTGCACTAAATGAAAAATTAGATATAATAGGCATCTCTGAGACCTGGTGGAAGGAGGCTAACCAGTGGGACACTGTCATACCGGGGTACAAATTATATCGTAGTGATAGGGTGGATCCAATTGGTGGAGGGGTAGCATTGTATATTAAAGAGAGTCTTGAATCAAATAGATTGAAAATTCTGCAGGAAACAAAACACTTCTTGGAATCACTGTGGATTGAAATTCCATGTATAAAGGGGAAAAGGATAATGATAGGAGTGTATTACCGTCCGCCTGGCCAGGATGAACAGACGGATGCAGAAATGTTAAAGGAAATTAGGGACGCAAACAAACTGGGCAACACAATAATAATGGGTGATTTCAATTACCCCAATATTGACTGGGTAAATTTAACATCGGGACACACTAGGGAGGTAAAAGTCCTTGATGAAATCAAGGACAGCTTTATGGAGCAGCTGGTACAGGAACTGACGAGAGAAGGAAAAATTCTAGACCTAGTCCTTAGTGGAGCGCATGATCTGGTGCTGGGGCCGCTTGATAACAGTGATCATAATATGATCGGATTTGATATTAGCTTTGAAGTAAGTATACATAGGAAATCAAATATGTTAGCGTTTAACTTTTAAAAAAAGGAGACTGATAAAATGAGAAGAATGGTGAAAAGAAAACTTAGAGGAGTGACTGCGAGGGACAAAAATTTACATCAGGCATGAATGCTGTTCAAAAACACCATCCTGGAAGCCCAGACCAAATATATTCCGCGTATTAAAAAGGAGGATGGAAGACCAAACGACAGCCGGCATTTTTAAATAGTGGGGTGAAGGAAGCTATTAGAGCTAAAAGAAAATCCTTTAGAAAATGGAAGAAGGAACCGACTGAAAATAATAAGAAACAGCATAAGGAATGTCAAGTCAAATGCAAAGCGCTGATAAGGAAAGTTAAGAGGGACTTTGAAAAAAAAAAAGATTGCGTTGGAGGCAAAAACACATAGTAAAATTTTTTTTAGGTATATTAAAAGCAGGAAGCCGGCAAAAGAATCAGTTGGACCGCTAGATGACCGAGGAGTAAAAGGGGTGATCAGGGAAGACAAAGCCGTAGCGGAGAGATTAAATGAATTCTTTGCTTCAGTCTTCACCAAGGAAGATTTGGGTGGGATACCGGTGCTGGAAATAGTATTTGAAGCTGACGAGTCGGAGAAACTTAATGAATTCTCTGTAAACCTGGAGGATGTAATGGGGCAGTTCTACAAACTGAAGAGTAGCAAATCTGGACCGGATGGTATTCATCCCAGAGTACTGATAGAACTGAAAAATAAGCTTGGGGAGCTATTGTTAGAAATATGTAATAAGTCCTTAAAATTGAGCGTGGTACCTGAAGATTGGAGGAGATCTGGGAAACTATAGACCGGTGAGTCTGACGTTGGTGCCAGGCAAAATGATAGAGACTATTATTAAGAACAAAATTACAGATAATATTCAAAAACATGGATTAATGAGACAGTCAACAAGGATTTAGTGAAGGGAAATCTTGCCTCACCAATCTACTACATATCTTTGAAGGGGTGAACAAACGTGGATAAAGGTGAGCTGGTTGATATTGTTTATCTGGATTTTCAGAAGGTGTTTGACAAAGTACCTCATGAAAGACTCCAGAGGAAATTGGAGAGTCATGGGATAGGAGGTAGTGTTCTATTGTGGATTAATAACTGGTTAAAAGATAGAAAACAGAGAGTAGGGTTAAATGATCAGTATTCTCAATGGAGAAGGGTAGTTAGTGGGGTTCCCCAGGGCTCTGTGCTGAGACCGCTGCTTTTTAACATATTTATAAATGACCTAGAGATGGGAGTAACTAGTGTGGTAATTAAATTTGCTGGTGACACAAAGTTATTCAAAGTCGTTAAATTGTGGGAGGATTGTGAAAAATTACATGCGGACCTTACGAGACTGTGAGACTGGGCATGTCAATGGCAGATGACGTTTAATGTGAGCAAGTGCAAAGTGATGCATGTGGGAAAGAAGAACCCGAATTATAGCTACATCATACGTTAGGAGTCACGGACCAGGAAAGGGATCTAGGTGTCGTCGTTGATGATACGTTGAAATCTTCTGTTCAGTGTGGTGCTGCGGCTAAGAAAGCAAATAGAATGTTAGGTATTATTAGGAAAGGAATGGAAAACAAAAATGAGGACATTATAATGCCTTTGTATTGCTCCATGGTGCGACCACACCTTGAATATTGTGTTCAATTCTGGTTGCCGCATCTCAAAAAAGATATAGTGGAATTAGAAAAGATGCAGAGAAGGGCGACGAAAATGATAAAGGGGATGGTATGACTTCCCTATGAGGAAAGGCTAAAGTGGCTAGGGCTCTTCAGCTTGGAGAAAAAGTGACTGAGGGGAGATATGATAGAGGTCTGTAAAATAATGAGTGGAGTTGAACGGGTAGATGTGAAGCGTCCACGTTTTCCAATAATACTAGGACTAGGGGGCATGCGATGAAGCTACAATGTAGTAAATTTAAAACAAATCGGAGAAAACTTTTGTTCACTCAACGTGTAATTAAACTCTGGAATTCGTTGCCAGAGAATGTGGTAAAGGTGGTTAGCTTAGCGGAGTTTAACAAAGGTTTGGACGGCTTCCTAAAAAGTCCATAGACAGTTATTAAATGGACTTGGGGAAAATCCACTATTTCTGGGATAAGCAGTATACAATGTTTTGTACATTTTTGGGATCTTGCCAGGTAGGGCTCGATTGACCTTTGGTCTTTCCCAGTATGGCAATACTTATGTACTTATGTGGACTCAGCTATGTTTCCAGTGGGGCATATTTTATTTCATATTATTTATTGCATTTGTACCCCACATATTTGCAGGCTCATCTTACTGCTTGCCTGGAACAGTTATCATTAAACTACTGTACTAAAAATTGCCCCTGGTATCTTCAGCATACCCAGTATCTCTTAATTGTTTCTGTTATTTTTGGTATCTTTTCATGGTATGGGGCACCTAGATTTCATGAGGAGTGATCCAGGAACTACTTCAGTGTAGAGGTAGCTTAATAGTTATTGCAACCAGCTGAGAGTGAGCACAGAGCTCTAGCGAAGCTGCCTCACGACCCATTGCAGCTTACTATCTGTAGTGCACAATGATGCAATAGCCATATTCTGCTACGCCATCTGTCTCTTTTTATCAACCGCACTTGTTAGCTCCAGTGCGCAGCAGTTCTTGTGCACAGTAACACCAGCCAATTCTTGACCCTGTCTTCAATAAGTTATCACTGGCTTAGGCATCAGACCACCGATGTGGCTTCCAAGTCGCATTTGGCAACCTGCCTTTTGGAAGTAATGTTGGGACTGGAGAAGATCCAGGGCAGTTGGGTAAAGAACTGAGGGACTCCCAAGTCTCGGAGATTGCCAGGGGACGAGTCTAAGAATGATTTTTAATTCTCTCGGTTTTGTTGTAGGTTTCGTGGGGCGCAGGAAAACCACTTTCAGGGTTTCCGCTTCTACTACGACAAGCCACCTGGCTGCTGGTAGAATGTGCTCTGTTTCAACTCCAGGTCTATCTATGCCTGCTGCATCTCCCAATGGTGGAGTCTCAGTTCACTCCTTGGACAGGACTCCTCTACAGGAGGAATGGACCAGGATTGCCTTAGCTCAATTCATCTTAGTTATTCTATCACATGGTTACAGCCTGGACTTCACTACAGATTTTTCTTAGAGTCTACATGCGAGCTCAAATGCTAATATCAGGCAGTTCTTGCCACCGTTTCTGCCTTTAGGTACAGTCGAGTCTGTCCCCAGTTGTAATTGGAGGAATGGGAAGTTCCCTTTGCTTTGTAGTTCGAACCAGGGAGCTTCCTTCCTGCTGAGTTTGGACATCATAAGAGTCTAGGGTGTTTACTGCTCAGTCTGGTGGGGAGAGTGTCTACCCTCCCTGGACCTCAAGGAAACGTACTTTTATATTACCAGTGCGCCTTCCTGCAGAAGGACCTTAGCGGTTTATGACTATGTCATTCAGCCTTTCCACGTTACCAAAGACATTTTTTCAAGGTCATGGTGGTAGTGGCAGCTTTCCTTCGTGAGGATGAATTGCAGGTTCTTCCATACTTCGTGACTGACCGATTTGCGGCTCTCTCTATCAAGAGACTCTGCAAATTTCATCTAAGATACCTACCCTTCTTCAGTCCTTAGGTAATCAGTCACCAAGTATCAGTTGTTCCTACACAAATCTTGGCTTATCAGGGAGTGATGTTCCATATAGCCTTGGGAAGTCCTTTCTTCCTTTTGCTCCTCAGCAACAGGTGTCGCGTCTCTCGCGCTTGCCGCGCTCTCGAGGACCTTGGAATACCTTCAGGCTTCTTCCCCGGGAGCGCGGGGTTTGTGAGTCCATAGGCCACTACCGTGGAGCGGCAGTGGCAGGCAAAATCACCTTCCAGGTAGAGAGGAAACAAGACTGGACCGGAACTCCGGACTGGAGTGCTACACCGGAACACTCGGAACTGGAACGCACCGGACGGGTGCGCACTGGAGTGGGGCCCGCTGGACTGGACACACTGGAGTGGCCCCACTGGACTGGAACATACAGGAGTGAAACCCGCTGGGCTGGAACACACTGGAGCGGAACCCGCGGAACTGGAACACCCTGGACCTAGGCTTCACCTACACTTGACTGCCTTTCCCCGAGGGTTGAGCCCTCAGGTTCTGGCAGCCGGTAGGACTTACAGGAACAACAGGAATGAAGATCCAGGAGTGCCCCCTGGCACCTGGGCGAAGGCAAGGCAGACAAGCAGGGACTGTTCGGGTTCTGGCAGTTGGCAGGAAACAACACAATGACTAGTAAACTGTACCCAGGCTAATAGGAACGCTATACCCAGGCAAACCAGTCATACACAGGAACATTCACAGAGCAAACTCAGGAGACTTGGAAGGCTATACACCAGCTAACAACTAAGCTGTGCCCAAGCTAACAAGTCATGCACTGGAAACAACACAGAACACTAGCAAAGCTTTACACAGGCTACAAGCCACACGGTGCCTAAGCTGGCTAGTCAAGTATTAGGAACAAACCCAGGGAACTAGCAAAGCTATGCACAGGCTACAAGCCAGACGGTGCCTAAGCTGGCTAGTCTATCACTAGGAACAAACACAGAGAACTAGCAGAGCTATGCACAGGCTACAAGCCAGACGGTGCCTAAGCTGGCTAGTCTACACTAGGAACAATCACAGTCTCGGGACTAGCAAGGGCGGCCAGTCTAACACTAGGAACAAACACAGTCTCGGGATAGTGACTAGCAAGGGCGGCCAGTCTAACACTAGGAACAAACACAGTCTCGGGATAGTGACTAGCAAGGGCGGCCAGTCTAACACTAGGAACAAACACAGTCTCGGGAAAGTGGCTAGCAAGGGCGGCTAGCCTAACACTAGGAACAAACACAGTCTCGGGATAGCGGCTAGCAAGGGCGGCTAGTCTAACACTACGAACAAACACGGGATAGTGGCTAGCAAGGGCGGCTAGTCTAACACTAGGAACAAACACAGTCTCGGGATAGTGGCTAGCAAGGGCGGCTAGTCTAACACTAGGAACAAGCACAGAGAACTAGCAGAGCTATGCACAGGCTACAAGCCAGACGGTGCCTAAGCTAACTAGTCATGCACTGGAAACAAACACAGAGAACTAGCAGAGCTATGCACAGGCTACAAGCCAGACGGTGCCTAAGCTGGCTAGTCTACACTAGGAACAAACACAGAGCACTAGCAAAGCTATGCACAGGCTACAAGCCAGACGGTGCCTAAGCTAACTAGTCATGCACTGGAAACAAACACAGAGAACTAGCAGAGCTATACACAGGCTACAAGCCACACGGTGCCTAAGCTAGCTAGTCAGAACAAACACAGAGCACTAGCAAAGCTATGCACAGGCTACAAGCCAGACGGTGCCTAAGCTAACTAGTCATGCACTGGAAACAAACACAGGGAACTAGCAGAGCTATGCACAGGCTACAAGCCAGACGGTGCCTAAGCTAGCTAGTCTAAACAAACATAGAAACTCACACAGAGCAAACACTGAAACTGTGTACAGAGCACTCTATACACCAGGACCTTTAGATGAGATGCAAAGGCCAGGACTGTAGTCTCCAAGTGATTAATAAAGCCCTTCAACACCAGAGCCACAGCTGCAGCAATCACCTTGCAACCAAACAGAGGCTTGACACACAGAGCAGTCATCCCATAGGAAGGAACAGCGGGAGCCATCTTGGATACTGGCAGAGAGGAAGAGGCGGCAGCCATCTTGGAAGAGGCATAGCCCACACAGGTGAGGTTCAGTAGGGCAATCAGCACACAGAGCCAGAGAGAACCTAAGACAGACACAGACACAGAGACAAGCAGAAGCCAGCACAGACACTGACTCCCAGAAACAGGGTAAGTCTGAGGGTTGTCACGGCCACGGACGTGACAACAGGTGCCAACTCAGGTCTGGTTCTACTTTCCCTACCAGGTCCAGGCATATGGGAATAGGTTCAATTTATGGGCACGAGGGTCTCTTTCTTGAACATTCCCCCATGGGCCTGATTCCATATCAGACCACGTCAGGGGTTCTTTCTCTGCTTGGGTCCCCATATTTATGGTTCCCTGCAAGCCAGCTTAGTCTCAGTGGGTGATTTCAACACAGCTTTCCGCTGACATTTCAGAAGTTCTCTCTCTGGAGGTGGTTCTTCAGCTTGTAGGCTGCTAGGGTGTGCTGTAGTTGGCAGAAACAGATGATGTCACTTGCCAGATGTGGAATCGAGGCCGGCTTAGTTGACAGTTTTCTTGTATGATTTGTTTTGGGCATCGATTAAGCAGACATTTTTGATAGTCACAGCCTGTTGTTTGACGTGGTTGCGCTGCTGGGTGGCAGATGCAGCTTCTAACAGTGGCTGGTTCAGCTCCCCTTTTCAGGGCAAGCTATTGTTTTAGGACACAGTGAAGTTGGTGGAAGATCTAGGTTATTCATAGACTCAGTGCCTTCTTGAGGACATATCTACATGTTCTTTTTGGTCGGGTCAGGCTCGCCCCTATATTTACGTTACCAGGTCTGTCATCTGGGGCAGCCTAGTTTTCTTCAGCAATCCAGTCCAGACAGGGTCTCGGAACTCCCGATTCCTTGTCATCAACAGCAGATGAATCCATTAACTGATGGGTTGTATCCGCCTACCAGCAGGTGGAGATGGAGAACACTGAAGAACCACAGTGACCCTTGGATGGCTAACCCCATCTGCCTTCAGTATTTCTCTATCTCCCAGCAGGTGTGGATGTAACTAGATCAGCTCCTGGATTTCTACCTGGGGTGGCTCCTGTGCTTTGCTAGTTGAGCAGGGCTGTTGTGGCTGGTGGTGCCCACTTTAAAGGCATATAGGTTCGCCCTTTCCCTGCCTTACCCATTTTCCCCTCCTCCCGGAGTCCCTCTGTTGCTGCCTGCCTCCAACTTTCCTCACAGCGTAAAATAAAAAAGTGCGCTTTTACTGCGTGGCTGTTCTGAGGCTTTTTCCAGAGATTCTGGTTCAGTGCAGCTTGACTGTGCTCGTTGACTCAGTCTTCTGAGGTGAGAGTGGTGCTCAGCTCCTCTGGGGAGTTTCCCGTGGACAGCGTTCCGAACAGGGCAAGTTTTGGCACGAAGCCGCCATTTTATTGCTATATTTCTGTCCATTTGGGCGATGGCTGCTGAAGGAGCTAAGCACTGTTCCTGCTGTGGTAAGCGCAGGTCAGCAGCGGGGCTTTGCAGTACGTGTTCCTTAGACGCTCGAGCTAGTACGAGCATGGTGAGCGATTGATTCGTCCCGCTCGATGGAGCTGGCAGCAGGCACCATTTTGGAAGTGCCGCATGCCTCGACCCTCGCGAGTCTGAGTGCAGGGGGTTGCCTCGTTTCGAGGCTGCCAGAGGAGCTCCAACCGCCGTTTCGCATAATTCGAGGACGGAGGGCCAGGGTGAGTTTTTCTCCCCTGAGTTTGTGCAGGCTTGGTGTGGCTGCGCTAGGCATTCCAGACTTGACGTGGCAGCACATGTAGCCGCGACCTGTGGAGCATCGCTTCAGTTTGCTGAGGTGGTAGTACCCTGCCCCACTTGCGAACTGCTTTGGTACATCCCACAAGTCTCTGGATTGATCTGTGGGACACTATGGAAGGTAAAATTAGTCTTTACATGATTTTGTTTCAGTTAGTCCCAACAGATCAATCCAGAGGTCCGCCCTTTGTTGTTCTGGGTTGAGTGTTTTCTTCTAGTTGCCTCAGTTTAATCAGATTCCCGCATTTGATTTTTGGCCAAACAAAACAAAACCCCAAAACATAAAGGAAACCTTCTGTTGCTACCCTCCCGCAGGAGCGGTTGAGGAGCTTACATGGGCTTTATGCAGGCAGTAGAGGACTTACTGTTAGATTTCTTCTTCCTTCTTCCACTGCTTTGATATCAACAATACTGAAGTTAAGGTGACTGCACACTACCACATATAGTAAACCTCTGAAGTTCTCTATATCTCTACCTGCTGGGATTGATCTGTTGGGACTAATGGAAAGAAAATTATCAGGTAAGGACTAATTTTACCATTCCAGGACTGCGTGATACCCTTGAGGGGCAAAATTACAAAGAACTACTTTTTTTCTGTCTCCATCCACTGGTTGACACAGCTATTCCCAATGGTCTGGTCTGGTAGGACTAAAGGATAGAAACTATCAGGTAAGACATAATGGAGGAAGAGTGGGAAGACGATGGTGATCAACACCCCTGCAGGCAAGGCCCAGCGCACTGGAAGGTTCAATGTTCTATTGCGTCCCACAGATCAATCCAGAGACAAGTGGGTTGTGTCCCTCTACCAGCAGGTGGAGATAGAGAGAACTTCAGAGTCTTACTATATGTGGACCTGTTCAGCCAGATTCCTCTCAGTATTCTCTCTATCTCAGCATGTGGATAGACATATCCTGTGCAGCTCTCTGGATTGAGATGTGCTCCTAGCCTGTTCCCTCAGGATTAGTTGAGCTAGGGGTTCGTGGCCAGGTTGGGCCAGTATGGAGTACACCTGGTGGTGCCAGGTCCCTCCCCTACCCCTTCCCTGTTTCCAGGCTGTGGTGGAATTCCTTGGCTCTGTGTTTCTGATTCTCCCTGTCACTCCTGCCTCTTGGGGAAAAAACAAGAAAGGAGAACACAGAGCAGAAAGACGTTGAACAGATTTAGTACTGGCATTTCAGCTTCATGCTGGACGCAACAATGGTTGGTATTTTCTTCCTTTGTGTTTTCCTATACGGTAAGTTCAATTTCCTTATTTTCTCATGGGAGCTGTGCATTTAGTTTTATTGGCCTCGCCTGGTACTGAGTACGGGGATGTTTTCTTCTATGTTTGGGGCTAGCAGGAGCACGTCTTTTCAGAGCGCAATTATACTTGGCTATTTCAGTGCTCTGTTATGCTTGGCAGACCGCGCTTTAGTTTTGGCGTGCTTTCGCCGTCGTGGACGTCATCTTGAGCTGGGGCTTACTGGTAGCTCGGCCTTTAGGCTCTTTTCTGTTTCGCCGGTCAGTTGGCCTTCGGTTCTCCTGGAAGCGAGCTCAGTCTAGCGGAGGCTCGGGTTTAGAACTGATCGTTGGCGGTCCTGGCGAGGGGGGAGGGGACGTGTGGTACCCGCCATCCTTTTCTTCCTTATTTTGGTGATATTTGCCTTTCTTCCACTGTGTGCAGTTGCGGGGAGGGCAATCCGGGGACGGCCCTCACTTCCCGCTCGGTACAGCTGGGGTCACGGATATCGTGGATGCTGCATTTTTTGGTTCCACGTTCAGGAGCAGTTTTTTTTTTTTTTTTAGCAGCAGGGGAACGTTATACTATTGTTTGCTGTTTGGATTTGCTTGTTCTGGACTCTCGCTACTTCTTTGGTGCCCTGCTCATTCCCGGCTCTTCTTTTAGTGTGATATGGGGCATTTTTACCTCATTCCTGCTGCTGGGTTGGTTCAGCATGTCTCTCCTATTGGCTAGCATAGCAAGTTTTTCTGTAAGGGGTGAGGTTTTATTTTTCCTCAGGTTCCCTCCCTGGCTAATGTTGGTAGCGCTGCTGGCATGTTTAGCTACTTAAGTACATGGTTTTTACCATGTTGGGACAGCCAAGGTCCTTGGGGCCCTGTCGGCTGTTTCCAGCAGTGGCCAGTACAGGTCTTGAGTGTCTGCAACTGTATTAATTTATTCTGTTGAACATGGTGCTGGAAGGTCTGTTGTTTTGAGCTGCAGCTAAGGTTTTCCTCTCAGGGTTTTCCTGGTTGCCATGGTAATCAGGCCTCTAGAGGCTGGCATGGCAGTTTTCTTCCTCCTGCGGTTTTCAGGTGCTTCCTCAGCTATGCTTTCTGGATAGTTTTTTTTTCCTTATTTGTATGTGGAATCTTAGTTGGGCCTCTACACAGGGCGGCCTGCTTCGTCTCCTGACACCGGGCCCTGCTTGGTCTTTTAAGACTTTGAGGATGTTTTTTGTGGGCTTTGCTCAGTCTCCGGACGTTTTGGTCTGGTCTGTTTTTCAGTCTTCTGGAGTTCTCCTGTTCCTGAATTTCCGCAGGATGCATGCTAGCGTGTCTGAGTCTGCAGTAGGGACCCTGGGTGTTCGCAGCGCTTATTATGGTCTGCTGGGACAGGTTTTGAGTTGGTCTTCCTCCTTTGTGGGATGCTCTCCCTGATAGGGGTTTCTATCTCATGCTCTTTCTGGCTTCCTTAGTTTCCTACTTTAAGGGTGGGCTGGTAGGTTGCGCATGGGGGTGTTGTGCCTGTGTGGCATGGTGACTGTTCGTTCTGGGCCATAGGTTGCTGGTTATGCTGCAGGCTTGGGGCGTGCAGACTTGCGTCATTTTAGACGTAGTAACTTATGTCGTCTTTCCCTGTGCACCTTTACCCATCTTGGGTGTGTTGAGCCTTGCCCTGTCTAGGGGCGTCAGGCTCTGTTCTGGGTTGCTGGTGTCTGGCTACTTTGTCTAGACTGCGCGCCTGGTGGTGTTTGTTTGGTAGTCCTTGTATCTGACTATCTAGGAATACTCAGTTGGTTGGCCTTGGGATGTCGAGCCTGGTTGTGGCTCAGGGGCTTGTATTTTGTTCTGTCATGGAACATTTTTTCTTTGTGGCGTCTTTGGACGATAAGTGATATGGTTGGAGACATCGAGGCTTGCGCTGTCTGAAGTAGTTGAGCCCTGCTTTGGCTGAGGCCGTCCAGCTTGGCTACGGCTGAGGAAGTTGAGTCTTGCGCCAGAAGAAGCTGTCGAGCCTTGTTCCGGATGAGCCATCGTGCCTTGTTCTGCCTGGGACCATTGGGCATTGCTTCGGCTCAGGCCGGCGGGCCTCGCTCCGGCTGAGCCCGTCAGGCCTCACTCCGGCACGAGGGGCCCTCGGCTGTCGATTTTTTCCCAGCTTCACTTGAGACCTTCTGGCATTGGTCGGCTCTGGTTCTTGAGCATTTCTGCAGTAGTCAGATATTGCTCTGGCTGCAGCAGTTGAGCTCTTCTCTGCTGGCGGCAGTAGATATTAGCTCCGGCTGTGACCGTCGAGTTTTTTCCGCCTCTCAACTTCAAGCCTTGCTCCGCTTGAGGCCGTTCGGATTTGGCAGGTTCTGGTTATTGAGCCTTGCTCCGTCTGTGGCTGTCAGGCCTTGAGTTTCTGGGCATGGGGCCATGCTTTGTCTCTGGATGGCATGCCTCCTTTTGTTCCAGACCGGCATTCCTTATTTGGTCTTGGGACTGTCATACATTGCTCTTTTCTGTCTTTCATGGGCGGGCCTTGTTCTGTGGTTGGACGTCGAGCCTTGCAGTTTTCTGCAGGCGATTGTTTCACGTTCCGTTTCTGGATGATAGTAGGCCTCTGATTCTGAGTACCGGGGCTATCTTGCTCTCTGCTGATGTTGGTTTCCAGCTACGGTGGCGCTGGCACGTCCCTGAATATGTGGGCCGAGGGCAGCCATAGGGGGACGTCCCTTCCTTTCTCTGGGTAGCGAGTTGAGACATTTATTGATTTTTGGAATTCGTTCTGGTTCAGCCGAGTTGCTTTTCTTCAGCTTCTGTCGAGACTTCTCAGATTCCGGCTAACGGGCTGGTCTGGGGCCCCGCAGTATGTTTGTTGCTGTCTTTGCTGCACTTGCTGGGCACATGGTCTTATTATTCTTGTATGTAGAGTCTGGCTTGTCCGGCAGTAAGTTGGTACTCTGTCTCTGGAGGAGGGTATTTTTCTAGCTCTGGAGGACAGGTTTTTCTGGGTCTGGGATAGCTTGCTCAATGCCTGACTCCTTGTCAGCGGGTGGCAGTTGGTCTGGTGCTTGGTTGTCCAGTGATACGTTTCTGGTTTTTTGCCCTTCCGGACTTTGGGACCTGTCGTCTCTGTTGTCTTAGCCAGACTTGTCTCTGTCATCCGCTTGGCTTCATGGTTGCCTGTCGGACATGTTCCTCCATCGAGTTTTGCTCTTCCTTGGGGGGGGGGGTGAGCCCTAGCGTTCTGGTCTGAGTCTCTCCGTTGAACATCTAGGGTGGTGTTCTGGCGGTAGCTGTCCGGCTTTGACTCTGCGCGGGAGTCAGGCTGTGGTTTCTATCTTATTTGAAGGTGCCTATTAGATGGCCTTCTTTCTCCCTTTGGTGCTCTGCCCGGGTATTCACTCGGTCTTTCGAGAATGATGTTCTTTATCTCTATAGGCATCCTCAGCTCAGTCTGCAGTTATTGACTTCGTAGCAGATCAGCGTGGTGATGGGTGCTCCTATTCAGGCTGGACCAGTCTCGGGGGTTCTTGGGCCTTTCTGAGCTCTGCTTTCGTTATGAGCTATGCTCTCTTCTTCGGGTTTATGCAGCGACCGTTCTATGGTTTTTCCGTTTCTCCGTGATCTGTGGAATGCTTTTCATTTCATCTGGTGGCTGTGAGTACTCTGGGAGTTTGGGGTCTGCTCCGGCCTCCCTCTTGGGATTCGGTTCAGGTCTGTTCTTGGGCCTTTGTCTGTTTTGGAGATCCCACCCTATTTTGGGGACTGCTTTTGTACATCCCACTTGTCTCTGGATTGATCTGTGGGATGCTATGGAAGGAAAAATTATTACATGATAATTTTCTTTCCATTAGTCCCAACAGATCAGTCCAGAGGCCCACCCTTTGATGCTTTGGGTCTGTATGATTTCCTTGGTTATGAAGGGGCTGTTTATTCCTGTTATGGTCCATTAGCTTCTGTTCTTTTTTTTAAGGGATCAACGGGAATTAAAGGAAAATTACAGAGGATGCAGCACTATCATGATTACAAGTCGCCACTTAGGTGGTTTCCCTCCCGCTGTTGTGGTAGAGGAAGAGTCTGCAATGCAAGGGTTATCTGGAGACAGGACTGGTAATTGTTATTGGATTTGTTTTTCTTCAGCTGCTTTGGTATCGACAATACTGAGAGTAGGCTGACTGCACAGGTCTACATATACCAAGATTCTGAAGTTCTCTCTATCTCCACCTGCTGGTAGAGGGACACAACTCACTTGGTCTCTGGATTGATCTGTTGGGACTAATGGAAAGAAAATTATCAGGTAATAACTAATTTTTCCTTCTGCCTCCGTCTGTTTGTTGGGAAGAGAACACAATCCCACTTGTGCAGAATGGTGTAGCTGGACTAATGGAAAGGGAATTAACAGGTAAACCTGAATTTTGTGTTTGAAAAATCATACATGGTCACCCTAGCTTAATTTGACTACTGTATGTCCAAAGAAATAAGCTGAGACAGTTTTGCTTCACTGTGCACACAAAGGTGTAGTGAAGATTTTTCTATTGTACTCACTAAGAAAATTGGAATATTTCTTTCAAGTGTGCCAGGGGATTAAAAAGATCTAACTTGCTTTGGGGCCCTTTTATCAAGGTGTGCGGCTAAACAGCACTACTGCCAGGTGTGCCCAAATGCCCTGCAGTAGTTTTGGTTTTGCTGCATGCGGTTTCCTGTGCCAGAAGGTTTTTATTTTTGGGGGGTAGGGGGGTGCATGCCGTTTTCTGTGCTAGAAAATTATTTTCTAGTGTGTGTGTGGGGGGGGGGGGGGGGGGTAATGCATTCCCGGTGGTAATCGGGCAATGTGGGCACATTGCATTGTGGTGTCCAGTTACTGCACGAGTAGCGTGTGAGAAACACCTCCTAAATAGGAGGCGGTAAGGGCCACACACTAATTTGGAAATAAGCATGTGGACATTAGTAGAAAAAAAAATTGAAATTCGGCCTTCCTTGTCATCAGCATCAGATGAATCCATTACGAATCGGTTGTGTCCACCTACCAGCAGGGGGAGATAGAGAACACTGAAAACCATAGTGCCTCCTGGACGGCTAGCTCCATCTGCCTCTCTGTATTCTCTATCTCCCAGCAGGGTTGGACACAGCTTATTCAGCTCCTTCAAGAATCTGCCTGCGGTGGCTCCTGTGCTTTTGCGAGTTGTAGCAGGGGTGTTGTGGCTATTGCAGCTTCATTTTAAAGGCACATAGGTTAGCCATTTCCCTGCCTTACCCTTCCCCCCTATGTGGATGCAGGCATATAGGTTTGCCCTGTCTCTGCGTTTCCCACTCTCTTCTATGTGGATGCAGGCACATTGGTTCGTTTTTTCCCTGCCTTTCCCACGCTTCTGGACCTCTGGAGTGCCTCTGTAGCTGTTGCCTCACAGAGTAAAAAAAAAAAAATAAGTGACGCGCTTGTTAGCGCTGCGATTCTGAGGCTATCTTCTGTCTGTGCAGCGTGACCGGAGCTCTGGGAGTCGGTCTGTTGAGGTAAGAGCATCTTGTAGCTCCTCCGAAGACGGCCTGTGATCGGGGCGTTTTTGGCACGAATCCGCCATTTTGAAATTTTCCAGCGTTTTCGGCGATGGCTGCGGAGGTTGTTAAGCGCTGTTCACGTTGTGGCAAGCGCAGATCAGCAGCGGGGCTCTGTAAATCGTGCTCTTCAGATGTCAGGGCCGGCACGAGCATGGCGAGCGATGTCTCTTCCCGCTCGGTGGAGCTGGCAGCGGGCGCCATCTTGGATGCGCCGCATGGTCCGACCCCCGCAGGAGCGGAGGGGTCTGAGGCCGGAGGGGAGTCTCAGATGGAGGCTACCAGAGGAGCTGCTTGCCCCGGATTGGAACCGGGAGACCAGGGTGAGCCTTTCTCCCCTGAGTTTGTGTTGCTTTTACATAAAGCGTTCATGTTAGAGGGCTCTGCCGCAGGTGTCTGACTCTGCGTTGCTACCTGGTTCCCCTCCGGTGGAGGCTGGCCCGGGATTGCCGTCAGGCGGTTTTTTTCCCCCAGACAGTTGGCCGCAGGACAAGCGTAGAAGGGTAAAATCCCCTTCAGAGAGTGGCACACCTCCTCCCCCCCCCCCCCCCCCCGTGGTCGGGCTGTGGGGATTCTGAGGGGTCTGGCAGGCCTTCATGGTCTGAGGAGCCAGAGGAAGGTGTCTGATTGCCACTGGATACAGATGATCCCATTGCAGATGAGCTACCAGCGCTTATTTCTGACGCCTTGCAGGCCCTCTCTATTAAAGATGCGCTTGGCGAGGCCTCATCTGGTATTCCGAGGATGGCAAGTACTAAGAAGCCTGCTTGAGCCTTCCCTTTGCATGACTCCATCCAAGACAGCCTGCCTCGCTTGGTTGCAACAGGCAGTGGAACAGCCTGGGGATGGAGCGGAGCCCCTTGTGGAGGTGGCACCGCGGATGGCCTTGTCATTTTTGGCTGACACCCTTTATGATCTGGTCAGAGCCTCGGTTAAACAGATGTCTGTGGCGGTGGCCGCTCACCGCCTTCTATGACTACGGCATCGGGCATCTGACATGGCCTCTAAGCAAAGGTTGGTGAAGTTGCCCTTCTAGGACCTTCTCCTATTTGGTGAGGATTTGGAGAAAATTGTCAAGGGCCTGGGGGATGCTAAACCCCAGCGGTTACCCAAGGATAGGCCGTGGCCTTCTTCCAAAGGTCAGGCGGTTCCCTCCTCTTCCAGACCTCGTTTCCGTGAAGCTAGAAGGTACCGCCTGGTGCGTTCTGCTGGGTTTACTTTGCGTGCCCGCTTTCAGCAGAGGAACTCCTTTCGCTCGGACAAACGCTCCGCAGTGGCCGGTTCAAGGCCTGGAGTTCATGGGTGACCCTCTCAATGATGGTGCGCCGGTCCACGCCTCGATTCCTGCAGTCTTTCCCTCTTTCTCGAGGAGTGGGTCAAGATTACCTCAGATCAGTGGGTTTTGGACCTGATCAAAGATGGGTAGAGATTGGAATTTACTGCCCTGGTGAGAGACGTGTTTTTGGAGTCCCGATGCGGCACTGCCGTCAAACGGGCGGTGGTAGAGGAGACCTTGCAAGGCTTTGTTGCACCTGGGAGCGGTGATCCCCGTGCCTCCCGCCGAACATGGCTGCGGTCGTTACTCCATTTATTTTGTGGTGCCACGCAAAGGCGAGTCTTTTCGGCCCATTCTCAACTTGAAGAAAGTGAACGAGTCACTCAAAGCACGGCATTTCCACATGGAAACCCTGTGCTCTGTCATTGCGGCGGTTCAGCCAGGAGAGTATCTCACATCTGTGGACCTGAAAGAAGCTTACTTGCACATCTCTATTTGGCCCTCGCACCAACGGTTCTCCGGTTTGCGGTATTGGGAAAACACTTTGTTTCGGGCCTTGCCTTTTGGCCTCGCCACAGCTCTCCAAACCTTTTCTAAGGTAATGATGGTAGTAGCTGCCTTTCTTAGGCGAGAGGGTATCCGGGTTCACCCGTACTTCGACTGGCTCATCAGAGTGGACTCTGCAGAAGAGAGTCGTCATGTAACAGCCAGAGTGGTCTCAGTACTGCAATCTCTGGGCTGGGTCATCAATATACCCAAAATTCACCTGACCCCCTCTCAATCTCTAGAATATTTGGGAGTTCAACACGGCCTCGGGGTTGGTTTTTTTTTACCCGAGCAAAGGAGGTTCAAGCTTCAGACCCAGGTCCGTCTGCTCCTGTGGATGCCTTGCCCGCGAGCTTGGGACATTGTTCAGCTCTTGGGGTCGATGACGGTCACCCTAGAAGTGGTGCCGTGGGCGAGAGCGCACATGAGACCGCTTCAGTGTTCCCTGCTCAATGTTGGTCTCCCATTTGCCAGGATTATCAGTGCAGACTCAGTTGGCACCCTGCGGCCCGACTCAGCATGGAGTGGTGGCTCTCAGATAGCAAGCTGCGGCGAGGAATGCTGTTAGCACTCCCCGACTGGTGCCTGGTGGTAACCGATGCCAGCCTGAAGGGCTGGGGAGCTCATTGCCAGGAGAGGCATGCCCAGGGTCTGTGGACACTCGAAGAAGCAAAGTGGTCCATCAATCGCTTGGAGTTAAAAGCAATTTTCCAGGCATTGCTGGCCTTTCAATCGACCTTGAAGGGATTGGCTGTCAGAGTGCTGTCGGACAATATGACGGCAGTGGCCTACGTAAATCCTAAAGGCGCAACGTAGTGCAGAGCACTGGCCGCGCAGGCCGCTCAGCTTTGCCACTGGGCCGAGCTGCATCTACAGTTCCTGTCAGCAGTTCATATTGCAGGTCAGAGCAACATGCAAGCCGATTATCTAAGCAGACATCACATCGACCCAGCGGAGTGGGAGTTGGCAGACGAAGTGTTCCTTCAACTATGTGCCAAATGGGGAATGCCCGTAGTGGATCTGATGGCGTCAAGCACAAATGCCAAAGTCCCATGCTTTTACAGCAGACGGAGAGATCCTTGCTCAGCGGGGTTGGATGCCTTGACTCAACCCTGGCCTCTGGGCCTCCTATATGTGTTCCCGCCTTGGCCCTTGATAGGGCTTGTACTCCTGCGAATTCGGCTGCACCAGGGAGTGGTGATTTTCATTGCCCCAGATTGGCCCAGGCGGCCCTGGTATGCGGACCTCCGACGGATGCTGGTGGAGGCTCCTCTTCCTTTGCCTCTGGTACCGAACCTGTTGACACAGGACCCGGTAACCATGGAGGATCCCTGCCGCTTTGGCCTTACGGCATGGCTATTGAGAGGGCGCAATTGAGAGACAAGTGCTATTCTAACAAGGTCATCTCCACTCTCTTGCAGGCCCGCAAGCAGTCCACTTCCGTTGCGTATTGATTTGGTGCCAGTTTGAGGCCTGTTGTGTTCCAAAGGCGATCACACCCATGCGGGCTTCTGTCTCGCCGATTCTTGGCTTTTTGCAGGGTGGTGTACAAAAAGGCTTGGCCTACAATTCCCTGTGGATGCAAGTGGCAGCATTGGCATGCTTTCAAGAGAAGGTCGCTGGCCTCCCCTTAGCTGCGCATCCAGACATTACACGGTTTCTTAGAGGGGTGTTTCGGCTCCGTCCTCCCGTGCAGGCCCCTTGTCCGGCTTGGAACCTGGGGCTAGTATTGAAGGCTCTACAGGGTTTGCCCTTCGAGCCGCTGCGGCGGGCTTCGGAGAAGGATATGACTCTAAAGACAGTCTTTTTGGTGGCCATTACATCGGCGAGACTGGTGTCTGAGCTCCAGGCGCTGTCTTGTCGAGACCCATTTCTGCAATTCTCAGAGTCCGGAGTAACGGGGCGTACTGTGCCTTCATTCCTGCCTAAGTTGGTTTCAGCGTTTCACCTAAACCAGCCTATTTATCTGCCCTCCTTTACTAGGGAGGCGTTTCCGGAATCTTTTGGGCAGTTACACCTTCTGGATGTGCGTAGGGCTCTGTTGCAGTATCTGCAGATGTCTTATGCTTTCAGGACCTCTCATCACCTTTTTGTATTGTTGTCAGGTCCTCGCAGAGAGTCTCCAGCATCTAAAGCCACTATAGCCCGTTGGCTTAAGGAAGCCATTTTTTCTGCGTATCTGCTGTCTGGCCGGCCTCCGCCTGACACCTTTAAGGCACATTCCACAAGAGCGATTTCTTCCTCTAGGGCTGATATGGGAGCACTCTATCTTCAAGAGATATGTAGTGCAGCTACTTGGGCTTCTAAGCTCTCTTTTGCCTGTCATTACAGGCTAGATGTGGCTGCCAGGAGGGATGCGCTTTTTGGAGCACAAGTTCTTGCGCGTGGTGTGGCTTGTTCCCGCCCTATCTAGGGATTGCTTTGATACATCCCATTGGTAATGGATTCATCTGCTGCTGATGACAAGGAAGGGAAAATGAGGTTCTTACCTTGGTAATTTTCTTTCCTTTAGTCACAGCAGATGAATCCATGATCCCTCCCTGATTGCCTCTGTTTTGTGTTCAGTTTTTCCTGCAGACATGTTCCCTCATTGGGAGAAGTTGGAAAACAGTCTTCAGGATTTCTGTTCTACTACAGGAGGTTGAGTTCGTCCCTCCTTTGTGTTATTGCTCCTGTTCTGGGGCGTCTTCGCTGTGAGGAAAGTTCATGTTATGCTACTTTGTGGTTTAACACTGCTTTGGAAGCTTCAAATACTGAGAGGCAGATGGAGCTAGCCGTCCAGGAAGCACTATGGTTTTCAGTGTTCTCTATCTCCCCCTGCTGGTAGGTGGACACAACCCATTTGTAATGGATTCATCTGCTGTGACTAAAGGAAAGAAAATTACCAAGGTAAGAACCTAATTTTCCCATTTTCATGCCGCCTTAAAAGTGGCTGGAGCACGTGGGAATCCACATGCTGTAACTATCGCCGGCCACTTTTAGTGCGGCTTAGTTAAAGGACTCTTTTGTTACCTGAACAGCGATCTTTATTGTAGCTATAATACAATTATAAGATCACCTACAGTGTCTTCCCCCCCCCCCCCCCCCCCCCCCCCGCTTGGTTCAGACAGTTGATATAATGTCACCATTTTCCTGGTGTGTTTTTTTTTTTGTTTTGTTTTGTTACTATTGGGCATTTAATATTGAAAGCTAAAATACAGTACTTGTATTTTTGCTGTTGGAAATGTGCAGTACATAAATGCTTAGGTGCATCCTTTTTAAACAGTGGAAGTGATTTTTCCCTTTCTGGAGATATTGGAAGGTAGTAAATTTTGGTAAGCTTTTTTGTTTTTGTTTTTCACTTGTCTTAATGTGCAGTTAAAATTTTAGCTAAAATTCCAGTTATATGGTGTTTTTTCTAGTTTCAGCTTTGGCACTAGATTTGATCCTGGAATTTTTAAATTTGCTTCATCCTGTTCTTTTTCTATTAAGGTTAATATTGAAGAAGGAAAATGCGGAAGTCGGCATTTGACAAGTTTTATAAATGAGAATTATTTGAAGCTAAGGAATAAGTGAAGCTGAATTTTGAAAAAAAAAAAAAAAAAAAGAATGCATGCTAATTATCAGACCAGAAGTCCCACTTATAGAATATTGAGAAATTTGTTTGAAGTGGGGAAGATGAAAAGAAGTCAGAATTTGAAACGGAAGAATGAAGAAAAGAAATAGAAATGAAGTTAAGATAAGAAGTAATCTGGAATCAGAAAGCACTACGCTAAGTAATTACTAGTCTGTTTCTGTGTCCCTGTATATTTTGCTCAACACATGCATGCATTATCTTTTTAATAGAGAGTATATGCAGGGTAAAAAAAAAAAAATACAACTAACAGGGAACTTTAAGGCAGTTATAGTTATAACTGCTCATACAAGTAATAGTTTCAAATTAAATGCCACTTATTTCACTTCAGCTTGCTGTTTATCAATTTTTGTTTTTGTTTTGTTTTTTTCATTGCGTTGCCGTTTAGTAAATGGATGTATTGTAAGTATTCAATATCTGTGTGCAGGAGTCCCGTTCCGCTTCAAGAAGCGGAAGTGCACGTCGGTCTGGGAAGTCTGCCAGCCACTCTCCTACTCGATCTCCAGCAAGGTCACGATCCAAAGAGGGATCCAGACGTTCTAGATCAAAATCCAGGTCAAGATCTGAATCTAGGTATGTTCTCAGAATATTTTATGGGGTTTTATATCAGAGTAGAAGTATAGTTAACTTTATAAACTAAATTCCCTAGCACAGTGGTCTTCATTAATTTTTAAACTGAGGCTATTTTGAATTCTAATAGGCTGAAGGAGAGCTGATATCTTCCTATGCAGGGCCATGACACTGATATGACCAGTGTATGTCAATGATATCCATCTGTAGAAATATGCTAGCCCTTGCCAGACCACCCATGTCACCTCAACCCTATACATCCCCCCGCAGAACTCTAAGAGCCCTTTGGAAAGGATGGCCACGCCAACTAGTAGTCATGTGTGCCGGCCTTTGGAGGTCCGGCAAGAGGGGAATGTAGAAATATGCTAGCCCTTGCTCTCAGTACATTTGAGTAAGATATTAATGCTAATAAACTATATTGCCTTGTCATCAAGCAGATGAAGCCATTACGTATGGGTTGTGTCCATCAACCAGCAGGGGGAGATAGAGAGCACTCAACTTTTCACAGTGCCTCATGGCCAGCCAGCTCCACTGCCTCTACAGTATTCTCTATCTCCCCAAGCAGGGTGGCTGCAGCTTCTTCGAGCTCCATCAAAAATCTGCCTGAGGGTGGCTCCTGGCTTGCCAGTTGTTAGCCGGGGTGTTAGAGGCTATAGCAGCTTCACTTTGAAGGCACATAGGTCAGCCCTTTCCCTGCCTTACCCATGCCCCTGTGGATGTGGACATATTAGCTTGCTTTTTCCTGTCCTTTCCCACTCAGTGGATGCGGGCACATTGGTTCGCCTTTCCCTGCCTTTCCCACTTATCTGAGCCTCCGGAGTGTTTTTATTTACCTCTTTTGCCTCTGCTTTCCTCACAGCGTTAAAAAAAAAAAAAAAAAAAAAAATTAAAGACGCGTTGCGCTTTAGTGCAGCGATCTTGGAAAAGAGGTTTTTTTTCTTGAGATTCTTCTGCAGGACCGGAGCTGTGATACTCGGTCTAGTGAGGTAAGAGTGTTTTCTGACTCCTCTGGGGCGGGCCCGCGATCGGGACGGTTTTGGCGTGAACCGCCATTTTTGAATTTTACCGCCGTTTTCGGCGATGGCTGCGGAGACTGTAAAGCGCTGTTCTAAATGTGGCAAGTGCAAATCAGCAGCGGGGCTCTGTAATTCGTGCTGTACAGACGGTAGAGCCGGCCCGAGCATGGCGAGCGGCGATCTGTTGCTGTATGAGCTGGCAGCGGACAGCATTTTGGATTTTCCACATTGCACGGCCTCCGTTGCGACGGAGAGCCCTGAATCCAGGGGGGTGGGGGGTGTCCTCTGAGTGAGGCTAATAATAGAGCTGATAGCCCTGGGCAGGGTCCGGGCGGTCAGGGAGCGGTTTTCTCCCCTGATTTTGTTTTAATGCTGCATAGGGCGTACATGCTTAAAAGAGCTCTTCCACAGGATCTTCGGACCCTCTGCCTTTCCCCCCGGTGGATCCTGGCCTTTTGGAGTTGGCTTTGCCTGTTTCTTATCCTGATAAACGCAGAAGGGCTAATTCCCCTTCTGAGTGTGGCGCCCCCCCCCTTTTTCCCCCCCGTGGTCGGGCTATGAGGATTCTGAGGGATCTGGCAGAACTTCTTGGGCTGAGGAGCCAGAGTCGGGTGCAGAATTGCCACAGGAGCTTGATGATCCGTCTGCGGTTAGGATTTTCCCCCGTGAGGAGCTGCCAGCGCTTATTTCAGATGCCTTACAAGCCCTCTCGATTGAAGATCCTGGGAGTGGCACAGCCTCCTCTGTTAATCCAAGGATGGCTAGTACCAGAAAGCCTGCTCGAGCCTTTCCTTTGCATGACTCCATCCAAGAGCTTATTTCGGCTCAATGGGCTGACCCCGAGGTACCTTTGAAGGTTGCCAGGGCTATGGGGCAATTATACCCTCTGAGTGAGGAACATTTGGCTCTCTTTGCAATGCCTAAAGTGGATGCCCTGGTCACGGCTGTGACAAAGAGAACTACCCTCCCTGTTGAAGGAGGTGTTGCCCTGATGGATATTCAAGACCGCAGGCTTGATTCAGCTCTGAAGCGGTCCTTTGATTTGGCAGGTCTCACTGTTCGGGCGTCTGCATGCAGTTGTTATGCTGCTAGAGCCTGCCTGGCTTGGTTACAGCAGGCAGTGGAACAGCCCGGTGATGGAGCGGAGACCTTATCTGAAGTGGCTCCGCGGATGGAGTCGGCCTTGTCCTTTTTGGCTGACGCCCTTTATGATATGGTCAGAGCTTCGGCTAAACAAATGGCTGTACCAGTGGCGGCTCGCCGCACTCTTTGGCTATGACATTGGGCGGCGGACATAGCCTCTAAGCAAAGGTTGGTGAAGTTGCCTTTTCAAGGCCTTCTCCTGTTTGGCGAGGAGCTGGAAAACATTGTTAAAGGCCTGGGGGATTCCAAACCTCAGCGCTTGCCCGAAGATAGGCCGAAGCCTTCCTCTAAGGGTCAGGCGGTCCGCTCCTCTTACAGACCTTTTCCGTGAAGCTAGAAGGTACCGCTTGGGGCGTGCTGCTGGGTTCACTTCGCGTGCCCGCTTTCAGCAGAGAAACTCCTTTCGCTCGGACAAACGTTCCGCAGCTGCCGGTTCAAGGCCTGGAGTTCAGGGGCAACCCTTTCAATGATGGTGCGCCGGCCCCTTCCTCGTTTTCTGTCATCGGAGGAAAACTTTTCCTCTTTTTCGAGGAGTGGGCCAAAATCTCCGCAGATCAGTGGGTCTTGGACCTGATCAGAGACGGATACCGAATAGAATTCGATGTCCCGGTGAGAGACGTGTTTATGGAGTCCCGATGCGGTTCTGCTGCCAAACGGGCGGCGTTAGAGGAGACTTTCCACAGTCTGTACCAGATAGGGACTGTGACCCCGGTGCCTCCCGCCGAACAAGGTGTAGGCCGCTACTCCATTTACTTTTCGCCCGATCCTGGGCTTAAAAGAGCTAAACAAGTCCTTAAGAGTGCGGCATTTTCACATGGAAACCCTGCGCTCCGTCATTGCGGCGGTACAGCCAGGAGAGTTTCTCACGTCTCTGGACCTGAAAGAAGCTTACTTGCACATATCAATTTGACCCCCGCACCAGAAGTTTCTGCAGTTTGCGGTGTTGGGAAAACATTTCCAGTTTCAGGCCTTGCCTTTTGGCCTCGCCACAGCTCCCCAAACCTTCTCCAAGGTAATGGTGGTAGTAGCTGCCTTTCTCAGACGAGAGGGTATCCGGGGGTTCACCCGTACCTAGACGACTGGCTCATCAGAGCAGACTCAGAAAAAGAGAGTCATTTAGCTACAGCCAGAGTGGTTTCAGTCATTCAATCTCTGGGCTGGGTCGTCAATATGGCCAAAAGTTACCTGACCCTCTTGCAATCTCTAGAATATTTGTGGGCCAGGTTCGACACAGCCTCGGGCTATGTGTTTCTTCCTGAACAAAGGCGGTGCAAGCTTCAGAATCAGGTCCGTCTGCTCATGAGGATGTCCCGCCCTCGAGCTTGGGACATTGTCCAGCTGTTGGGATCGATGATGGCCACCTTGGAAGTGGTGCCATGGGCGAGAGCGCACCTGAGACCTCTACAGTATTCTCTACTTCAACGATGGTCTCCAGTATCTCAGGATTATCAGTGCAGACTTTCTTGGCTCCCTGTGGCCCCCCTCAGTATGGAGTGGTAGCTCTCGGACAGCATGTTGCTTCGGGGAATGCCTCTGGCGCTCCCCGATTGGTGCCTAGTGGTGACAGATGCCAGCCTGAAGGGCTGGGGCGCACATTGCCAGGGGAAGAATGTCCAGGGTCTGTGGACGCTCGACGAGTCGGAGTGGTCTCTCAACCGCCTGGAGTTGAAAGCGATTTTCCAGGCTCTTCTGGCTTTTCACTCAACCCTGGAAGGATTGGCTGTCCGAGTTCTGTCGGACAACACGACAGCAGTGACCTACATAAATCGACAAGGCAGCACCCAGTGCAGAGCACTGGCCGCGCAGGCCGAACAAATTTGCCACTGGGCTGAGCTGCATCTACAGTCCCTGTCAGCAGCTCACATTGCAGGTCAGAGCAACCTGCAAGCCGACTATCTAAGCAGGCATCAGATCGATCCAGCGGAGTGGGAACTAGCAGACGATGTATTCCTGCAGATATGTGCCAAATGGGGCAAGCCAGTGATGGATCTTATGGCGACCAGTTCCAATGCCAAAGTCCCGTGCTTCTTCAGCAGATGGAGGGATCCTCGCTCTGCCGGGTTGGATGCCTTGGCTCAACCCTGGCCCCTGGGCTTGCTATATGTCTTCCCTCCGTGGCCCTTGATAGGGCGAGTGCTCCTGCGGATTCAGCTGCATCCAGGAGAAGTGGTGCTCATCGCCCCGGATTGGCCCAGGGGGCCTTGGTATGCGGACCTCCGACAGATGCTGTTGGAGGCTCCCTTTCCGTTACCTCTGGTTCCGCACCTGTTCTCACAGGGTCCGGTGGCCATGGAGGACGCCTGCCGCTTTGGTCTTATGGCATGGTGATTGAGAGGGCGCAATTGAGAGAGAGAGGCTACTCAAATAAGGTAATTTCCACTCTCCTGCAGGCCCGTAAGCGCTCCACTTCCATGGCTTATGCCAGGATTTGGCGCCAGTTTGAAGTCTGGTGTGTTACAAGAGCGCTTTCTCTGTTGCGGGCTCCTGTCTCGCCAATTCTGGACTTTTTGCAGGATGGTGTACAAGTAGGCTTGGCCTATAATTCCCTGCGGGTGCAAGTGGCAGCATTGGCCTCCCTGCGTGGCAAGGTTGAAGGCGTGTCCTTAGCTGCTCATCCAGATGTGGCACGGTTTCTTAGAGGGGTGCGTCGGCTCCGTCCTCCCGTGCGGGCTCCTTGTCCAGCTTGGAACCTGGGGTTAGTATTGAAGGCCCTTCAGGGGGCTCCCTTTGAACCGCTTCGGCGTGCTTCAGAGAAAGATTTGACACTGAAGGCCGTCTTTTTAGTGGCCATTACCTCGGCGAGACGGGTGTCAGAGCTCCAGGCGCTGTCCTGTAGAGACCCTTTTCTGCAGTTCTCAGAGTCAGGGGTCACGGTTCGGACCGTGCCTTCCTTCATGCCTAAGGTGGTTTCAGCGTTTCACCTAAACCAGCCTGTTTTTCTTCCCTGCTTTGTTGAGGAGGAGTTTCCAGATTCATTTGGGCAGTTGCACCTTTTGGATGTGCGCAGGACTCTGTTGCAGTATCTGCGAATTACAAATTCTTTCAGGACCTCTGATCATCTTTTTGTGCTGTTTGCAGGTCCTCGCAGAGGGTCTTCAGCGTCTAAAGCCACTATTGCCCGTTGGCTCAAAGAAGCTATCGTTTCAGCATATCTGCTGTCTGGCCGGGCTCCGCCTGAAGCCTTTAAGGCACTTTCCACAAGAGCGATTTCTTCTTCCTGGGCGGAAACTGGAGCACTATCTCTTCATGAGATTTGCAGTGCTGCAACATGGGCTTCTAAGCTCTCTTTCGCCCAACATTACAGGCTGGATGTGGCTGCCAGGAGGGATGCGTGTTTTGGAGCACAGGTGCTAGCGCGTGGTGTGGCTTGTTCCCACCCTATTGAGGGATTGCTTTGTTATATCCCATACGTAATGGCTTCATTTGCTTGATAACAAGGAAGGGAAAATTAGGTTCTTACCATGATAATTTTCTTTCCTTTAGTCATAGCAGATGAAGCCATGAGCCCTCCCTGTATGATTGTCTGTATTGCAGTGATTCTGATTTTAGGTGCTGTTCTTGTTTCCTGAAGTTATATTCCTTCCTTGGGGAGTCGGAAAACAGTCTTCAGGATTCTTGTTACAGTTATAGGAGAATGAGTTCATTCCCTCCAGTTCATGTTTTGGGAGGATGAGTTTATTCACTCCAGGAGGATGCAAGTATTCCCTCTGTTTATACAAAGTGGAGGACGAGTTTATTCCCTCCAGGAGGATGAGTTCATTCCCTCCTTTTTTGAGTTTATGCCCTTGTTAAGGGGCCATCGTTCGCTGTGAGGAAAGTTCATGTTATTCCCATTGCTGTTTGCCATACTGCTTTGGAAGCTTCAAATACTGAAGAGGCAGTGGAGCTAGCTGGCCATGAGGCACTGTGAAAAGTTGAGTGCTCTCTCTCTCCCCCTGCTGGTTGATGGACACAACCCATATGTAATGGCTTCATCTGCTATGACTAAAGGAAAGAAAATTATCATGGTAAGAACCTAATTTTCCCTTCTTTAACTACTAAATACTGGGTTCCTTTCTAATTACATAGGTTTATACTGCCTTGACTGTGTAACACTGTCATGAGCAGATTCACGGTTGGGATAATTAAGTATTTAGAGGGGATATGCAATTCTGTCCAGGATAGGAAAAGGGCCATGGCTCCGCTGCCCAAATGGAGATGGCAGACCTAATAAATAAACACATCCCCACCAGCTCACCTTCAAACTTTAATTAAAATATATATATATATATATATATATATATATATATATATATATATATATATATATATATGAAAGTTGTCTTTTTCCAATTGCATTCTCTTTTGTCTGTTGAGAACTACTTGTCCTTCAAGCATACAGCTCCACCCCCCCCCCCCCCCCCCCCCCCCCCAATCAACTTACCCTTTCTGTTCTGAGCCTGACACTGGGTAGAGAGGCAGAGTAGTTGCCATTGGCCCTCAGTTCTTTGTATTAAAGAACACTGCCTCAGCGTTTGGGCTGTAGCATTCTTAACAAGCAGGTGTTATCCCTTCCTGCCAGCAGATGGAGGTAGAGAAACAGTCTCACCATACGACCTTTTAACATGTAATCTGTTTTCACCTAAGTTAATTGTAAGCCACACTGAACTTCCCACTAGGATGGAAAATATGGGGTACGAATGCAAACTTACCCAGTGACATAACTGCTATATAAGTTGCTGGTACTCGGTGTAAAGCTCCAGTATTTCTCTACCTCCCATGAAGATGATAGGTTGCTCAGTTAGTTGTGCACAGGTTTCCAGATCCACAGACTGGAT
This sequence comes from Microcaecilia unicolor, assembly GCF_901765095.1. Taxonomy (NCBI): domain Eukaryota; kingdom Metazoa; phylum Chordata; class Amphibia; order Gymnophiona; family Siphonopidae; genus Microcaecilia; species Microcaecilia unicolor. The sequence goes on from NC_044037.1 coordinate 136,963,596, forward strand.
CTGGTCAAGTGCAGAGTGCTGCTCTGCTGCTCATCAATATCACCAGATGAACCATCGGGTATAACGTATGGCTCAGCCCCATTGAGTTCCCAGTCCCTGCCCTTTGTGTTGCTCTTGCACCTTTTTCCTTAGCATTCAGTTATACTGTTTTGCACAACTGGGTGTTATCCCCTCCTACCTGCAGATAGCGGTAAAGAAAAAAAGCTGGGCTTTACCAGTGACCTCACTGGTATTAGCTGGTGGTGGTCCCTGGAAAGATCGAGTATTTCCTTGTCCCTTGCAGCAGATGAATCCAGGAACTAGTGAGTTAAGTCTGCCTACCAGCAGGTGGAGATAGAGATAAACTAAAGGCAGTGATGTCAGACAACCAGCTCCTTCCTCAGTTAGTATGTCTCTATTTCAGCAGGTGGTGGACGGCTTTTTCTCCAGCTCCTGGGCCCAAGGCCTCTGAGGGTGCTCCTGGGCCCAAGGCCTCTGAGGGTATTCCTGGGCCGGTGGCCAGTTTGAGCCGGGGGTGGCGGACTGGTGGTGTCCCCTTTGGCAGCATACGCAGTTGCGTCCCTGCTGCACCTCAAATTCCCTCTGAACAGGCTTTTGCTGTTCCTTTCCTTCTGTTTGTTTCTGCCTCCTCACTAAAAAAAAACAAAACAACCATAGAATTTATTTAAAAGAGAAACACAGGGGAGTGTATTTTTGCTGAGAACAGGTTTGTGTTACTGCTGTCAGAGTCCTGTTTTCTGTTGCCTGCTTGTCTGAGACTGCCTCGAAGTGGAGTCGGAGAGGTTTTTTCCTTCAGCTGAGCTGTCAGTTCCTTCGCTTTCCCGGTCCGGGGTAAGTCCTGCTGGGTTCCTGTTCAGGGACGGGCGATGGCAATGGAGGTGGTAAAATGCTGTTCCCGATGCAGGAAATGGCGTTTGGCAGTGGGCCTTTGCAGACTCAACAGTGCCGTGCCCCCCCCCCCCCCCCCCCCCAAAGAGCATGTTTCCCGCCCAGATTCTCGCGCCATTTTGCGATCAGTTATGGAGTCTGCTCCGGTAGCGGTTTTGGGCAAAGCTTCTCCGCTGGTAGGGGGGGGGGGGGGGCTCAGGCACTGTGGGCGTTGGTGTAGGTGCCATGGCTGCGACCTCCTCCGTTGCGGGGGAGGGGTTTTCGCCAGAATTTATTTTGCTACTTCAGGCGTTTTTGTTGAAAAAGGGCCTTGCCCCCCTTACGCGGCTGCGACAGCTTCAGCCTTTGATTCTCTCACGGGGTCTGGGGTTAACCAAGAGATTTTGGGTTTTTCCCCAGAGGATTTCTCATCCCTTAAAAAGCCTAGGCTTTCTTTGGGGTCTGGGGAGGGGTCCAGCATACGGTCGCCTGCAGCTTCCTTTGTGGTGGCTCTCTCGGAGCAGACGGGGGTAGAGGACATGGAGGACGGTGTCCTCAATGACCATCCAGAGGACTCATTCGCTGTGAGAATTTTCCATAGGGAGGAGTTGTCCTTTTTTATCTCTCAGGCGCTGGAAGCCCTGAATATAGAGGACCCTGAGGTTGTGGCTTCTCAGGCGGTCAACCCCAAGATAGCTAGTACCAGACGGCCTTCTAAGGCCTTTCCGGTACATGAAGCTATTGAAGAGTTGATTTTGGCCCAGTGGGTGGATCCGGATGGGGGGCTGAAAGTAGCCAGGGCTATGGCCAGGCTGTATCCGGTTTCAGGGGACCGTTTAGAGCAGTTTGCTCTACCTAGGGTGGATGCCCTGGTGACAGCGGTCAATAAGAAGACTACTCTTCCAGGGAAAGGTGGTGTGGCAATTAAGGATATGCAAGACAGACGGCTAGAGGCCTCTTTAAAACGTGCCTTTGAGGTGGCCGATTTGACACTTCAAGCTTCTGTTTGTAGTTTTTATGCGGCTAGAGCTTGTCTCAGTTGGCTACATTCTGTCATGGATTCGATTTTGGAGTTTGATATGCCGGGAACTCCTCAGATGTCGCTGATGAATATTCGGCTGGCGTACTTGGTGGATGCATTGTATGATTTGGTCTGTTCTTCGGCCAAACTCATGGCCTTGACCGTTTCCTCTCGGTGTCTTCTGTGGCTCAGTCATTGGGCCGCAGATATGGCCTCTAAGCAACGGCTCATTAAATTGCCTTTCCGAGGGAAATTGCTTTTTGGGAAGACCTAGAAAGGAGCCTCAAGGTCACGTTTCAGAGAGACGCGCCGGTATTGCCCGGGGCGTCCAACGCAGACTTTCAGCATCCTTGTTTTGGGCAGCGTTCTTCTTTCGCAGCGAGAAACGTCCGGTTGGACCCCCCCTCTCGTCAGGGGGCTCCTTCTCGGGCCTCCCAGCGATGGGGCGCAGGTCCACTCGGGAGGAGAGCAGATCGGTGTTCGGCTTTCTCTGTTTCTTCCAGAGTGGGCCAGAATTACTTCGGACCAGTGGGTCCTCGATGTGGTGTGAGAAGGTTACAAGCTAGAATTCTTCTCTCCCATCACAGACTTTTTTCTGGAGTCCTGCTGTGTATCGCGGGCCAAGAGGACAGCGGTTCTGCAGTGTTTCGAGACCTGCTAAGGATAGGGGCCATCGTGCCTGTTCCTCCTCTCTTTGAAAGGCGCACAGGTCGGTACTCCATCTTCTTTGTGGTTCCAAAGAAGGGAGGGGCTTTTCGGCCTATTCTCTATCTCAGAAAAGTAAACCAGTTTTTGCGGGTTCGTCAGTTCCGCATGGAGACATTAAGGGCAGTTATTGCTGCTGCTAAACCAGGCGAGTTTTTGACGGCTCTCGATTTGAGGGAAGCTTATCTGCACATTCCCATTTGTCAGCCCCATCAGAGATTTCTCAGATTTGCGGTGCTGGGTCAGCACTTCCAGTTTTGGACTCTTCCTTTCGGAATGGCCACTGCCCCACGCACTTTTTCCAAGGTCGTGGTGGTGGCAGCGTTCCTGCGGAAGGAGGGGATTCGAGTGCATCCATATCTCGACGACTGGCTGATTCGGGCGATGACAGCAGAGGAGTCGAGTGGTCACTGACCGAGTGATTGTGGTGTTGCAATCCTTAGGTTGGGTAGTCAATATGGACAAGTCATCTGGTTCAGAGTCTGGAGTATCTTGGAGTGCAATTCGATACGAAGCGGGGAAAGGTGTTTCTCCCCGAGGGGCGAAGGATCAAATTGCTTTCTCAGGTATGGACCTTGAGTTGTCGCGCTCCCCGAGTGTGGGACTATGTTCAGCTCCTCGGTTCCATGACGGCGACCTTGGAGGTCATTCCATGGGCAAGGGTTCACATGCGGCCTCTTTAGAATTTCCTTTTGAGCAGATGGTTGCTGACGTCGCTGGATTATCAACTACGCTTTCCTTGGTCGAGCCGGGCCAGGGACAGTCTCGCGTGGTGGCTCCGGTCAGCCAGTTTGTACAAGGGTGTTTCTCTGGCGTTTCCCAATTGGGTGTTAGTCATGACGGATGCCAGCCTTGTGGGCTGGGGAGCCCATTGTCTTCATCGAGTAGCCCAGGGATCGTGTACCCCTCTCGAAGCGACTTGGCCGATAAATTTTCTGGAGTTGCGAGCAGTTGTGGATGCGCTGCAGAGTTTTCAGGACCTTCTGCAGGGGCATGCGGTTCGTGGATTCTTGGACGGTGGCTTACATCAATCGGCAGGGGGGCACTCGTAGTCTTCCCTTGGCAGTGGAAGCGTCTCGTCTTCTAGTATGGGCAGAAGCGCATGTTCAGAGTCTGTCGGCAGCGCACATTGCGGGTCAAGACAATGTTCAAGCGGATTTTCTCAGCTGGATTCTTTTGGATGCTGCAGAATGGACGCTGTCGGACTCGGCTTTTCCGCTGATCTGTCAATGTTGGGGAAGACCAGTAATGGATCTCATGGCCTTGACTTGCAATGCCAAAGTTCCCCAGTTCTTCAGCCGCAAACGGCAGCCAGCATCCGCAAGATTGGACGCTCTTCTCCAGACATGGCCAGAACAACTACTGTATGTTTTTCCTCCATGGCCTCTGATGGGGAGAGTTCTTTGCCGCATAGGGTGGCATCGAGGTCCGGTCGTTCTAGTGGGCCCTGACTGCCGTGGTATTCGGATCTCATTTGAGCACTCTGAGAGCCACCATTGTGACTTCCGGTGACTCCTGATCTGCATCAAGGGCCAGTTCAGATGGCAAATCCCTCCTGCTTTGATCTTATGGCCTGGCTATTGAGAGGCGGCAGCTGAGGAAGAAGGGATTTTCAGGACCAGTCATTGCCACACTTTTGGGGGTACGAAAGCAATCTACTTCAGCATTGTACGCGCGAGTGTGGAAAGCTTTCTCGTCATGGTGTGCTTTGTGTGCTGAATTGCCTTTTCGGACGGACATTCCGGTTATTCTGGATTTCTTTCAGGATGGCCTTCAAAAGGGATTGGCATATAATTCCCTTCGAGTGCAGGTGGCCGCGCTAGCTTGTTTTAGGGGCAAACTGTACAGTTCCTCTTTAGCAGCTCACTCTGCTGTGGTATGTTTCCTACGCGGGGCTCTTCGGCCTCCTCTGCGGCAGCCATGCCCGGCGTGGCATTTGAATGTGGTACTGCGAGCCCTCCAGGGCCCACCGTTTGAGCCGTTGAATAGGTTTCTGAGAAGGATCTAACACTTCACACTATTTTTGGTGGCCATTGCTTCGTCTAGGAGGATTTCTGAAATTCAGGCTTTGTGTTCCACAGATCCTTTTTTACAGTTTTCTGAAGCAGGGGTGTCGATTTGGACGGTGCCGTGGTTTCGGCTTTCCATGTCAATCAGGCGGTTTAATTTCTGTCTTTGCCTCGCTACATTTCCTGGATGTGCGGAGAGCCTTGTTTTGGTACTTGCAGATCTCTAACGAGTTTCGACGCTCAGATCATCTCTTTATGCTCTTGGGATCGAAAAGAGGTGAGGCGGCTTCTAAGGCTTCCATTGCTCGCTGGATTAGGGAAGCCATTGGAGCGGCTACAAGGGTGGGTGTCTCCAGTGGCCCTGAAGGCGCATTCTACTCGGGCACAAGTGGCTTCTTGGGCGGAGGCGTTGGCCTTATCTCTGGAAGAGATTTGTTGGGTGGCTAATTGGGCATCCTGTCATACTTTTGCGAAGCATTACAGGCTAGACGTGTCTGCTCGGGAGGATGCGAGTTTTGGGGCGGGAGTGTTGGCGCGGGGAGGTTCGGCTTCCCATCCTACTTAAGGAATGCTTTGGTACATTCCACTAGTTCCTGGATTCATCTGCTGCAATTGACAAGGAAGGTAAAATTATGTCTTACTGAAATTTTCTTTCCTTTAACGCAGCAGATGAATCCAGGATCCCTCCCTAGTTCAGCCGACATTTTTTTCATTTTCCGCGCAGTGTGGCTATTTTTTTCCTTCCGGGTTCTCTTTTGCAGAGTTCAGACAGATATGGGAACACGGAAAGAATTCTGATTTCTGGATCAAGTTGCAGTTATTTCAAAGTTCTTATTTGGTTCTCTGTTTTTCATAGTGAGGATGGTTTCTGGTTATTGGTTTCATATTTTTGGCCTTGGTAAATGCTTACGAATGGCATACTAACTGAAGAAGGAGCTGGCCGTCTGGCATCACTGCCTTGTTTGTTTATCTCTGTCTCCACCTGCTGGTAGGGGGACTTTAACCCACTAGTTCCTGGATTCATCTGCGTTAAAGGAAAGAAAATTCTCAGGTAAGACATAATTTTACCTTTCTCTACATTGGCAGATGGGTAGGTCATGCTGTCTGGTGCTCCTGGTCCCTGGCCTAGCTCCCTGCTCTGCCAGCCACTGCCGCAGAGCTTGTGAGCCTAAGGGCCACCCTCAGGTTATCCAGTCCTTGGACTGGACCTGGTCAAATTCAGAGCTTGGCTCCACTGCCCCCAGTCGTGCTTCAATGGGTGAAGCTAATAGCTCGGTCCTATGGGACCCTGCCTGAAGGGTGTGGGCTTCCATCCCCCCACCCCTCCTTGCCTGCTCACCCTGTTTGACAGCTCCCAAACATAGTGTTTGTTTAAAAAAACAAAAACAAACCCTATCTGCACCTTATCTGTTATATAAACTCTGATTCTCTATTCCATCAATATGATTGTAGTTGTATTATATTGTAAGCCACATTGAGCCTGCAAATAGGTGGGAAAATGTGGGATATAAATTCAGCAAAATAAAATAAATAAATTGGCTTTATATGGCTTAATTTTATGCCCTGGCACAGAGCATAAAGCTGTTGCTGGGGGAAAAAGAAAAGCACACCTGAGAATGTAGGGGTATTGGAGACACCGGTGCCCCTGGCCCGAGTTGATTCGAGCAGCAGAGTAGACCTACATGCATGGAATAATTTATTTATTTATTATTACATTTATATCCCACATTTTCCCCACTGATTGCAGGCTCAAAGTGGCTTACAATAAATCTGTAATAAGGCTACAGTACAAGAGGTACAATTATACAATTGAGAAGTATGAATAGAATAACAATTAAACAGCAATAGGTAAATGATAATGGATAGTTAGTAATAATGACCCAAACTGCACTCTTAAAGGCACTGGCTCCACAACATCAGTTTCTAACAGATGCTTGAGAGTAAGGGTGACAGCCTGTCACTTTTGCTCCAAGCCATATGAGGAATGCATGAAGGCCTTGGTAATGGGGCAGACGAGGAGGTATCCTTTCTCGACCATGTCCACAACCCACTGGTCCAAAGTGATGTGGGCCCACTCTCGTCAGAAGAGGGTCAATCTGCTCCCCACTCGCACCACCAAGGGGGCCTGGCACTTGGTAATAGGCTAGACCTCCGTGAGGTCTAGGGACCTGTCCTATCTGCACATTTCCATTAGTCTGACCCAGTATGGCTATTCTTATGTTCTTAAGGTCACATGTAAGGGAGGTAGATCTTTTTTTTAATTGAATTTATAGATATAGCATCCACAATAAACCAATAAAATGTATAACAATATAAATCATAATTTTCAAGGAAATATAATCATACATGAAGTCCACATTATGGGATTCGCTAGAGTCTAGGGGGGAAAAAAAACAACAAAACAGGAAAGTCGAAAAGCATTCATAATAGCTGTACAGGTACAATAACAAATAACATATCCCAACAAAGCAAACTGGCTAAAGAATAGTGTATTTCATATTAGTTACTTAGAAGACAGAAACACTTCCAAATGATTAGGTTCCAAGAAAATGTAAGATTTGCTTTTGTACGTTACTAATTTAAAAAAGGAAGTGCCACCCACAGCCAGGACCTTCGTCTTGCGCTGTAGGAAGGCTTTACAACACAATTGTGTTGGCCTGGAAACACTAAAATCTTTCTTTTTAAAATATACTTTAAGAATTACCACTTTTTTCTCAACAGAAATAATAGACCAATATAGTAGATCATTTCTCAATTACATCCTTAGAAGAATAAAGGAATTTAGTAAGCTCTAAACTATTATAGGAATTTGGATTATAAAAATCACCCTCTTGATTTGTCGTACATCTTTATATCAGCTGGATTAAATGCTTTTTGAATTACATCTTTCATATACATCTTGAAAAGTTCCATCGGGGAAAGAAAATGTGTAATAGGAAAATTTATAAACAGCAAATTACAAGCCTTTATGGAATTTTCAAAATTCTCCAACTATATGTGCATCACAAAACTATCCTTAACAGAAGACTCTTGCTGTCTAACTTCTCCACAGTGAATTTACTATAAAGTGATAATCTCTTGGAAGTTTTTATTTTAAACAAAACATCATAAATGTCCTTCAGGGAAACTTCCTGTTTAGAAGCAGCTGATACTGATTCAATGGGGCAAAAAGGGAACATGAGAGAATCCTACAGTCCTTTAAATTAATTGGAACCAAAGGCTCTGCAACATTTTTTGCAACACCCATAGAGGAATTAGAATGATCGACGGTACCCTCTTGCTTGGAGGCACCAGTCAGCTGTTGATATATCCAATTGTTGGGGGGGGGGGGGTGAAGATGTATCCCCCCCCCCCCCCCCCCCCCACGAAGATAGGGAAGTTTCTGATATAGAAAGAGTACTCGCATTTGTCACGGTAGTGGCGATTGAGGATATCATTTATAAATGCAAATCCATCAGTCCCTTAACCACCACAGGTTCTGAAATCTTTTTCTTCCCACTGCCTTTTCTCTTCTGCAGAGTTCAGTAGCACACTCAACGCTTCTCACTTGCTTCAAAAGGGCAGGAACTGCCCCTTTGTTTATGCCTCTTGAGGCACATGCCTGTTTTCCCACATATCGTGGTAGGACTGCCGCTTTGTAGTTGTAAAGGCCCCCTCTTGTTGTCACCTGGACCTAAAGACAGCCAATCCAGCTCCTTCGCAAACTCCAATAGCGCTTACTTCTGCCAGAAGAGTCGGCAAACGACCCACTTTATACCAGGTTCTACCACAACAGGGTTGTGCTCTGAATCCACCCAAAATTCCTCCCTAAAGTTGTTCTGGCATTGTGCCTGAATCAATCCATTGTACTTCTGTCTTCTTTCCTATGCCACATACCCTGGAGAAGCAGCTCTGTGTACCTTAGACTGCAAACGTACTCTAGCATACTATCTAGAATATACAAACCCTCATGGGAAGTCCTCCCAGCTTTTTGTGTCCTTTGACCCTAACAGATTAGGAATTCCCATCACCAAATATACTGACTGTACCTCCTACACATATGCTCAGGCTGGGCTGACATTCAGGGCTGTGTCACTGCTCACAATGTAAGAGCTATGGCAACTTCAGTAGCCCATTTCCACTCTGCCTCCATTGAAGAGATTTGCAAGGCGGCAGTGTGGTCTTCGGAGAACACTTGCTACATACTAGTTTTCCTTAGAATCAGAAGCAGATGAATCTTGTGAGTTGTGTCCATCTACCAGCAGGTGGAGAGAGAGCGTGCTGAATTGCACTTCCTTATGGGACGGAATTCTCCCTGGTCAGTCAGTATTCTCTATCTCCAGCAGGCAGATGGACGGTCTCTCGAGCTCCTGGTCTCATCTGTTGCCAGCTCCTGTTCTGTGTCTCTCATTTCAGTAGAGCTTTGGGGTGAGTTGCTGAGCAGTGCCACCTTTAGGGGGTACACCTAGTAACCCCATGTCCCTCTCCCACCTTTTTACCCGTTCTTGCCCTGTCTCCATTCTCCTTCCTCCATCCAGTTAATAATTAAAAAAGCCCTTAAAGCATGGATTTGGAGGTGCAGGTGCTGTTATCCGTGGGCTTTAGGAAAGATACTGGTGCTCCCAGTTTCAGGGCTGATGGTGGAGAGGTGAACAGCTGCTTCAGACTTCGTTGCAGACTGTCCGTTGGCTCTCTAGGGTGAGTGCTGATTTTCTTTTCTTCTCTCTTCTGCTGTGGCATTTAGTTATTTTGCTACGGGTGTGAGTGCTGCCTGCTGTTTCAGCTACTAGTTCTCTGAGCTAGTCTGAGGTGTAAATCGCCATTCCAGGACAACCTTTCCCACGTGAAGGGAGCGCGAGTTCGTGTTCCTCTTTGTTGTCGGCGGCCATTTTGTGAGCTTATTCTGAGATTACCGGACACTACTTCATTCGATGTCCGAGGTTATGGGATTTTTCTCCAAGGAGGAGAGGTATTTCTTTTCCCTCTGAGTCTTAAAATTTTAACAAACAAAAAAAACCCGAAGCATGCATGAGTCTCCGTCAGTCTGTTACAGTGTTTTACTTCACAGGGGTGCTCCGAGGAGAGCGGAAGGCTTCCCACCTGTTAGGGGAGGTTCAGCTCTCCTGTAAGCATGGCCTGCGCTGCCACTTTGCAGCTGTCTGGGGTGGCCTGCACAATTTAGGTTTTTTTAACATTTTTTTGGGGTGGGGGGCACTATATCTGGTTGGCAACGTGGCCTCCTCTACTTCCCAGCGGGCAACCCAAATTCCTGGTTGTCGGTAGCATTGTAGTACTGGCGTGAGCAGCATGTGATGCCTTCCATGTGTTTTTTTTCTGCTGCTTTAATTTTTCTCCTCTCTGGGTGTGCTGGGTGCTGTGTCTTTTGCTCTGGTTTATGTAGTAGTGATCTTGTGTTATTGCCGCCAGCCTTCTCATTCCTGAGGCATGTTTCCCCAATCTACCTGCCCTTCTCGGGGGATAGGGGAACCGTTCCTCTCTCCTAGTTTTCAGGGTGTTCTCGGGTTTTCTTCCTTCCACAGGAGTTTACTATCCTTTCAAATCTGACTTTGTACTTGCAGGTTGTAAAAAAAAAAAAAAAAAAAAAAAGGAAGAGATAATAAAGTTCTCCCAGGCTGGGTTTTTTCTCTTTAGGACGGTGTGACTGTGTTTTTAGGCACGCCAGTGTTTTGTTTCTCGAAGGCATCTGATGTCACTCTCTAGCTCACAGGTTAGAAGCAGGAACTCCTCACTTTTCTTTGAGGGCGTGTTTTTTTTTTTTTCTCCTTTCTCTGCTATACAACTTTCCTTAGTGAGTAGTTCTTGGCATACATAGCTTAGCTCTCTCCATGCCACGATACTAACATTCCAAATGTGGATTTCCTCAGCAGCTTGTTGCAAGTCTGGCATCCTGTTGCTGCTAGTCTGTTCTGTGCTAGCTCTGGCACTGCTTTCTCAGTGACTATGACTGTGTCTTAGTATGTTTGTTTTCCTGCTGAATGCGGATAGCGAAGAGTGAGCTCAGTACCAGGGCTGTGCCAACATGGTAAGCGGGGTAAGCACCGCAGGGAGGACGCCGCTGCGGTGCTTACCCTCGCCGCTTATCTTAGCTCTGCGCCGCCCTGGGGGCTTTAAGTCTTTTATCTCCGACGGTTGCAGCAGCTGAGCAGCGTCAGTGAAAGCGCTGCCGACGTCTCCAGTCTTCCCTTCACGCTTGCTTGTTCGTTCCCTCAGTGTCCCGCCCTTGCAAGGAAATGACGTCAGAAGAAGGCAGGACACTGAGGGAATGAACGAGCGATTGCGAAGGGAAGGCTGTAAACGGCAGCGTTTTCACTGACGCTGCTCAGCTGCTGCGACTATCGGAGGTAAAAGATTTAAAGCCCCCAGGAGAGGAGAATTGCTGGATTTGGATGGAGGATGGAAGGACAGAGAGGGACATGGATGGGAGGGCAGGGCCCAGGGAGAGGAGAATTGCTGGATATGGATGGAGGAGGGAAGGGCAGAGAGGGACAAGGATGGACATGGATGGGAGGGCAGGGCCCAGGGAGAGAGGAGAAATTGCTGGAAATGGAGGGGAGAGAGGAGAATTGTTGGACATGGAGGGGAGGGAAGGGAAGACAGGGGAAGGAGATGCACATGGATGGAGGGGAAGGGAGGGAGAGAGAAGAAATGCTGGGCTTTGGATGGAGGGAAGAGAGAGGCAGGAGATGAGATGAGGGAAAAGGAAGAGAGGAGAAAAAGTACACATGGATGGAAAAAATAGGCAGAAGCTGGATTCACTGGACAGTCAAGTCTGCGGAGGACCCAGCTTTTACTTATGGATATAGAGCAAGAAATGAAGAAGGAGGAAAGTAAAAAAAATGGAAAGGAAGCCCTGGAAACGGAATTAAGAGGACAGATAGCAGCATGATCAGAAAAAGAAAGTCACCAGACAACAAAGGTAGAAAAAAATCATTTTATTTTCATTTTAGTGTTTGGAATATGTCCACTTTGATAATTTACATCTGCTATCTTATTTTGCAATGTATAGCAATTTGTTTCTAAGAATACTGCTGACAATTCCTGTCAGTGTGGCAAGTGGTGAGCGGTCTTTTTCACGATTAAAAATCATAAAAAATTATTTGTGATCAAGTATTTCACATGAAAGGCTTGTAAGCCTTGCCCATGATTGATATTGAGAATGATATATGTGCCCAGTTAGATATCAAAGATTTAATTACTAATTTCGTGAACTGAAAGCACGAAAAGCTAAGTGGTTGTAAACTCTCTATTTGTTGAGCAATCCCACAAAGATGCACTCCATCTTTCAGCTCCTATTTCCTTTGCATCTTGTGCCACATGGGGGGGGGACGCCAACTGATAGTCTGCAGGGGGGGCACCAGAGACCCTAGGCACGGCCCTGCTCAGTAAACCACAGGTTTCCTATTCTGGACCCACTGCTGTGGGCTGACCATGAGTGCATGGTTCCACACAGCCTTATACTCTTCTTCAAATTGGAGATATTTCTTCTATCTCAGTATATTTAAATTCTAAGATTCTTTCCCAGAGAATGTAGTTCAAGTAGTTCACTTAGTGGTTTTTGATAAGGTTTGGATTTCTTCTTAGTCAAAGGGTCCATCAGCAATTATTGAGATGGACTTGCACATCTTCTGCTTATTTCTAGGGTAAGCAATTTAAAATGTATGGTTCTATTTGAGACCTTGCCAGGAGCTTGTATTATGGCTTTGCCTCTGTTGGAAACAGGTTAGAGGGGACCTGTGGTCGATTCCCGTATGGCAATGCTTAGTTCTGTATCACAACACAGAGAGGGTCCAAAGTACAGAACAAAGTCCAAAATACAGCAGAAAGCACCAGGGGCCTTCGAAAACAGGACACAATTCTTTTTATTTAAAAGCAAATTGCCAATGTGGACCCGACACGGGCCGTGTTTCAGCGCATAGTGCCTGCATCAGGGGTCAAATATGATCTAGTAATATTTCTCAATTCAACAACAAAGGGACGTTTTTTGCTCTCAAAGCGCTAAATAACCACTTTTCATAGTGGATGAAATTTGTCAGCTTCATTTTCATGAAGAAGGTGTTTGATGCATACAGTATTCATTTCATAGTAGATCATATTTGATCCCTGACGCAGGTGTTGTGTGCCGAAACATGGCCTGTGTCGGCTCCACATGGGCAATTGCTTTTAAGTAAAAAGAACTGTGTCCTGTTTTTGAAGGCTCCTAATGCTTATGTTCTGGCCTGCTGGTTCTCAGCTCCTGTGGCTAGCATCCTGTGTTCCTATGCCAGCTGGTTCTAGTGACCACGTCACTTCAGCCATATCTTGTCTCTCTAGGCAAGATGATAGCTCTGGCTTAGGATTTGGGCACCTGTTGGGACTCTGCGTCACTCTGGATGGTGGGCTCTTCTTTGGCGGAGATATAAACAGGTTGTTTTGAATTCTATGCAACTCTGCGTCTCGGACAGAGGATGGGTTTCAGAATTCTGGTACTGCCTCGCAGTTTTGTTTTAGCCGTAGTGGACTCTAGTCATCCTGGCCAGACTGGCTAATGAACAAGACGGCAAGCGATCTGCAAAATCCAACGTGGAGACAAACAAAGCAGATCATTCAGTGATCTGGTTCAAAACTTTATTTTCAGAGATTGGGCGAATCTCTGAAAATAACATTTTGAACCATATCACTGATTGATCTGCTTTGTTTGTCTCCAGACTGGCTAATGGGCAGCATTCTCTCCAACAACTTTCTGGAGTGCTCCCATTTACATTGTGTTCAGGCTAAGGGTAATGCCATCCTCAACGAGTTCTCTGCATCTCCTTTGCATGTGACCCATATAGATGTCTGGTATAACTGCAGTCCCAGCAGGGAGAGTTCTGGCCTCCCTGGAGGCGGATTTTTTTTCTTTCCAGTTATTGCCTTTCTTGGGTTTGTTCTGTGATTTCTGATTCTTGGAAGGATGTGGACGAACAAGGGAGTCATATTTGCTCCAGGATGTTGGACACAGAACTATAAAGGCAGAGATGTCATATGGACTATCTTAACTGTCCATTCATGCAAGTTCCTCTTCTTTCTCTCTGTTTGAGATTCTGCGTCCGTGTCTTGAGCTTGTTTGCTCTCAGGTTCCTCTTTCTTGCTTTTTAGGCTGATTCTTCTCTGAGGAGTCTGCCAATCTGTCCTCAAATATCTCATCTTCTTTAGTCCTTTTGACTGGACTTCAATGTCTCCAGGATTTGTCTGGGGGTGTTTTTTGGTCTTCTGCTCCAGCCTTTGTCCCACCTCATGTGCTCCTTCCTCGTTCTTCTCCTGGACTTTTGGAAGAATTGCTAAATAGAAGCCCCCTGCACTCAGACCCTGCCGGATTGCTGTTCAAAATGGCCGCCGAGACTTCCAATGGCGGACTCGAGAGACTTCTGCTGTAGTCTTGGAGGCCGCCCTTGTAAGTGTTGGTGGCCATTTTGAACAGCGATCCGGCAGCGGGGGAGAGTCAGCGCCAGCAGCGGGCAGGCAGGACGGGGGATCTTTCCTGCCTGCCCCGAAGAATTCGCTACACAACCAGGGTGGCTGGAGGGGAGGCAGGTGAGAGAGCAGGGTCGTTGGACATGGGTAGCTACAGGGGAGGCAGGGGAGAGAGGAGGGTTGCTGGACATGGGTGGCTGCATGGGGGGCAGGGGAGAGAGGAGGGTCACTGGACATGGGTGGCTGCAGGTGGGGCAGGGGAGAGAGGAGGGTTGCTGGACATGGGTGGCTGCATGGGGGGCAGGGGAGAGAGGAGGGTCACTGGACATGGATCAGCTGTGAGGCATGGAATATATATATATATATTTTTTTCCGTGGGTTCTGAAGTTCACAGCATAATTGCAACGGTGATGTCAGCCTGACTACGGAGCCTAGCTCAGCAACTCTGAAGGAGCCACGGACACAGGCAGCAAGATTAGAACATTGGAGGTGAGAATTATTATATAGGAAGAGCACTGCCTGAGGCTCCTGACAATTCCTGTCGGTCTGAGTTGCCTCCGGTTCTTGATAGCCCAGCGTCTGCTGGAGACTTTATTTCTTCCTCCGAGCTTTTGGCTTACACTAAGCGTAGACGAGTGAATACCCCGTCTGAGGGGGACTCTTCACTCTGTTCTCCCCGTGGTCTAGTTTCGAGGGGTCTGGCAGGCCCTCACGGACTGATGATCCATGTGAGGGTGGCTGCTTGCCACAGGAGTTGGATGACCCTAAAGTGGTTCGGATTTTCCACCGCGATGAGCTGCCAGCTCTCATTTCTGATGCCTTACAGGCCCTTTGTAGTCAAGATCCTGACGAGGGCGCTGCCTCTTCTATTAATCCTAGGATGGCTAGCACTAAGAAGCCTTCTCGGACTTTTTCCATGCATGCTTCCATCCAAGAGCTTATTTCAGCTCAGTGGTCTGACCCTGATGGTCCCTTGAAGGTGGCCAGGGCTTTGTGTCACCTTTACCCGCTGAGGGGGAAAGTCATTTGACCCTCTTTGGGATGCCTAAAGTGGATGCTTTAGTCACGGCTGTGACTAAAAAGACTACTCTCCTGGTGGACGGAGGGATCGCATTGAAAGATATGCAGGACCGGTAGCTGGAATCCGCGCTGAAGTGGTCCTTTGATATTTCAGGCCTGTCCTTACGGGTGGCTGTTTGCAGTTCCTATGCAGCCCGGGTCTGCCTTTCCTGGTTGTAGCAGGCGGTTGAGCAGCCCGCCAATGGAGCGGGTTCCTTCGCTGAGGTCGGCCAGCGTATGGAGTCTGCCCTGTCTTTTTTTGGCTGATGCCCTTTATGATCTGGTCAGAGCTTCAGCTCAGCAGATGTCGGTGGCGGTTGCTGCCTGCCGCCTTCTTTGGCTCCGGCTTTGGGCAGCTGACGTGGCCTCTAAACAAAGGCTGATGAGGTTACCCTTTCGGGGCCTTCTTTTATTTGGGAAGGATTTGGAGAAGATTAGGGACCTAGGGGACTCTCAGTCCCAATGGTTGCCGGAGGATAGGCCGAGGCCTTCTTCCAAAACTCCTTCTTTTTCTTCCTCTTCCAGGCCACGTTTTTTGCGAAGCTCGCAGGTATCGTCTGGGGCGCTCTGCGGGGTTTGGTCAACGTACTCGTTTCCAGCAGAGGAACTCCTTTTGTTTGTACAAACGCGCGTCATCCGGGCAACGCCCAGGAGTTCAGGGGCGTCCTCCACAATGATGGGGCGCCGGTCCACTCGTTGGTTCCCACAGTAGGGGGTCGTCTCTCCCTCTTTTTCGAGGAGTGGACCAAGATTACTTTGGATCAGTGGGTCCTAGACCTGATCAGAGAAGGTTACTGGCTAGAATTTGCCGTCCCAGTAGGAGACGCATTTTTGGAGTCCCGATGCGGCACTGTTGTCAAGCGGGCGGCAGTATACGAGACCATGCAGGTGTTGCTGAAGCTCAGAGCGGTGGTTCCGGTTCCTCCCGCCGAACGCAGCTGCGGTCGCTACTCCATCTATTTTGTGGTGCCTCGAGAAGGCGGGTTGTTCAGACCTATCCTCAACTTGCGCAGAGTCAATGAGGCCTTAGGAGTGTGACACTTCTGCATTGAAACCCTGCGCTCCGTCATTGCGGCGGTACAGCCAGGAGAGTTTCTCATGTCTCTGGACCTCAAGGTAGCGTACTTGCATATTCCCATCTGGCCGCCGCATCAGCGGTTTCTCCTGTTTGCGGTATTAAGCCAACATTTCCAGTTTTGCATCTTGCCTTTCGGCCTGGCATCTGCCCCTCGGATTTTTTCCAAGGTCACGGTGGTAGTGGCTGCCTTTCTCAGTTGAGAGGGTATCAGAGTTCACCCTTATCTCAACGACAGGCTCATCAGAGCAGATTCAGCAGACGAGAGTCGACTTGCCACAGCCAGAGTTGTTACAGTTCTCCAGACTCTGGGCTAAGTAGTCAATATGCCCAAAAGTCACTTGAACTCCCTTGTCAGTCTCTCGAGTATTTGGGGGCCCGGTTCGACACGGCTTCGGGGTTCGTTTTTCTTCCAGACAGCAGGCGGCTCAAGCTTCAGGATCAGGTCCGCCTGCTCCTGTGGATGCCTCGCCCTCGAGCTTGGGACTTTGTTCAGCTCCTGGGATCGATGACGGCCACCATAGAGGTGGTTCTCTGGGCGAGAGTTCACATGAGACCGCTGCAGCTTGCTCTGCTCTCCGATTTTTCCCAGGAATACCAACGCAGACTACGGTGGCTTCCTGCGACCCAGCGCGGTATGGATTGATGCCACTGGCTCTTCCTTTATGGTGTCTGGTGATAACGGATGAAGAGGAGGGGCGACAAGGGACATCCCAGCCTAGTCCCTCTACCTATTGGGGAAAAAGGAAGTATATCCCCCCATTAATATTAAGGCGTGCGCCTTCGGCGCTGTGTACAAAGCTGCCAGCCAAGCCCTAAACTTGTCTCCCATGCCCATGAGACTCATCACGGCATGCAACCCCCCCCCCCCCCCCCCCAGGTTACCCGGTCAAAAGCCTTCTCTGCATCTATAGCCAACAAATCTGTGCTAGACCAGGATCTTTGTGCCTCCCATATCAAATGAAGAGTACGCCTAATATTATCCGCTACCTGTCTCTCCTGGGTAAATCCAGATTGATCGCTGTGGACCAATTTTGGCAGCACCCTAGCTAGCCTGTTAGCCAGGACCTTAGCCACTATCTTTGCATCCACATTCAGAAGTGAAATAGGCCTATAGGCACCACAAACCATGGGATCTTTCCCAGGCTTAGGCATAACCGTTATCCCAGCCTCAGACATAGATACCGGTAGCCCACTACCCTCCAAAGTTCCATTTCCCACCCGCATCAAGAGGTCTCCCAACTCCCCAGAAAGCATTTATAAAATCTCACCGAGTATCCATCTAAGCCTGGTGCTTTACCTGCACCTCCCCTAATCTAATGGGTCCCCCAAGCTGAGCTCTTTCAGACTCATCCAAGCTTGGTAGTGGGATCTGGTCTGAAAACCAAGCGATATCTACCGCCGTTATTTCCTCAGAAGCACTTGTTCTTGATAATATTTCACAAAACAATTTCCAATGTCTGAGTCTCATCCTTCAACCTATTTTTTTTTTATTTTTTATTTGCAAGAAGTCTTTATTATCAGTGAACCATAACAAAAATTACACAATACAATCAGCAGGGAAGCATTACTCCATAGTTTATACAAAGAATCTAATAGTACTCCCTGCAATGTGGCATGTAACAGTGTCAACTTGCCTTCAGTAATACCACAAAACTTCAAATTTTTTAGGATTTTACTGGATCTAGTAACTCCCCACCCATTCCCTTCTCCCTCCCTCCCTCCCCTCCCCCTCCCATAGGACACAACTAGCTATATTCATTCATATCGCTCTCTGAGCATACAAGCCAAGCTTACAGATCATCTGAGGGGATGTGTTTCCATACTGATTGCCATTTCCCCAACTGGTGTTTGCGCTCAGCAATTAATCTCTCCATCTCTCTCACATATCTCAGTTTGTGGAGCCACTTTGCTACCGGGGGTACCCCCTCCCCTCCCTCGGCCAATGTAAAGCTACGACCACCCTTGCTGTGCCAACCACTTGATTCACCGGTATCTGTTGGGCCGGCGCTAGACCGTCAATCCGGGCAGAGAACAGAAACACCTCCGGGGCCAGTTGCACTGTGCACCCCAGCCATTTCTGCAACTGTAAATGAACCGCCCTCCAATATGAATGGATTTTAGTGCAGATCCACCACACGTGTCCCATTGTACCCCTTTGACCACACCTCCTCCAACACCCACCCGAAGAAGCTGGAAATATCCTCTGCAACCGGGCAGGTGTGAGGTACCACCGATAGAGCACCTTCACTGTGTTTTCATCCTTCAACTTCTGAATAAGTGAACGCCCTCTCCGCGCCCGCAAATAATGGGCCAACATTGCACTGGGTTTATTGGCAAACTCAAAATATTGCTGCCCGAGCTTAGTTCTCATAAATTCCACCTCTGCCATCTGCAATGGTGCTATTTCCACTCTTACTTGCTTAAGGTCTGCCCATGGTTTTATGCACCAGCTAACTGTACAAAGTCTAACTCGTGTGTGACCTAACATTATTCCCGTGATATTAAAATATGCTAATTTCTCTATTCGGCCACTTTGATCTCCCCTCGCCCCCTGCTTATCTTTAAGCTGGATGGATGCCTGCTTGCATTTTCTTCTCTGCCTGACACCAGTTGGTGCACCCTAGGGGGAACAAGGTAAAGGACAGATCCCGGGGCAGTCTGCTAAATAACGGGGGGGGGGGGGGGGTCCCTCTTTTGTTTGTTTGTTTGTTTGTTTGTTTGTTTGTTGCATAGTGACATGCTAAGATCTGTACTAATTCAGGCACCATTTTGAAAGATGGCTGAGTGGGTCTTCCTCCTAGCTTAAATATGGGTTAGGGTATTCAGGGTTCTTTAGAGCAGGAATTTTGTTGGGCTTGAGGGAGTTACCTTTGAGCAGGTGAAGAGGGGAGGGGTGACCACCAGAGACACTTTTTTGAGGGAGGCAGTGAAGTTTTTCTTTGCATATGCCTTGTAGCGCTATATAAGTGATTGGTGGGAAGGAGACACTACTACTACTAATTTGTGAGCCAGTAACTGACAGGGAGACATAATATTTAATGCAGCAAAGGTTGTGTGCCCCCGTGGTGGAGTGCACCTTTTTCTGACTGCATGCTTTTTAATGCCATGGTAATGTGTATATATTATTTGGTTTATTGCATTGTGGAAGTCATGTGCTGTATCAGTGCATGGCTGTAATTTAAGCTTTCATAGCTTTCCACAGATCAATCCAGAGACCTGTGGGCTATGTCCCTCTGCCAGCAGATGGAGAGAGAGAACTTAAGCGGTTTACTATATGTGGTCATGTGCAGCCACCTCTGTATCTAGCAAGTGGATGGTCATAACCGTTCGGCTCTGGATTGCTTAGCTCCTGGCCTAGTCCCTCAGGCCCGGTAGAACTTTTGGGGTTGAAGTGGCCCGGGCTTAGGGTCTAGGTGTACACCTGGTGATGCCAGTTTCCTCCTATTGGTCCCTTCCTAGTCTGCCTTGACTGAGATTTGTTCTGGCTGTCTCCTGCCTTTTATAAAAATAAATAAATAAATAAATGCAAGCAAGCACCTCACGGCCTGGTCACATTAGCACTGTGGTGTGAGGCTCAAACTTGCCTCTCGTAGCAGATTCCCAAATGGGGGTGAGTATGGGGTCTGTGTCAGAGCCGGTGGTGGGAGGCGGGACTGGTGGTTGGGAGGCGGTGATAGTGCAGGGCAGACTTATATGGTCTGTGCCAGAGCCGGTGGTGGGAGGCGGGGCTGGTGGTTGGGGGGAGGGGATAGTGCTGGGCAGACTTATACGGTCTGTGCCCTGAAAAAGACAGGTACAAATCAAGGTAAGGTATACACAAAATGTGGCACATGCGAGTTACCTTGTTGGGCAGACTGGACCGTGCAGGCCTTTTTCTGCCGTCATCTACTATGTTACTACGTTACCTGCGGTGTAGAGTTTCTTTTGTGCAGCTGTTCTAAATGCAATAACCTCTTCTGCAAAATCAGCGAGCGCTGCCCTTTTTCTCTTTTCTTGCGCGACCCCCACTTAAAGTACCCCTCACCACTACCTTCAGCGCATCCCATAACACCCCATCTGTTACTTCCCCATTGTCATTAAAGCATTGGAATTCTTGAATAGTAAGCTGAATATCTTCCCGCACTTTCTCATCCCCAAGCAGTGATTCATTAAGTCTCCAGACTCCTTGTCTCCTGCATTGGCCCAACCCAGTTAATTTAACCCACATTGGTGTGTGATCAGAAACACAAATGGTCTCTGTCTCTGCAGCCCCCACCATATGCCATCCATTGCAATGCACCCATAGCCCATCTATCCGGGAATATGTCTGTGCTGCATGCGAGTAAAAGGTGTAATCCTGCTGTATCCCATGTAACAACCTCCAACAATCCACCACCTCCACCCCTTTCAAAAATTGTAACAGTGCCTTCCTCCCAGGACCACTCTGCTGCCCTCCTCCTGTCGAATGATCTAGCCTTGCATCCGGGGTAATATTAAAGTCCCCCTCCTACCATAGCCTGCCCTCCCACAAATCCCGAGACTTCCTCCTTTAATGTTTGAAAAAAATTCCCTTTGCCCCACATTCGGAGCATAAATGTTAATCAATGTCAGCTCCTTCCCCTGCAACCACCCTCTGAGGCCCATACAACGCCCACTAGTATCTCAGAACACCTCTTTTATCACCAGTCCACAAGTTTGTCTGATCGAAATAGCTACTCCCCCCATCTTTTTCGGCCCTATTCCCTGATGTACCACCACTTCCCGAAAAGGCTTACGATGCAGCAAGTGAGTATCCTTTGACCTTAAGTGTGTTTTTTGCAAAAATGTTACATCCCACTTCAGCCTACCCAACTCCTTAAATACTGTGTTTCCCCTGATTATTTATTTTTGTTATATTTGTACCCCGCACTTTCCCACTCATGGGCAGGCTCAATGCGGCTTACATGGGGCAATGGAGGGTTAAGTGACTTGCCCAGAGTCACAAGGAGCTGCCTGTGCCTGAAGTAGGAATTGAACTCAGTTCCCCAGGACCAAAGTCCACCACCCTAACCACCAGGCCACTCCTCCACCTGTTTATATTCCATGTAGCCACCAATAGGGTCTCTGCCATCCCCCCTGCTCCAACCCACACTCCTCTGCTCCAACTTATCCCCAACCCCTCCCCCATACTCCCCTACCCTCCCGTTCCCTATAGCTGATCTCTCTGTCAGTAAATGTTGTGATCTGAACAGATCCATGGATCTTTTGCAAAGGTGCAGTAGTGT
Source organism: Microcaecilia unicolor (assembly GCF_901765095.1). NCBI lineage: Eukaryota > Metazoa > Chordata > Amphibia > Gymnophiona > Siphonopidae > Microcaecilia > Microcaecilia unicolor. The sequence goes on from NC_044037.1 coordinate 136,985,007, forward strand.
TTTCAGTGCGCACTAATGACTAGTGCACACTAAATGCTAGAGACGCCCATATGGGCATCTCTAGCGTTTAGTGCATGTTTATTTTTGGTTAACACTGGGGATGCTCCCGTGCCTTTGTAAAAGGACCCCCTAATTTATGATGAGTGTTGCAAGTTTGTCCACAGGCTTCTCTGGTGCAACAGCTATTTCTAAACCAGGAGTCCTTTATTTTTAAAAAAAAGTGTAACAAAATCTGATTCTAATTTAATTATTGAGATTTTGATGCTTAAAGCACCCTATGATATTTAGCCATGGCCACTAAGTTAAATTTAAGACTGGCTGTGTTTTAGAGACCCATATGATTATCACAGTGGGACAGGTGAAAATTTAGGGGCCAGTGCAGTAAACTGTGCTAGGCTTTACACAGAGGTTACCTCAGCTTCTGCGCACAATTTAAATAAGTTTTGTGCACGAGCTTACTGTGCGCAAAGCCTCGGGGAGACAGCACATTTAAATACATGCTAATGAGACTATTCTGCACAGCTGCACTCTGCCATTGTGTCTTCTGTTCATGTCTCTGCAACGCTGGGGCTTTAAAGCTCCAAGTAGGAGCGAAAGGCTAGCTTATTCTGCAGTAGTATTAGTAAGGATTTCATGGCCGTTTCTTCCCTTTACTAGGAGCTAAGAACCCACAACTTTTTTCTGGCATCCATGAAGAGTCTGGGTAGTAAGAACTAAGGGGGATGTGTGCTGGACTGTTGACAAATGGATATTGGTACTTGGATTGCATGCATATACATCAGCACTATGCTGGAATGTTATTCTGTGCATAAATAGTGGTATTTTATTCACAGAGCAGCATTCTATCTTATGCATGTGCATGTAGCCCGACCAGTGCCAATACATTTTTTTTGTGTGTGCAAGACATAGTAGTCACTAGAGCTGATCTGTGCATGCATGTGTCCATTGTTCTTTCCTAGGTAAGTGCACATTTTTTGCACTCAACCTATTTACATTCTGTTTGCTTACAACTTTGGGAAGCAAAGGTTTTGTGTTATGCTTGTGTTAGGAAAATATACTCTGAGTTATAGTGCATGACTTCAACAAAAGTAACATCATCAGTATCTGAGCTACAGAAGGAGTATTTTAAAACAGTGGGTAGGCCAGCCTGGTACCCAGTCTACTGCCTTGTGAAGGACTTAGGTTTTATTCCGAGGTTAAGCTTTTCACATCCAGGATCGACTGGAGTTTCAGGACAGGGAATCCTAGTCGTGGTGAATAAGTTTAATTCTCCAGAGCCTTCAACAAGTTAGATATTTAGGATAGCCCTAATGAATATGCATGGATATATCTGCATGCATACTTTTTGCGTTGTATGCAGAACTATCTTGTGAATATTCATTGGAGAGATCCTGAAAACCTGACCCATTTTCAGCTCTTCAGTGCTAAACGTGCACCCCTGCCTGACTAAGAACCTGGACTCAGAAGTATCAGGCTTCAAAGGGAGGCGCACACTGTGTTCCCTGGGCAAGAGCTGTCACTAAAACAGCTGAGATTGATGGAGGAACTTAGAAAAATGGGGGAACCCTCCTCCCCAGGTAATTGTTGATCCTAGCACTAGTTCCAACTGAGTAGAAGAAAACTGCTGGGCCAACAAAACAAATGTGGCTATCATAAAAAGAATGCACTTGTATTAAAAATTAGTGTGTAAATATATAAGCATTGTAAATATATATTCTCCGAGGACAAGCAGGCTGCTTGTTCTCACTGATGGGTGACGTCCACGGCAGCCCCTCCAATCGGAATCTTCACTAGCAAAAGCCTTTGCTAGCCCTCGCGCGCCGATGCGCACCGCGCATGCGCGGCCGTCTTCCCGCCCGAAACCGGCTCGTGCCGGCCAGTTTTCTTTTGTCCGCGCTCGGTACGGTCGTATTTCGCCGTTCGTGCCCCGGAAAGTTGACCTCGCGTGTCGTTTTCGACTCGTTTCTTCTGAGAAAGTTGAGAAAGTGTTTCGGGAAGACCCTTTTTGGTTTTTCCCTTCCCGTATTTCGAGCTTTTCGCCCCGGTAAGTTTTCTTTCGTCGTCGGGGTAGGCCTTAGTTAGGCCTCGGTCTAAATTTACTTTTCCCTATTTTTGTGGTGCCAATTTTCGTCATTTCGAGTTTTGATCTCGCCGGCGTGATTTTTCCGCCCATGACATCGAATCCTTCCAGCGGCTTCAAGAAGTGCACCCAGTGCGCCCGGGTAATCTCGCTCACTGATAGGCACGCGTCGTGTCTTCAGTGTCTGGGGGCTGGGCATCGCCCTCAGGCCTGTAGTCTGTGTTCCCTTTTACAAAAGCGGACTCAGGTAGCGAGGTTAGCCCAGTGGAACATTTTGTTCTCGGGCTCTTCGTTGGCATCGGCACCGGGGGTATCGAGTGCATCGACGTCTTCAGCGTCCAGACCTTCATCCTCAGCCGCCAGTGCATCGAGTGTATCGAGGCATCGACCCTCTGCATCGGCACTGAGACATCGGAAGACCGTATCGACGTCGGTGGTACCGGGACCTCATCTGCTGATGTCGTCGGACGGTGGTGATTCGTCTGGAATGCAGGTGAGGGCTGTCCATTCCCCTGCTGGTGGCGGTGAGCCTTCGGGTGGGTCTCCCCCTACCCTGAGGGCTCCTGCGGTACAGCCCCCCCGAGACCGACCCTCTTCGGTCTCGGCCCCGAGGAAGAGACGGTTGGATTCTACGTCCTCCTCGTCGGTGCCGGGAAGCGCCGGTGACGTGCTTCGCTCCAAAAAATCGAAGAAGCATCGACATAGGTCCCCTTCCCGTGTCGGCACCGAGAGCTCTGGGTCGCTGAGGGAGTCGGCACCCAGCAGGCATCGGCAACGAGAGGACCGCTCACCCTCTGTCCAAGAGGTGTCGATGCGCTCCACTCTGGACAGCTCGGAACAGTCTCCACGCCCGGAACAGACTCTGACATCGACGCCTGCATCGACCTCCATGCCTTTTTCTGCAGCCGCTCTGAACGAGAGCCTCCGGGCCGTTCTCCCAGAGATCCTGGGAGAGCTGTTGCGCCCTACCCCTCCGGTACCGGGGGTGCTTGCGCCATCGGTACCGTCGAGCGTGGCGCCGGCTGGTCCATCGCCCGGGGTGAGGTCTCCGGCGTCGGTGCCGCGTGCGGTACCGACTGCGGTCGCCTCCCAGGAAGGCTCCCCGATGAAAATGATAGTGGGGATGGGACGACTTTCCTATGAAGAGAGGCTGAGAAGGCTAGGGCTTTTCAGCTTGGAGAAGAGACGGCTGAGGGGAGATATGATAGAAGTGTATAAAATAATGAGTGGAATGGATCGGGTGGATGTGAAGCGACTGTTCACGCTATCCAAAAATACTAGGACTAGAGGGCATGAGTTGAAGCTACAGTGTGGTAAATTTAAAACGAATCGGAGAAAATTTTTCTTCACCCAACGTGTAATTAGACTCTGGAATTCATTGCCGGAGAACGTGGTACGGGCGGTTAGCTTGACGGAGTTTAAAAAGGGGTTAGATAGATTCCTAAAGGACAAGTCCATAGACCGCTATTAAATGGACTGGAAAAATTCCTCATTTTTAGGTATAACTTGTCTGGAATGTTTTTACGTTTGGGGAGCGTGCCAGGTGCCCTTGACCTGGATTGGCCACTGTCGGTGACAGGATGCTGGGCTAGATGGACCTTTGGTCTTTCCCAGTATGGCACTACTTATGTACTTATGTACTTATGTACCTCTCGACGCTCCCACCGTGGCCGTGGTTCCACGGAGTCGAGCCGGGCACGGTTGCAGACACAGGTCCGTGAACTTGTGTCTGACACCGAGGGTGAGGCCTCGTGGGAAGAAGAGGAAGACATCAGATATTTCTCTGACGAGGAGTCTGAGGGTCTTCCTTCCGATCCCACTCCCTCTTCTGAAAGACAGCTTTCTCCTCCCGAGAGTCTGTCTTTCGCTTCCTTTGTCCGGGAGATGTCTACGGCCATCCCCTTCCCGGTGGTTGTGGAGGACGAGCCCAGGGCTGAAATGTTTGAGCTCCTGGACTATCCTTCTCCACCTAAGGAAGCGTCCACTGTTCCCTTGCATCATGTCCTAAAAAAGACATTGCTGGCGAACTGGACCAAGCCATTAACTAACCCCCACATTCCCAAGAAGATTGAGTCCCAGTACCGGATCCATGGGGACCCAGAGCTGATGCGCACTCAGTTGCCTCACGACTCTGGAGTTGTGGATTTGGCCCTAAAGAAGGCCAAGAGTTCTAGGGAGCATGCTTCGGCGCCCCCGGGCAAGGACTCTAAAACCTTGGACTCCTTTGGGAGGAAGGCCTACCATTCTTCTATGCTCGTGGCCAAAATTCAGTCCTACCAGCTCTACACGAGCATACACATGCGGAACAATGTGCGGCAGTTGGCGGGCTTGGTGGATGCGCTCCCCCCTGAGCAAGCCAAGCCATTTCAGGAGGTGGTCAGGCAGCTGAAGGCGTGCAGAAAATTCCTGGCCAGAGGGGTGTATAACACCTTTGATGTTGCGTCCAGGGCCGCTGCTCAAGGTGTGGTGATGCGCAGACTCCCATGGCTGCGTGCCTCCGACCTGGAGAATAGAATCCAGCAGCGGATTGCGGACTCGGCTTGCCGTGCGGATAATATTTTTGGAGAAAAAGTTGAGCAGGTGGTAGAGCAGCTCCACCAGCGGGACACCTCATTCGACAAGTTCTCCCGCCGGCAGCCTTCAGCCTCTACATCTACAGGTAGAAGATTTTTCGGGGGAAGGAAGACTGTTTCCTACTCTTCTGGCAAGAGTAGGTACAATCCTCCTTCTCGACAGCCTGCGGCCCAGGCTAAGCCCCAGCGCGCTCGCTCTCGTCAGCAGCGTGCGACTCAGCAAGGTCCCTCGGCTCCCCAGCAAAATCAAGGGACGAGCTTTTGACTGGCTCCAGCAGAGCATAGCCGACATCCAAGTGTCAGTGCCGGGCGACCTGCCAGTTGGAGGGAGGTTGAAAGCTTTTCACCAAAGGTGGCCTCTCATAACCTCCGACCAGTGGGTTCTTCAAATAGTCCGGCAAGGATACGCCCTCAATTTGGCCTCAAAACCTCCAAATTGTCCACCGGGAGCTCAGTCTTACAGCTTCCAGCACAAGCAGGTACTTGCAGAGGAACTATCCGCCCTTCTCAGTGCCAATGCAGTTGAGCCCGTGCCATCCGGGCAGGAAGGGCTGGGATTCTATTCCAGGTACTTCCTTGTGGAAAAGAAAACAGGGGGGATGCGTCCCATCCTAGACCTAAGGGCCCTGAACAAATATCTGGTCAAAGAAAAGTTCAGGATGCTTTCCCTGGGCACCCTTCTTCCCATGATTCAGGAAAACGATTGGCTATGCTCTCTGGACTTGAAGGATGCCTACACACACATCCCGATACTGCCAGCTCACAGACAGTATCTGGGATTTCAGCTGGGCACACGTCACTTCCAGTACTGTGTGCTACCCTTTGGGCTCGCCTCTGCGCCCAGGGTGTTTACAAAGTGCTTGGCTGTAGTAGCAGCGGCACTTCGCAGGCTGGGGGTGCACATGTTCCCATATCTCGACGATTGGCTGGTGAAGAACACATCCGAGGCAGGAGCCCTGCAGTCCATGCAGATGACTATTCGCCTCCTGGAGCTACTGGGGTTTGTGATAAATTATCCAAAGTCCCATCTTCTCCCAGTGCAGAAACTCGAATTCATAGGAGCTCTGCTGGATTCTCGGATGGCTCGCGCCTATCTCCCAGAGGCGAGAGCCAACAACTTGTTGTCCCTCGTCTCGCGGGTGCGAGCGTCACAGCAGATCACAGCTCGGCAGATGTTGAGATTGCTGGGCCACATGGCCTCCACAGTTCATGTGACTCCCATGGCCCGCCTTCACATGAGATCTGCCCAATGGACCCTAGCTTCCCAGTGGTTTCAGGCTGCTGGGGATCTAGAAGACGTGATCCACCTGTCCACGAGTTTTCTCAAATCCCTGTATTGGTGGACGATTTGGTCCAATTTGACTCTGGGACGTCCTTTCCAAATTTCTCAGCCACAAAAAGTGCTGACCATGGATGCGTCTCTCCTGGGATGGGGAGCTCATGTCGATGGGCTTCACACCCAAGGAAGCTGGTCCCTCCAGGAACGCAATCTGCAGATCAATCTTCTGGAGTTACGAGCGATCTGGAACGCTCTGAAGGCTTTCAGAGATCGGCTGTCCCACCAAATTATCCAAATTCAGACAGACAACCATGTTGCCATGTACTACGTCAACAAGCAGGGGGGCACCGGATCTCGCCCCCTGTGTCAGGAAGCCGTCAGCATGTGGCTCTGGGCTCGTTGTCACGGCATGGTGCTCCAAGCCACATATCTGGCAGGCGTAGACAACATTCTGGCCGACAGGTTGAGCAGGATTATGCAACCTCACGAGTGGTCGCTCAATTCCCGTGTAGTGCGACAGATCTTCCAGGTGTGGGGCACCCCCTTGGTAGATCTCTTCGCATCTCGAGCCAACCGCAAAGTCCCTCAGTTCTGTTCCAGGCTTCAGGCCCACGGCAGACTGGCATCGGATGCCTTCCTCCTGGACTGGGGGGAGGGTCTGCTGTATGCTTATCCTCCCATACCTCTGGTGGGGAAGACTTTGTTGAAACTCAAGCAAGACCGAGGCACCATGATTCTGATTGCTCCTTTTTGGCCGCGTCAGATCTGGTTCCCTCTTCTTCTGGAGTTGTCCTCCGAAGAACCGTGGAGATTGGAGTGTTTTCCGACCCTCATCACACAGGACGAAGGGGCGCTTCTGTATCCCAACCTCCGGTCCCTGGCTCTCACGGCCTGGATGTTGAGAGCGTAGACTTTGCCTCTTTGTGTCTGTCAGAGGGTGTCTCCCGCATCTTGCTTGCTTCCAGGAAAGATTCCACTAAGAGGAGTTACTTCTTTCTGTGGAGGAGGTTTGCCGTCTGGTGTGACAGCAAGGCCATAGATCCTCGCTCTTGTCCTACACAGACCCTGCTTGAATACCTTCTGCACTTGTCTGAGTCTGGTCTCAAGACCAACTCTGTAAGGGTTCACCTTAGTGCAATCAGTGCATACCATTACCGTGTGGAAGGTAAGCCGATCTCAGGACAGCCTTTAGTTGTTCGCTTCATGAGAGGTTTGCTTTTGTCAAAGCCCCCCGTCAAGCCTCCTACAGTGTCATGGGATCTCAATGTCGTTCTCACCCAGCTGATGAAACCTCCTTTTGAGCCACTGAACTCCTGCCATCTGAAGTACTTGACCTGGAAGGTCATTTCTTGGTGGCAGTTACTTCAGCTCGTAGAGTCAGTGAGCTTCAGGCCCTGGTAGCCCAGGCCCCTTACACCAAATTTCATCATAACAGAGTAGTCCTCCGCACTCACCCTAAGTTCTTGCCAAAGGTTGTGTCGGAGTTCCATCTGAACCAGTCAATTGTCTTGCCAACGTTCTTTCCCCCGTCCTCATTCCTGCCCTGCTGAACGTCAGCTGCACACATTGGACTGCAAGAGAGCATTGGCCTTCTATCTGGAGCGGACACAGCCCAACAGACAGTCCGCCCAATTGTTTGTTTCTTTTGATCCCAACAGGAGGGGAGTGGCTGTGGGAAAACGCACCATATCCAATTGGCTAGCAGATTGCATTTCCTTCACTTACGCCCAGGCTGGGCTGGCTCTTGAGGGTCATGTCACGGCTCATAATGTTAGAGCCATGGCAGCGTCGGTAGCCCACTTGAAGTCAGCCACTATTGAAGAGATTTGCAAAGCTGCGACGTGGTCATCTGTCCACACATTCACATCTCATTACTGCCTGCAGCAGGATACCCGACGCGATAGTCGGTTCGGGCAGTCAGTGCTTCAGAATCTGTTCGGGGTTTAGAATCCAACTCCACCCCCCGAGGGCCCTGTTTGTTCTGTTCCAGGCTGCACTCTCAGTTAGTTGGTAAATTTTTTAGGTCAATCTCAGTTATGTCCTCGCCGTTGCGAGTCCAAATTGACCATGGTTGTTGTTTTGAGTGAGCCTGGGGGCTAGGGATACCCCATCAGTGAGAACAAGCAGCCTGCTTGTCCTCGGAGAAAGCGAATGCTACATACCTGTAGAAGGTATTCTCCGAGGACAGCAGGCTGATTGTTCTCACAAACCCGTCTGCCTCCCCTTTGGAGTTGTGTCTTCCCTAGTCTTTGTCTTGCTACATATGTGACTGGCCGGCACGAGCCGGTTTCGGGCAGGAAGACGGCCGCGCATGCGCATTGGCGCGCGAGGGCTAGCAAAGGCTTTTGCTAGTGAAGATTCCGATTGGAGGGGCTGCCGTGCACGTCACCCATCAGTGAGAACAATCAGCCTGCTGTCCTCGGAGAATACCTTCTACAGGTATGTAGCATTCGATAGCAGTGAAAACAATATACGACCATCTAAACTTCAGGCTATCACTAAAAACCTACCTATTCAAAAAAGCATACACTACTGATATAACCTAAAAGCCTGAACCCTGCTACAGAACTATATAAAGTAACTAATGGACCTAACGCAATCTTCTCCTCTCCACGATTCCCATGTGTGTCTGTAACACATGTATCTTATTCTACCACTTTGTATTTGTTATTTACTGGCTTAGCGTACACCTACGGTATTATATAAGCCACATTGAGCCTGCAAATAGGTGGGAAAATGTGGGATACAAATGTAACAAATAAATCAGCCATCCCTCGAGGAATCAATGCACTCTCCCAGGGCTTAAACCTCTCCAAATCTAATCCCTGTCCCTCCCATCATCCTACTTACACCCAGTTCTATACATCCCCCAGTCCTCCACCCAACCTCCCCACTGATTCAAGCATTTCACCACAAGTCCACACACATCTGTATTACTTCAGGAAGCTTTCTTGTTAGAAGTCTTCCCCCGATTCACCACCTTCTGCTACGCCAAATCCGCTCTGGGTTCCCTGGCGGCCTCCTGTAACTCCTTCTGAACGGGAACATCTCTGCACCCCAAAGAGTGCAGTGCTGACCATGCCTCATCCGGGTTCTTAACTTTACGCGATTTACAGTCCACTGTTAGCCACAACCTAAATGGGAAGAGCCACTTATACCGGTTCCCCTGATCATAAATACCATGGCTTCTCGGAAGGATAGACGTTTTTGCAGTGTGGTCCAGGCCAGATCTTGAAATACTCCAATCTTACAGTTTTTCCAAATAATTTCTTTTGCTACCTTGCTTTGATCAATAACTTCTCCTTCATGGGGAAATCAGCAAAACACACCACAATGTCTCTCTGGCTATTTTCCCGCTGCTGGCTAGCCACTCTATGCGCTCTCTGAATGCGAAGGTACGGGAATTGGCCTCTGTCTGCAGCATTCAAAATGAACCCACACAGTTCTTGAATCACTGCTTCGCAATTGCTAAAAATGTCCAATTCAGGGATTCCCTTAAATCGCAGGTTGTTGCGGTGCGACCTATTCTTCAGGTCTTCCACTTGCTCCCCTAGCTGTTGTAGTTCCCGCATGTTCGCATTCACCACTTTATGTAGTTTCCCCATATCCTGCTTAAGTCTCCATCCTCTCCTCCATCTCCCTGACACGCTTTCTCAAATCATGTATTTTGGCCCTAATTTCTCTCGGGGCCCTTCCAGATCGGCCTTCAGATCTTGAAACCAAGCCACTATTTCCGATTTCGCCAGTCGCAAGGCTGTCCTCAGCGTGCTCCTCCCTGGCCACTGCCGGACTCGCTGCTATCTTCACTCCACTCCGGCCCCGCTGATGCTGTCGGCATTTTCTTGCCTTGCTTCGTTGAGAAACGGAATCGCTCCAGTCCCTTCTCCAGTGGCATTCCTTAGGGACCTTTCCCCTTCAATTCACACCTGGATGCTGCTTAATTCTATGGGATTCGCTCACTCGCTCACTCTGAACCATGGCAGCTTAGCTCCACACCTAAGCTGCCATCTCAGTTCGCAACTTCATCTCCATTTTTTATTTTTTTTTATTTTTTGCTAAATTCCGATCAGTCAGATAAAATCTGATCCGGGCACACTGTCCAGGCCTGGGGCTCCGCGAGCCCCCCCCCCCCCCCCCCCCTGAAGGCACACAGCAATTGATGCTGATGGGTCGCGAACAGAGTATCCCTGATCTTATGCAGGGGGCCCCCTTTAGCCACTCCTCGGCCTTCGCCCACTCATCCTTTTCCCCACATTACCTCTCCCTCACCTCACACTCTGGCAGACCTCTAGGAGCAGGAGGCGACCGCAGCCGCCGCGACCACCAAGGCCAGGGGAATCCCAAGAGCCACCGCTCGACAATCCAGAGCAGCAATAATTCCAGACGTAAAGGCTGCAGTGCCATTCCCACCTCTCCTGACAGCACTCAGGCTGGGACTCTCTCACTTGCGCTCCAATCTCTCCTCTGTTTTAACGAAGCCCGCGAGAAAGCACAGGCCACCTCCTGGCGGTCCAGCCATGCACCCGGAGTCCGGACGGTTCCAGCAAGAATAACAGTCCCAAAGCACTACAGGGACAGCTGCCAAAGTGTAGGGCCCGGCTCCTTGCCCACCACCCGCCGCCTTGAGCCTCCACCGCGGCCCTCCGCAAAGACACGTGCTCTCCCCAGGCTACGTGCAGCACCGATCACCACCTCCGTCCGGTCTGCTCCTTTGGAGTCAGCGCAGCCCTGGCCAACAGGCTCCGATGCCTACAGGAATGCTGCCCGGACCCTCCGAAGCTTCCAGAGTTATTTTAATTTTTTAAAACAGCTTGTCCGGAGCTTCAGCCCTGCGCTGCCACTCCTGGAGCTAGCATCACTTCCTCCTCATAGGGCTGTTTCTTGTGTGTGATCTACGAGTCCTTTAGCCGGGAAATCCACTTCCAAGCCATGCTTCCTTGCTAGATCAGGAAGGCTGTTGCGTCTGCATTTTGCTAGTGGGTATTCCACACCCAGCTGTTTTCCAGATGTCTTCTGTGTCATCATTCCTTCTTGGGTGTACACCCGTCGGTTCTCTCTGGAGTACAGATGTTTGGGCGTCTGCGTGTTCTGATGAGCTTTCGTTTTCCTGTAGTTTCAGTTCCAGGTCTCTGTGTGAGCGACTGCATCTTTAGAAGCATCAAGGTAAGGTATACACAAAATGTGGCACATGTGAGTTATCTTGTTGGGCAGACTGGAAGGACCGTGCAGGTCTTTTTAGTACATAAGTAATGCCATACTGGGAAAAGACCAAGGGTCCATCGAGCCCAGCATCTTGTCCACGACAGCGGCCAATCCAGGCCAAGGGCACCTGGCAAGCTTCCCAACGTACAAACATTCTATACATGTTATTCCTGGGATTTTGGATTTTTCCAAGTCCGTTTAGTAGCGGTTTATGGACTTGTCCTTTAGGAAACCGTCCAACCCCTTTTTAAACTCTGCTAAGCTAACCACCTTCACCACATTTTCCGGCAATGAATTCCAGAGTTTAATTACACGTTGGGTGAAGAAACATTTTCTCCAATTTGTTTTAAATTTACTACACTGTAGTTTAATCGCATGCCCACTAGTCCTAGTATTTTTGGAAAGCGTGAACAGTCACTTCACATCCACCCGATCCATTCCACTCATTATTTTATATACCTCTATCATGTCTCCCCTCAGCCGTCTCTTCTCCAAGCTGAATAGCCCTAGCCTCCTTAGTCTTTCTTCATAGGGAAGTCGTCCCATCCCCGCTATCATTTTAGTCGCCCTTCACTGCACCATTTCCAATTGTACTATATCTTTCTTGAGATGCAGCGACCAGAATTGAACACAATACTCAAGGTGCGGTCGCACCATGGAGCGATACAACGGCATTATAACATCCTCACACCTGTTTTCCATACCTTTCCTAATATACCCAACATTCTATTCGCTTCTTAGCCGCAGCAGCACACTGAGCAGAAGGTTCAGTGTGTTATCGACGACGACACCCAGATCCCTTTCTTGGTCCGTAACTCCTAACGTGGAACCTTGCATGACGTAGCTATAATTCGGGTTCTTTTTTCCCCACATGCATCACCTTGCACTTGCTCACATTAAACGTCATCTGACATTTAGCCGCCCAGTCTCCCAGTCTCGTAAGTTCCTCTTGTAATTTTTCACAATCCTGTCGCGAGTTAACGACTTTGAATAACTTTGTGTCATCAGCAAATTTATTTACCTCGCTAGTTACTCCCATCTCTAAATCATTTATAAATATATTAAAAAAGCAGCAGTCCTAGCACAGACCCCTGAGGAACCCCACTAACTACCCTTCTCCATTGTGAATACTGCCCATTTAACCCCACTCTCTGTTTCCTATCCTTCAACCAGTTTTTAATCCACAATAGGACATTTCCTCCTATCCCATGACCCTCCAGTTTCCTCTGTAGCCGTTCATGAGGTACCTTGTCAAACGCCTTTTGAAAATCAAGATACACAATATCAACCGACTCCCCTTTGTCCACATGTTTGTTTACTCCTTCAAAGAATTGAAGTAAATTGAAGCAGGTTGCTTGTTCTCACTGATGGGTGACGTCCAACGGCAGCCCCAGGATCCGAAGATCTTCCTAGCAACAAAGTTTGGTAGCCCTCGCGTGCACATGCGCGAACCGCGCATGCGCTACCGTCTTCCCGCCCATAGCGCGAGCGTGCTCCTCAGTTTCTTTTTTTTTTTCCGCGGCTCAGGACGGCTGGTTTTTTGCGGTTGTTCTGTGCCCCAGAGAGGCCCTCGCAGCGTTTTCGCCACTTCTTCACCGATTTTCGGCATGTTTCTGTACAAGTTCGCTCATGTTTTCCGTGTTAAAAAAAGTTTCTTTTTCTCTCTTTCTTTAGTTTTTGTCCCGTAACTTTCCTTTCTTTGTCGTGAGCGGGCCATTTGACGTGCTTCAGCGAAGGCGAAGAAGCATCTTCATCGTTACCTACCCGTCATGGTACCGAGAGTTCCGGGGCGCCGAGGGAATCGGCACCTGGAAAGCGTCGACGCCGGGAGGACCACTCACCCTCCATACAGGAGGTCTCGATGCGCTCTCTCCGGACAGCCCGGTACCGCCTCCGAGCCCCAGGCAGATTCTGTCCTCATCGCCTGTACAGGCCCCGCAGCCTTGCTGGGCAGACACTCTAGAAGAGCGCCTCCGAGCCATACTTCCAGGGATTCTGGAAGGACTGCTGCACCGTCGGTACCGTCAAGAGATGCGGCGATTGGCTCCTCGCCCGCGGTGAGGACTGTGATGCCGGTACCCCTTGCGGCATCAGCATCCGCTGCCACCCAAGTTGACTCCTTGTTGACGTCACTGGAGGGAGCTTCGTTGCCGGCGGCGACGGAGTCGTCTTCTCGATATTTCCATAGGGGACTTAGTTCCTCGGCGTCAAGACGGGCTCGGCTTCGGACTGAAGTTCGAGAACTTGTGTCCAATACCGAAGGTGAGGCCTCTTTGGAGGCAGAGGAAGACACCAGATATTTCTCTGATGAGGGGTCTTGTGGTCTTCCTTCTGATCCTACCCCTTCGCCGGAGAGAAAGCTCTCCTCCTGAGAGTCTTGTCTTTCTCGTCATTTGTCCGGGAAATGTCTACGGCCATTCCCTTCCCAGTGGTTACTGAGGATGAGCCCAGGGCTGATATGTTCGAGGTCCTGGACTATCCTTCGCCACCTAAGGAGTCATCCACTGTTCCTCTTCATAATGTCCTGAAGCATACATTGATGGCGAACTGTACGAAACCATTAAGTAATCCCACTATTCCAAAAAGATTGAGTCCCAATATCGGATCCACAGGGATCCAGAGTTGATGAAGACCCAGTTGCCTCATGACTCTGGAATTGTGGATGTGGCTCTCAAGAAAGTCAAGAGTACTAGGGATTACGCTGCGGCGCCCTCAGGGCAGGAGTCTAGGACTCTGGACTCTTTTCGGAGGAAGGCCTACTGTTCTGCTATGCCCGTGTCCCCAAGATCCAGTCCTACCAGCTCCACATGAGCATCCACTTGCGGAACAATGTGCAGCAGCTGATGGACTTGGTCGATAAGCTCCTGTCTGTGCAGGCCAAGCCTTTTCAGGAGGTGGTCAGGCAGCTGAAGGCGTGTCGCAAATTCCTGTCCAGGGGTGTTTACGACACTTTTGATGTTGCGTCCAGGGCCGCTGCTCAAGGTATAGTGATGCGCAGACACTCATGGCTGCGTACCTCTGACCTGGAGAATAGAGTCCAGCAGCGGATTGCAGATGTTCCTTGCTGGGGGGATAACATTTTTGGCGAGAAAGTCGAACAGGTGGTAGAGCAGCTCCACCAGCGGGTCACCACCTTCGACAAACTCTCTCACCGGACGCCTTCAGCATGTACCTCAACAGGTAGACGTTTTTATTGGGGAAGGAGGAATGCTCCCTACGCTTATAATAGGCGAAGGTACAATCCACCTGCCCGCCAGCCTGCTCAGGCTAAGTGCGCTCGTTCACATCAACAGCGTGCGCCTCAACGGGCCCCTGCAGCTCCCCAGCAAAAGCAAGGGATGGGCTTTTGACTGGCTCCAGCAGAGCATAGCCGAGGTAAACGTGTCCGTGCCGGGGACGATCTGCCGGTAGGAGGGAGGTTAAAGTTTTTTTTCACCAACGGTGGCCTCTTGTAACCTCCGACCGGTGGGTTCTTCAAATAGTCCGACTAGGATGCTCCCTCAATTTGATCTCAAAACCTCCAAATTGCCCTCCGGGAGCTCAGTCCTTCAGCTTCCAGCACAAGCAGGTACTTGCAGAGGGAACTCTCCGCCCTTCTCAGCGCCAATGCGTTCAAGCCCGTGCCACCGAGGCAGGAAGGGCTGGGATTCTATACCAGGTACTTTCTTGTGGAAAAGTAAACAGGGGGGATGCATCCCATCCTAGACCTAAGGGGCCTGAACAAATATCTGGTCCGAGAAAAGTTCAGGATGCTTTCCCTGGGCATCCTTCTTCCCATGATTCAGAAAAACGATTGGCTATGCTCTTTGGACGTAAAGGATGCTTATACTCGCATCCCGATACTGCCAGCTCACAGACAGTATCTTCGATTCCGTCTGGAACACCAGCATTTCAGTACTGTGTGCTACCCATTGGTCTTGCCTCTGCGCCCAGGGTTTCAGAAAATGCCTGGCAGTCATGACGGCGTCTCTACGCAGACTGGGAGTGCATGTGTTCCCTTATCTCGACGATTGGCTGGTGAAGAATACCTCGGAGGCAAGTGCTCTGCAGTCCATGCAAATGACTATTGGACTCCTGGAGCTACTAGGGTTTGTGATGAATTATCCAAAGTCCCACCCTCTTCAAGTTTATTTATTTATTGCATTTGTATCCCACATTTTCCCACCTCTTTGCAGGTGCAATGTGGCTTACAATACATCATGATAATGGAAATGAGAAGAGAATAGACAATTGGTGTTACTGAGGATGTTGGATAGCATGGTAATGGAATACATGATAGTAATATAATAGAGGGCATTATTAACATTTCTGGATATAAGTGGGAGTTTCACATGATTTGATCTTATGTGGTATATCTTGTTGAAAAGATGGGTCTTTAGTAGTTACGAAAGTTGGTCAGTTCATAGGTCGTTCTTAGGTTGCGTGGCAGTGCGTTCCAGAATTGCGTACTCATATAGGAAAAGGTTGATGCGTGCATTAATTTATATTTTAGACCTTTATAGTTGGGAAAATGAAGATCAAGGAATGTGCGAGATGATCTTCTAGCATTCCTGGATTGTAGGTCTATCAGGTCTGACATGTAGGCTGGGGTATCGCCGTTGATGATTTTATGTACTAGGGTACATATTTGAACGTGATGCGCTCTTTGAGTGGGGCCAGTGTAGCTTCTCTCGTAAGGGTCCTGTGTTCTCATATCTTGATTTTCCAAATGTGAGTCTGGCCGCTGGTTTCTGGCTGTTTGGAGTTTTTTGATTATTTGCTCCTTGCAGCCAGCGTAGAGGTGAGTTGCAGTAGTCTAGATGACTGAGTACTACTAATTGTACTAGATTACAGGAAGACGGTCCTTGGGAAGAATGGTCTTACTTTTTTTAATTTCCACATTGAATGGAACATCTTTTGGTTGTGTTTTTCGCGTGGTTCTCAAGTGTTAGGTGCCGATCGATGGTAACTCCAAGAATTTTCAGGGTTTCCGAAATTGGTAGATTTAGTTTTGGTGTGTTGATGGCGGTGAATTTGCTTGTGTTGCGTTGAGAGGTAAGTATCAGGCATTGTTTTTTTTTCTGCGTTGAGTTTTAATTGAAAGGCATCTGCCCAGGAGTGCATGATATGTAGGCTTTGGTTGATATCATTGGAAATTTGTTTTAGGTCTTGTTTGAATGGGATGTAGATCGTTACATCATCAGCGTAAATGTATGGGTTGAGGTTCTGGTTTGAAAGTAGTTTGGCCAAGGGTGTCATCATTAGGTTGAATATAGTCGGTGAAAGGGGAGATCCTTGTGGAACTCCATATTCAGGTGTCCATGTGGCTGAGGTGATAGAGTTTGATGTCACTTGATATGAGCGTGTGGTTAGGAATCCTTTAAACCACTTAAGAACGATGCCTCCGATACCGAAGTATTCAAGTATGTGTAGTAGGATTCCATGGTCAACCATGTCAAAGGCGCTTGACATGTCGAATTGTAGAAGTAATATATTCTTGCCGGTTGCAATAATTTGTTTGAATTTAGTCATGAGCGTGACTAGTACTGTTTCAGTACTGTGATTAGAGCGAAATCCTGACTGGGAGTCGTGTAGTATTGAAAACATATTTAGCTAGTCTGTGAGTTGTTTGGTTACTATCCCGTCTGTTATTTTGATTATTAAGGGAATGGATTCTACTGGTCTATAGGTTGGTTAATTCCATCGCGTTTTTTCTTTGCATCTTTGGGTATGGGGTGAGTAGAATGTTTCCTTTCTCCTTTGGGAAGATTCCATTTGTAGCATAAAATTCACATGTTTCGTTAGATCTGTTATAAAGTGCTGGGGGGCCGATTTCATAAGGTTATTTGGGCATATATCTAGTTTGCAATGAGATTTGGAGAATCTCTTAAGCGTTTGGAAAATGAGATATTCCAATAATGTCTCGAATTCAGGCCAGATCCTATCTGCTGGGTATACTCCAGGGTCTGGTTCTAGACAGTCTAGGAGTGCAGCGTATTCGATGGGGCTGACAGGTATTTTAAGTCGCAGTTGTACTATTTTCTCTTTAAAGTACTTTGCGAGGTTTCAGCTCCTGGTGTGTCTTTGCTGTTGTCCGTGACTGGTGTGATGTCTAGTAGTTTATTCACTAGTTGGAAGAGTTTGTGTGTGTGCTTGTAATTTGGTCCAATTCAGTTTTGTAGTATAGTCTTTTGGTTTGTCTTATGGTATATTTATATTTTCTACGGAGCTGTTTCCAAGCATTAAGTGTGGGATTGTCTGTCTTTTTCTTCCATGCGCGTTCTAATTTCCTAACTTGTGTTTTGAGTTTTTCAGTTCTTCATTGAACCACGGTATTGAGTTCTTCCTTGCGATGTTCTAGTTTGAATTGGGGCGATGCTGTCTAATATTGTTCTGCATCTATCGTCCCAGTCTAGGAAGAACTTGGTTGTGTCTGCCTTCGTTGTCCATCCGTTATAGTAGATCTGTTCCTAGAATATTACCGGGTCTATTTTTCCTCTCGTGGTGTAGGTTTTTCGTTCTTGTTTTTTGAGTGTAGTCTTCATTCGCCATTGGAGGGAGATGTATGCTCTGTAATGGTCTGACCACGGTGTGGGTGTCCATTTTGTATCTACTAGTATAAGGTTTAGGTCTGGATTGAATTTATATGCGATAATTTCTAGTGTGTGTCCTTTGGTTGGTTGTGCATTTGGTACGTGAAGATCCCATAATTGTAGGAACTCTTTGCATTCTTGGGTGTTTGTAGAGGTGGGATCTTTCAGGTGCAGGTTGATGTCACCTATTATAAGGTTTGAAGTAGATATGCATGTGTTCGAGATGAAGTCCATGAGGTGTGTTTGAGTGTCTTGCCAGTTGCCTGGCGGCCTGTAGAGTAGCATTGCGTTAAGGTGTTCCTGCAGGTTTGGATGATTGATTCTTACCAATGCAATTTTGAGTTGAGGTAAGATGGATTCAGCTGTGGTTGTGATAATGAATTCAGATTTGTATATTATGGCTATACCACCTCCTCTTTTCCCATTCCAGTGGGTAATTTTGTATCCTGGTGGACATAAATCTAAGATTATGGGATCCTTAAGGTCATGGATCCAGGTTTCAGTAATGAATAGGAGGTCAAGATTGTCTGTGGTGATCCAGTCTGTTATAGTCTCTGTTTTGTTTACTACTGACCTGGCGTTTGCGTATCCCAGTTGGATTGGATGGTATGGTTCGGTCCGGGTCGTAGACTTGTTAATTTTTATTAGTTGCCTGTTTTCTTGGTATTTGGTTTTGTTGTTTCCTTTTTTCCCTTTTTGTTGGTTGTTTCCGTATGTATTTATTTTTCCTTTTAGTTGGTTGTTATTCTTTCGGTCTGGTGAGTTGTAGATTGATTGTCTATAGGGTTTATGTATTGTGGGTCGGTTGTTGTTTAAGTTGGGAGTGGTCCATGCGTGGTAGATTAGGGGGAGGAAGTAAATTATCATGAATAGTTTTTTGGTATTCATGTTGGCTGCAGTACGTGTACAACTTGAACAGTAGGCAGTACGGTATAAGCAGTGCAGTATAAACAGTGCTGCTTGTATAATAAGCAGTGTAGTATACGCGGTACAGTATGAGCAATACAGTGTAAGCAATGCGATATGAGCAATGCAACTGAAACAGTAAGTGGTACACAATATAAACAGTGTCCACAGTGCAGTATAAGCAGTACAACCAGCATTACAGCAGTGTAGTATGCGCGGTACAGTATAATCAATACAGTGTAAGTGCAGTATGAACAATAAAGCGGTATGAGCAATGCAACTTAAACAATAGGCAG
The DNA here is from genome assembly GCF_901765095.1 of Microcaecilia unicolor. Classification (NCBI taxonomy): domain Eukaryota; kingdom Metazoa; phylum Chordata; class Amphibia; order Gymnophiona; family Siphonopidae; genus Microcaecilia; species Microcaecilia unicolor. Next base: position 137,003,915 of record NC_044037.1, read on the forward strand.
TGCACAATGTAAACAATGTCTGCTGTGCAGTATAGGCAGTACAGTCCTAGCAGTGTAGTACAAACAGTGTAGCTTAAGCAGTAAGCAATGCAGTATACCCAGTGCAGCGTAAACAGTAAGTTGGGGCAGAGTTAAAGTTCTTTGTGTGGTCATGCTCACCTTGGGCTTCGTGGTTCGGGTTGCTCGCTACTGTGGCGGTGATTTGGTGCCAGCGTTCATGTGCAGCAGGTGCCCTTCAGCTGGGTTCGTCACCAGGTGATCGCCCGTACTCAATCCCCGATCTCTGCTTCGGCTGAGCAGCTCTTAATTGATCCCCGCTTTTCCTTGCACCGCGGTGTTTGAGCCTATCGTCCGGTGAGCTCCCTCTATTTACGTGGTCGGCCTCGTGGTCATCAACAGCGCCTTTTTCAGCCTCCGTCGCTCCCCCCTGGGCGGATGTTCGTGCCTGACCTTCACCTTCTGGGGCACCAGGTTCACTCAGGATCTCGCCTCCGCTACGGATGGGCTCGGTTCGGCTGAGCTCTAGTGCGCAGGTGGACTTAGTTTGGCGGAGCTCTAGCGTGTTCTTTGGTCGTCGTGCCTGACCGCTGATTGCAGGGTTCTGCCTGGTTCGGAGCTGCTCGCGGTTGTTCTCGCCGCCGACCACGTTTAACCTCAGCATATGCCTGTCCGGTGGTTCCGACTGAAGGTTTTTTTTCTTTATTGGATTGGGTTAGACCTTTTCTCACAAAGGTCAGTGCTCCGACATCAGCCTCGCGTGGTCGGGTCTGTCTCTGGTCGCGTGTCTAGGCCTGGTCACTGATGGTATTGTGTTCGGGAGTCTGTGCTGGTGGCCGCCCGAAGCCGTTGGGTGCAGCTACGGCTCACTCTTTGCGATCTCCCTGCGTCCGGATGCCCAAATCGTGTCCCGGTTCTGGTGGTCGAGCCGGTCCAGTGGCACTTTTGGTGCGGGAGCTCCGCGTTAGGGCTCCTGTCCGTCGGCCATCTTACCAATCACTCTAGAATTCATTGGAGCTCTGCTGGATTCAAAGACAGCTCATGCCTACCTTCCCGAGGCGAGGGCAGACAATCTTCTGTCCCTAGTTTCATGGGAGTTTCATGGGTTCAAGCGTCTCAGCAGATCACAGCTCGGCAGATGTTGAGATTGCTGGGCCATATGGCCTCCACAGTTCATGTGACTCCCATGGCCCGTCTTCACAGGAGATCAGCTCAATGGACCCTAGCTTCCCAGTGGTTTCAAGCTGCGGGGGATCTAGAGGATGTGATCTGACTGTCCACAGTTTTTCTCAAATCCCTACATTGGTGGACAATTCACTCCAATTTGACCTTGGGACGTCCCTTCCAAATTCCTCAGCCGCAAAAAGTGCTGACTACGGACGCGTCCCTCCTGGGGTGGGGAGCTTATGTCGATGGGCTCCACACCCAAGGATGTTGGTCCCTCCAGGAAGCAGGTTTTCAGATCAATCTCCTGGAGTTACGAGCGGTCTGGAACGCGTTAACGGCTTTGAGAGTGTAGATGTTGCCTCCTTGGGTCTTTGTGAGGGTGTCTCCCGAGTCATGCTTGTTTACAGAAAAGATCCCACGAAGAGGTGTTATCCTTTCAAATGGAGGAGGTTTGCCGTCCGGTGTGACAGCAAGGCCCTAGAACTCGTTCTTGTCCTACACAGACCCTGCTTGAAAACCTTCTGCACTTGTCCGAGTCTGGTCTCAAGACCAACTCTGTAAGGGTTCACTTTAGTGCAATTAGTGCTTTTCATTATCGTGTAGAGGGTAAGCCTATCTCGGGACAGCCTTTAGTTCGCTTCATGAGAGGCTTGCTTTTGTCAAAGACCCCTATCAAACCTCCTACAGTGTCATAGGATCTCAATGTCGTCCTCACCCAGCTGATGAAACCTCCTTTTGAGCCACTGGATTCTTACCATCTGAAGTACTTGACCTGGAAGGTCATTTTCTTGGTGGCAGTCACTTCAGCTCGTAGAGTCAGTGAGCTTCAGGCCTTGGTAGCTCATGCTCCTTATACTAAATTTCATCATCTGACGAAGAAGGGCAACCTTTGAAAGCTAATCAAGAAATGTATTAAGTTATGTCCAATAAAAAAGGTATCTTATTTTCTTTTCCATGTTTTATTTTGTTGGATTTCTAATCATAACAGAGTAGTCCTCCACACTCACCCTAAGTTCTTGCCGAAGGTGGTGTCGGAGTTCTATCTGAACCAGTCAATTGTCTTGCCAACATTCTTTCCCCGCTCTCATACCCGCCCTGCTGAATGTCAGTTGCACACATTGGACTGCAAGTGAGCATTGGCCTTCTATCTGGAGCGGACAAGCCCATTCAGACAGTCTGCCCAAATGTTTGTTTCTTTTGATCCCAACAGAAGGGGAGTGTCTGTCGGGAAACGCACCATCTCCAATTGGCTAGCAGATTGCATTTCCTTCACTTACGCCCAGGCTGGGCTGACTCTTAAAGGTCATGTTACGGCTCATAGTGTTAGAGCCATGGCATCGTCAGTGGCCCACTTGAAGTCAGCCACTATTGAAGAGATTTGCAAGGCTGTGACGTGGTCATCTGTCCACATGTTCACATCTCATTCCTTCCTACAGCAGGATACCCGACGCGACTGTCGGTTTGGGCAGTCTGTGCTGTAGAATCTGTTTGAGGTTTAGAATCCAACTCCACCCCCATAGGCCCATTTTTATTCTGTTCCAAGCTGCACTCTCAGTTGTTTCTATTTAGGTCAATCTCCGTTATGTCCTCACCGTTGTGAGGCCCAATTGACCAATGTTTGTTGTTTTGAGTGAGCCTGGGGGCTAGGGATACCCCAATCGTGAGAACAAGCAGCCTGCTTGTCCTCGGAGAAAGCGAAGTTACTTACCTGTAGCAGGTATTCTCCGAGGACAGCAGATTGATTGTTTTCACAAACCCGCCCACCTCCCCTTTGGAGTTGTCTTCGCTTGTCTTTTGCTTTCTGCTTTACTGAGGAGCACGCTCGCACTACGGTTGGGAAGACGGTCACGCATGCGCGGTTCGCACATGTGCACGTGAGGGCTAGCAAACTTTGTTGCTAGGAAGATCTTCCGATCCTGGGGCTGCCGTATGACGTCACCCATCAGTGAGAACAATCAGCCTGCTTCCTCGGAGAATACCTGCTACAGGTAAGTAACTTCGCTTTTCTTTTCGAGCACTTTAAGGTTTTCTAATTATTGCTCATTATTTCTACAGGTCTAGATCCAGAAGGAGCTCTCGCCGCCACTACACTAGATCACGAACTCGTTCCCGTTCTCATCGAAGATCCAGAAGCAGGTCTTACAGCCGCGATTATCGGCGACGGCGCAGTCATAGTCACTCTCCTATGTCTAATCGGAGGCGCCATGTTGGAAATCGAGTAAGAACACAGGTTATAACATTAATTATTTTGGAATTACATAATATAATTTATAAATGTATATTTGTAGCTGTAACCATTTTTTCAGTATGGGATTACATAGATTTATGCTAGCTTTAATAAAAGAAAAAGAATATTTTGCTCAGTATCAAATCCTGCCTTTATTTTATTTATTTAAAACTTTTATATACCACACCATCCAAAATTTCTATCATAACACAGGGAAAAAAAAAGATACAGATCTTTTCGTTAAGTACTATATTATATCAGATCTCTCTCCCCTGTTTAGTTCATTTTTTCTGACCCACAGACTTTAACAGAAAAGTAAGTGTTCAGTTCTCTTTTAAACTGTTTCATCTCAGTTTCCTAAGTCTTAATGGTAGACTGTTGTTTAACATAGGTCACACTACATTTAATGAATATAAAGCAACCATATCTTATGAGTCAATATGAAGATAGTTGCATAGATCTCAATGTTAGTACACTTGTAGTTTTGCTGCTACAATTTGACACTGATCCATTTAAAATTTTGAACACTAATAAAAGTTTATACTTAATGTACTCAACAAGTAACATGTCTAATTAAATGTAGTTTATAAAACATACCTCTCACCAGTTTGAGTATAAAAAAAACATACACAAAAAATAGTTTACCATTGCACCTAAATCTTGCAAAGAAGTCTCAATTACTATTTCCTTCAAGTCTAAATGTCTCTGGTATATCATATGAGGATAGTAATGGAACCTTTGTCTTACTGTCATTCAGCTTCAAGCAGTTTGCTTTCATCCAATTGCCAGTGACTTTTTTCCAGACATTTTTTCTGTTTTTGTTTACAAAAACAAAATCCTTGTCTGGCTGTACTGTTCTGAACCATGTGGGTGTTATCCCCTTCTACCAGCAGATGGAAGTAGAGAAAAACTGATCTTTTCCAGTGAACTCATCAGTTTAACCTGCTGATTCTTGGTGGAAAACTCCAGTATTCTCTTTACCTCTAGCAGATAGTAAGTCTTCAGGCCAATTCTCCTGGTCCTTAACCTAGCTCCCCGCTCTGCAGGCCACTTATTAAAAGCCGTTCCCAGGTTCTTGGCTCCTGGACCAGACCTGGTTGAACACAGAGCATGGCTCAGCTGCTTCCAGTTGCTCTTCTTAGCATCCACTGGGTGAAAAGTTCGCTTGGCCCCGCAGGGTCCTTCCTGAAGGGTGTAGGTCCCTAACCCCTTCCCCTCCCACCGTTTAGTGTTTTTTTCCCAGATTCCCCTGCTGCTCCTTGTAACCTTTTGAACACAGAGAGAAAAAAAAAAGAGCAAAAGCAAAATAGGTTGGGAAGAGGTGATGGAGCCCTGGGCCAAAGTTGGCATGAGCAGTCAGGCAGGTGTGCTATCCACATATGCAGCAGCCATGTGTCCCAGCATGCCTGCTGGCAGACTCTGTTCTGCCTGTACGAGTTGGTAGTGGAACATTTCATTCTGCCCCTCCTGCAACGGACTGTTTCTGACTTTGGAAATGGTCCCGGGGGGGGGGGGGGGGGGGGGGGCGGGGGAGGCACAATAGCAGTGTTTCAACATGCCCACTTCTGCTGCAGTTCCTGTGCTGCAGGTGAGTTCACAGCCCCCATTGGGGCTTTGGGGGGGGGGGGGGGGAAGAGAGTCCTACCACTCTGGATCTATCTGGAGGGTGGGAGGAGGCTCCAGATGCTTAACACACATGGTTAAGCAGGCTTTGCAGGTGGAGGTTGGCCCTTAACTAGTGGTGGGGCCCTTTTCCAGGTACCAAGCGTAACAGAGGAGACCAGGAAGCTCCGTGTGGTATCTGGAGGAACTTTCAGACCCCCAGTCCCTTCTCGGATTTGGATTCTGAACAGGAATCTCCAAGAGAGGAGGAAGAGAAGAAAGATGAGTGCTCTCGTCTTATTGATGTAATCACGGAGGGTTCCTGTGGCTGACTCTTCTGAAGGGGTCCCTTTTTTTTTTTTTTTTTGGAGAGCTTGATGGGGTCCCTGAATCATTTCCTGCTTCACCATGCCCTCTCCTGTCTGATGTTGGCTGAGTGGGAGCCCCTTGGATGGGGCTGTCAGGGGGGACAGGGCCCTGGACCACTTCTATAGCTTTGCCCCAGATGAGGTTGGAAGGTACTGGACTTACTCAAGGTGGTCACAAAAAGTCCCCCGTACCTGTGCAAGGGGGTTCGGCCCTCAGGTAGCTCCACGAGAAGCATGTGGAGCAACAGTTCAGGTTATGGTTTGCCCTGGTGTTCAGGCCATCATCTGTGGGACTGTGTGACATGGGCATTGTTGCATTGGTTGCAGCAGTCCATGCCACACAGTTGGTCTGTCCTTACAACCTTGTCTCTCTCCTCCCAGTCAGTCACCGTTGGCTGTAATTGTGCCATTGGCCTGAAGACGCGGCCTCTAAGAAGCTTCTCAGCCAGCTGCCCTTTTGGGGAGGACCTGCAGAAGTTAGTGAAAAATATGGGGGCAGCTCGGCCGTTCCGGGTACCTGAGGCTGGGCAAAAAAGGGTCAGTTCGTGACTCCTAGGTTCCACTCCAAGGGCTGACTGTGCTCAACAGCCCAGGCTTCAGGCATGGGATGTCCTTTTAAGCCAGGATCTTTCATGGCCTCAAAAGATGGGTTCCTCTGTCAGGGCTGGAGTTGTCAGGCCTACTGCAGTGAGTGTGTGTTCCAGTAGGGGGACAGGTTGTCCCCCTTCCCTTCCGCCATGAGTGGGCCCACATCAGCTCAGATCAGTGGGTTCTGGAGGTAGTCAGGAAGGGTTACTCTGAAGTTTACCCACACTGTCCCCTGCCTGTGACTATCTACAGTTCTTGGTCACTATGGCTGTGGCTGTGGAGGTGTGGTGCCTTGGGCATGAGTGCACATTAGTGCACTCCTGTCTTTTGTGGGCCCTGGTCTTTCAGGACTGAGCTCCCCTTACCACTCCTGCCAAGGTGAGAGCCAGTCTGGAATGGTGGGACAGTCCTGTTCACTTCTTTCAGGGGGTTTCTCCGGACTCTCTGGAGTCTCCTCAGGTGGGGAGTACACTGTTTGGGCTGATTTGTGCAGGGAATTCAGTCCCCACTAGAAGCTTCCTGATCCATCAACTGCCTGGAGTCTCTGGCAGTGTGCCTGGCCTTGGAGTTCTTTCCTCTGCTTTTGGGGAAAGCAGTCTGAGTGATGGTGAACAATGCCATGGCTGTAGCCTACATAAGCAAGGTGGCACCAGGAGCCAGGTTGTGATATTGGAAGCAGTGAGTCTCTGCCATTGGGCGGAGAGACATCTGCAAGCTCTTTTCATTCCCTATTGGATTCAGGTGAGTGGGAGCTGGGGCTGATTGCCTTCCTGGACCATTGAGACCTCTGATGTTTGACCTGATAGCTACATGCTTCAATGCCACATTAGAGTATTTTTTTTTTTTAACTCCAGCAAGAGGTAGCCTTGCAGGATAATAGATGGTCCAGCCAAGGCCGGTGGAAATGGAAGATTCGGATCCCTTCTAGTTTATAGTTTGACCCTTGAAAGGAGGTGTTTAGCGAGGCTTAGTTTCTCGCCTGCGGTTGTCTCCACCTTGCTTATGGCATTGAAGTTTTCCATGTCCCTGGCGTATTGTCAAGCCTGGAAAGTATTTGAGGGTATCCCGTGTGAGCATCAACCCCCCCCCCCAGGAAGGCACAGATCCTCCGATATTCTGAGTGAGTTTTTTTGCAGCAGGGCCTGGATCAGGACCCGATGCTAAGCTCCTTAAAGGTCCAGGTGGCTGCCCTATCAAGTTTGTAGGACAAAGTGAGGGACCTCCCCTTGGCTAGTTTTTGGGGATCGTGAAGGGGGTAGTGCATTTCTGCCCTGTGGTTTCATTCTCCTTTCCATTGTGGGAACTGAATTTAGTTCCCTGTGCTCTCCGGGGTGCCTTTGAGCCTTTGCAGTCACACTCTATTAAGGTCCTTATGCTCAAGACAGTTTTCTTGTTGCAATTAACTCGGAGAGTCTTGGAGCTACAGGCATGGTCTTGTAGGGACCTATACATCTCATTTTCGAAGTACTTTGTGTTGATTTGTATGGTTCCTTCTTGTTATCCCAAGGTAACTTCTCCATTCCATGTGAACCATGATGCCGGTTTGCCCTCTTTCGAAGAAGGTGGACAATGGAGAAATTTGTCTCCTCTAAGTAATGCAGCAATCATATTTGTCTTTTTCCATGACCCTCGTTAAGGGCCAGGCGGCATGCAAGACCTCGATTGCTAGGTGGATCAAAGCGGCTATTGAGACCGCCTAAATTTGTAGGAATTGTCGGGTGCTGCCAGGGCTGAGTCCTCACTGTGGGCACTGGCGACCGCCTGGGCAGTTTCCCTGGAGGTGATTTGTAAGGCGGTGATGTCATCGCTCAATTCCCTTGTAAAACATTACAGATTGGATGTGCTAGCTTTGGCAAGCAGTCATTAGGAGGGCTTTGTCATCTCTCCCCCCCCCCCCCCCCCCCCCCCCCCCCCCCCCCCCCCCCCCCCCCCCCGGAGCGCAGTACTACATGGGGTACATTATATCTTGTTCAGAATAGTGTGGCCAGACAACAAGGAAGGCGGAATCATCACTTAACCTTTCCTTTAGTCAGCCATACCATTCTGAAACCCACCCTTGGAAAACTAAGGTCTGGGGCCCTGCTATTTCCCTTAGTTCAATTATTAAAAAAAAAGAATTGCCTGAGCATGGATGTGCATTACAAAGGGACCTTCTTCTGCTTTAGCAGATGCATTATCTGATTACTTGAAAACCTATGAAAGATAATACAAATATCAATACAGATTGTGCCCCATATTCACAGTGCACGATGTAGCCAGGTGTACGCTGAGCCTGTATATTCAATGCCAGGCCGTTTGCAGTGACTGGGTTTGAATATCTGGGTATTTTTGGCCGGTTTAAATTTAACTGGCCAAGCCGATAGCGCTGGCCAGTTAAGTTTAAAACGGCCAAAGATATACCTGCTACTTTGGTTGCCAAACTTAACTGACTTTGTAACCCTAAAAAGAGAAATCATTTGCCTGATTTTGAATCTGAAGGATGTAAGCTTGATGCTATACCTTTTAGATTTCTGAATAGACACTGGTCCATGTTTATAGCTATTTCTAGAGAGGAATTTCTAATAACTTGACCTCCAAAGAATTTTACATTAACATTCTGGTGTTTCCTCCAAATAGGAGACTTCTAAAGTTCAAAGTCCTCAGGGCTCACTATCAGTTTCAAGCATTTGCCATTCAGTGTAGCAACTTGCTCCCTATACCATTTTGAAGGTGGTGGTCATAATGGTGGCTAAGATTCTCAAGGAAGAAATCATAGTGCATTGTGTTTGGAGTAGCCACCTAATGGTTAGTGCAATGGACCTAGGTTTAATTCCACTGCTGCTCCTTCTGACACTTAAACCTTTCATTGCCCCAGGTATCAAACCCCCCTTAGATTGTGAGCTCATTATGGACAGAGTACCTGCTAAACTGCTTTGGTGGTTCCACAGAAAGGCAGTATATTAAATTCATGATTTTTTTTTTTAACTTAGAAAACTGCTCATTTAAGGGATGTCAGAGTTGGAGAGCCAATGGTTGATGACTTGAGCAATTCTGTTTCAGGGTCTTTAGTCAACTCGACAAGAGCAAGCTGGATCCAGCACAGGCCTGAATTGACCTTGGTGCTCACTTTCATACACAAGAAGGTATTTTGTGTCCCAGGTGAGACCCATGTTGGCGAGGACAGTGCCTCAGGTGTGAGTACATTCAGATCCTGGATTCCATGATGATGGTGATTAAACTTGAAATTTAGCACTGTGGACTGGAGTGTATATAAGGCCACTTCGGAGGTTTTGGAGTTGTGGTCTAGGATTCCTTGATGCTCTTGGCTAGAGCCTGTTCTGATGGCTGCAGATGTAGAACTAGACGAGAGGAATGGACCTGGGGACGCCTGACTGGGTTGTGGTAACAAGGGATGCCAGTCTCTTAAGTTGGGGAGCTCACTGAAAAGACCAAGTAGTTCAGGGATGTTGGTTGAAGATCAAGGCCAGCTGATAAAAACAAATAGGAAACAAAAGCCATTTGTAGGGCTTTGGAAGCATTCAAACTGTTGGTTTAGGGCCAGATGGCAATGTTCTCACAGTGCTATGGCAGTGGCATATGTCAACTGCCAAGGAGGCACCAAGAGTGTGGTGGTTGCACAGGAGGCCTTTGTTCAAGTGGAGAGAAGCAGGGTTTGACAGTGTTCAAGTAGATACTCCCTGGAACTGGAAGAATGAGTTTCTCCGAAGTCAGTCAGGCCATTAATTCTCACAATTGGGTAACGTAATTCCGTGTTGCCTGGTCTGGAGCTTTTAACAAGATTAACAGAGCTTTGTGGAGCACAAGACACTCCACAGTGCATGCGCGGGTGCCTTTCCGCCCACCACAGGAGCGTGGTTACTGCAGTTCTTTAGTGCATGTGCAGGTGCCTTTCTGCCCACCACAAGAGCGTGGTTACCGCGGTTCTTTTTCTACCTCGGTGAGAAGACTGCGCCTGTGGTTTCTTCTCACTCCCACTCTGGAAGTTGCTTCTTCTTTGGTGCCTTTCATCTTATTTTTCACAATTTTTTTTTTTTTTTTTTTTTTTTGCTGTCCCTGCCTTTGTTTTAGGTCTCGTCCCGTATAGTTTATTTTTTTTGTGAGTTTTTTTTTTCCTTTATTTTCTGTGACTTAGGCTGTGTTTAGACTTAGTCTCTGGTCAGGTTTTTCCAGTGATTTTTTTTTCTTCCTGGTACCTTGCTCCCTTTTTCAGGCACCATTGTGTCTTTTGATTTGGTGTCTGAAGTTTTTCCGTCCATGTCCACTAAAGCTCCCAATGGCTCCCAAGTGCTATACCCAGTGCAGTCGGATGATCTCTGGCACAGACACCCATTCTTGGTGTCTTTTTTTTTTTTTTGTTTGTTTGTTTTTGTTTTGTTTGTTACATTTGTACCCCGCGCTTTCCCACTCATGGCAGGCTCAATGCGGCTTACATGGGGCAATGGAGGGTTAAGTGACTTGCCCAGAGTCACAAGGAGCTGCCTATGCCTGAAGTGGGAATCAAACTCAGTTCCTCAGTTCCCCAGGACCAAAGTCCACCACCCTAACCACTAGGCCACACTCTTCAGTGTCTAGGGCCCGACCATAGCCATCTAACTGTGTCCTTTGTCTCCATATGAAGAAAACGACTAAGGGGTCCAGAGAGGCTCAACACAAGAAGATTTTTGGAGCCAAGTCTGGGTCATCGACTGCATCTGCTTTGAGGTGGTAGACATTGAAGACTGCATCGGGAGCATCGGCCCACATGGTTGCTTCGAGACCCATGAACACTAGGAGCAGTATTACGTTGAGTGGGTCTCCACCTGTCTCCATGCCAGCTGCTGGACAGGGCCCCTGGGTCTGCCCAGCGTCAGACCCGACCCTGAGGTGGGCGAAGCTCAAGAGGCATCAGCATCGGATGTTCTTGATGCATGGTCCCTGGAGCTCCGGGGCATGGAAGGATTTGACACCCGAGAATCGGTGCAGGGAGGATCCACTCCCCCTCTCTTAAGGAAGTGCCAGTGTGCCTGTCTCCAGGCAGCCAGAACCAGACTCCTGTCTTGGCCCCATCACTTATGCAGCCTGTCTCGGAACCAGTGCCATACACATTTCTGGTGTCGGCCAACGATGAGCGTATCCGGGCCTTGCTCCCTGAGCTGCTGGATGGCATTTTGCAATGGTGTGCATCGGTATCGGGGGGTGTGCTTGCGCCCACCATACACCCCATTGCGGCCCCGCTTGGCTCTCAGCCTGTAGTTAGGTGGCCACTGGTACCTCGTGTGGCAATGGTCTCGACCGCCACACAAGCCTGTACCCCTTCAATGTCGGAGGGAGCTTTGCCAGAGTCAAGGCGGGAGCAGATACCTCAACACTCCTCTCTGGGCCATGGCTCCTCAAAGTCGAGGCAGGCTCGGTCTCGGCCCTCCCACGAGGAGTTTGACCAACACCAATGAGGAATGTTCAAGGGACTCGGAGGAGAATTCATGGTACTTTTTGGAGGATGAGTCCTATGGCATCACCTCTGAACCCTCTCCTCCACTTGAAAGGAGAAAGTCTCCTTCAGAGACCCTTTCATTTCCCTCTTTTGTGAAGGAAATGACTGATGCTATTCCATTTTGTTTGGAAGTGGAAGACGAGCCCAGGGCTAAGATGTAGTCCAGGACCTCGAGCTAGTCCTCTCCTAGGGAGACTTTGACTGTCCCTCTCCTCTGTCAGTCCCTGTCCTGCCCAAGAACAACAACAACAATATATTGGATTCACAGCATGGCTGGTTTTACTAAGCCCCAGTTGCCTCACAATTCCATGCTGGTGGAATCCACTCTCAAGAGAGCCAGGAGTTCTAGGGACTATGCCTCGGTGCCCCCAGACAGAGAAGCTAGGACATTGGACTCTTTTGAAAGGAAGATGTTCCAGGCCTCAATGCCCGAGTCCCGTATAGTCTTACCAGCTCTTTACAAGCATATACTTGCAGGACTCTGTGCACAAGCTGATGAACTTGGCGCGCTCTCTCCCACTGGAGCAGGCCAGTCTGTGTCAAAAATTCTTGGCCGGGGACATCTATGACACCTTCATGTCTTGCAGGATTTCTGCTCAAAATATAGTAATGCGCAGACTCCCATGACAAATCCAGGACCTCTATAATAGCATTTTCTGAAGTGCTACCCGTTCCATTCGTAGGGACCAAGAGACAGGCAGAGCTCCGGAGTCTCAATGCGTGGATGAGGCGATGGTGCATGGAGGAGGATTTTAGATTTGTAAGAAATTGGGCAACATTCTGGGGTAGGTGGAGCCAAGGTGAGGCCAGGCTGCTGGCATCGGCATCTAAAAAGGAGATAAAGGAAATAGGTTCCATGAGCTATGCTCTGGGAGGCCAGGGAGGCTTACGGTAACCCAAAGACAAGAGAGATCTTTGTTAATGTATGGTCTAAATATTTACAAAATATCTCCCACAAGGCTAGAAGTGCAGTACTTAAATTGGATACGTCCTAGATAGTGAGACATCCAGCAGATATTTGCTCCGGATTTTGGACCGGTTAAGACCTATAATAGATATTGCTAGTATAATTACCATGAAATAAGTAGATAAAGGTAAAGGGGAGGTTGGAGAGAGGGGGGAAGGGGGAGGAAAGGATGTAAAATAACGATGATGATGTTAGACTAGATGCACATGTACAATTATGACATGACTGAATGTTTACAAAATGTTTGACGTGGTACATCATCAATAAAAACCGTTGAAATATAAAAAGGAGATAGAGCAGCTTTTAAATAGAACCTTTGGACATATTGGCAATGGCGTAATAGACTGCATGCGTTACTATTAATGGAACTCCGAGAACTGCAATGGAAATTAAAAAGACAAAAAGAGTTTTACTTAGTTTGGAAACCATTCATACAAGCATTGGCTCCACGAGCACGCAGTTTTTTTCTAAACCGATTAGGAAGCCTTTAATGAAAGAGGGAGTGATATCCGCTACAAGCTGGTGACAGTCAATCTCAGTATAAAGAACTCTTGACCCTTTTTTTTTGGGGGGGGGGGGGGGGGGAAGGGAGAGGAAGTACGGGTAGGGGAAGGGGGAGGGAAGGAAACAGGGGAGGGGGAAAGGAAGAATAACTAATAGACATATATGTACATATTTAACATAAAGAGGGATTAGTTCTATATGCAAGACCTTCTTTAATCATAAAGTTGTTATGTAAATTCTATAGCGAAAAGGAGTTACATTGAAATTTTAATATACAAGAAGAAATGATGCTGTAACAAAGAAGGATAAGACAAGAGGTATTGGGGGGGGGGGGGGAGGGAGGGGTTATAGGGGGCAAAGAAAAAAATGAATAATTCATACAGACTTATGGTTGTAATTATTTATTGTTCAATAAAAATTGTTTTAAACTAAATAGAACCTGGGGGAAGGCCGACAGTCACTCAAAAGCGCATGGTTTGGAACAAGGTATCTTTCAAAGATATCACCAAAATAGGGAAGATAGGGTGTCCTGATAGCGAGGTTGCAAAAGAGACCATAGTAGATCGTGACCTTAAATAAAATCATGAACAAAGATCACAAAATTAACACTGTCAACTAATAAGCAAGATGTAAATAGTAACAATAAATATGGCTTGAAATGTCTATATGCAAATGCTAGAAGCCTAAGAAATAAGATGGGAGAGTTAGAATATATTGCACTAAATGAAAAATTAGATATAATAGACATATGAGACCAGGTGGAGGGAGGATAACCAGTGGGACACTGTCATACCAGGGTACAAATTATATCGTAGTGATAGGGTGGATCGAATTGGTGGAGGGGTAGCTTTGTTACGGAGGGCTTTGAATCGAATAGATTGAAAATTCTCCAAGAAACAAAACACATCTTGGAATCCCTATAGATTGAAATTCCATGTAAGGATAGTGACAGGAGTGCACTACCCTCCACCTAGCCAGGATGAACAGATGGATGTAGAAATGTTATCAGAAATTAGGGAGGCTAACAAACTGAGGAACACAATAATAATGGGTGATTTCAATTACCCTGATATTACTGGGTAAAAGTAACAGGGCATTCTAGGGAGGTAAAATTCCTTGATGAAATCAAGGACTGCTTTATGGAGCAGCTGGTACAGGAGCCAACATGAGCAGGAAAAATTCTAGACCTAGTCCTTTGTGGAGTGCGTGATCTGGTGCAGGAGGTAATGGTGCTGGGGCCGCTTGATAACTGTGAACATAATATTAAATTTGATATCGGCTTTGGAGTAAGTACATACAGGAAATCCATACCATTTAACTTTCAAAAAAGACTGATGTAAAATGAAAAGAATGGTGAAAAAAAAAATTAAAGGGGCAGCTGTGTAGGTCAAAAATTTACATTGGGTGTCAATGCTGTTCAGAAATACAATCCTTGAAGCCCATGCCAAATATAACGACATCTGGCATGGTTAAAAAGTGAGGTGAAGGAATTCATTAGAGCTAAAAGAATACCATTCAGAAAATGGAAAAAGGAACCGAGTGAAAATAATAAGAAACATCATAAGAAATTGCAAGTCAAATGCAAAGTGCTGATAAGGAACGTAAAGAGAGACTTTAGAAAAAGATTGAATTAGAGGCAAAAACATATACTTAAAAAAATAATTTTTACTATGTTAAAAGCAAGAAGCCAGCAAAAGAATCGGTTGGACCGATTACCGAGGGGTAAAAGGGGCAATCGGGGAAGCCATAGCAGAGGGATTAAATGAATTTTTTGCTTCAGTTTTCACTGAAGAAGATTTAGGAGAGATACCAGTGCCAGAAATGGTATTCAAAGCTGACAAGTGGAGGAGTGGCCTAGTGGTTAGGGTGATGGACTCTGGTCCTGGGGAACTGAGTTCAGTCCCCACTTCAGGCACAGGCAGCTCCTTGTGACTCTGGGCAAGTCACTTAACTCTCCATTGCCCCAGGTACAAATAAGTACCTGTATATAATATGTAAGCCGCATTGAGCCTGCCATGAGTGGGAAAGCGCGGGGTACAAATGTAACAAAAAAAAAAAAGTCAGAGAAACTGAATGAAATCTGTATAAACCTGGAGGATGTATTGGCACAATTTGACAAATTGAAGAGTAGCAAATCTCTTGGATCAGATGGGAAAGCGCGGGGTACAAATGTAACAAAATAAAAATAAATCTTCCGGAAGATTGGAACGCTGATGTTTAAAAAGGGTTCCAGAGGTGATGCGGGAAGTTATAGACTGGTGAGCCTTACGTTGGTGCCGGGCAAAACGGTAGAGACTATTATAAAGCCAACATGAATTTAGTGAAGGGAAACCTTGCCTCACCAATCCATTACATTTATTTGATGGGGTGAACAAACTTGTGGATAAAGGTAAGCCAATCGATATTGTGTATCTGGATTTTCAAAAGGTGTTTGACAAAGTACCTTATGAAAGACTCCAAAGGTGTTTGACAAAGTACCTCATGAAAGACTCCAGAGGAAATTTGGAAAGTTATGGGATAGGAGGTAGTGTCCTATTGTGGATTAAAAACTGGTTAAAAGATAGAAAACAGAGAGGAGGGTTAAATGGTCAGTATTCTCAATGGAGAAGGGTAGGTAGTGGGGTTCTCCAGGGGACTTTCCTGGGACCGCTGCTTTTCAACATATTTATAAATGAGCTAGAGATGTGATTAACTACTGAGGTAATTTAAATTTGCTGATGACATAGTTATTCAAAGTTGTTAAATCGCAAAAGGATTGTGAAAAATTAGAAGAGGACCTTACGGGACTGGGATACTGGGCATCTAAATAGCAGATGACGTTTAATGTGAGCAAATACGAAGTGATACATGTTGGAAATAGGAACCCAAATTATAGTTATGACATGCAAGGTTCCTCATTAGGAGTCACCGACCGGGAAAGAGATTTAGGAATCATCATTGATGATACGTTGAAACCCTTTGCTCAGTGTGCTGCGGCAGCTAGGAAAGCAAATAGAATGTTAGGCATTATTAGGAAAGGAATGGAAAACAAAAATGAGGATGTTATAATGCCTTTGTATTGCTCCACGGTGCGACGCACCTCAAATATTTTGTTCAGTTCTGGTCACCACGTCTCAAAAGAGATATATTGGAATTTGAAAAGGTACAGAGAAGGGTGACGGAAATGATAAAGTGGATGAGATGACTTCCCTATGAAAAAAAAGTTAAAGCGGCTAGTTCTCTTCAGCTTTGAGAAAAACATGCCTGAGGGGAGATATAGGTCTATAAAATAATGAGTGGAGTGGAACGGGTAGACGTGAATCGTTTGTTTATTCTTTCCAAAAATTCTAGGACTAGGCGGGCATGCAATGAAGCTAAAAAGTAGTAAATTTAAAATGAAAAAAATATTTCTTCACTTAGTCGTGTATTGAAACTCTGGAATTCCTTGCCAGAGACTGTAGTAAAATCGGTTAGCTTGGCATGGTTTAAAAAAGGTTTGGATGGCTTCCTAAAGGAAAAGTCATAGACCATTATTAAAATGGACTTTGGGAAAATCCATTGCTTATTTATAGAATAAGCTGCCTATTGTACTGTTTTGGGATCTTGCCCAGGTACTTGTAACCTGGATTGGCCACTGTTGGACAGGATGCTGGACTTGATGGACCTTCGGTCTGTCCCAGTATGGTAATACTTATGACTTGGAACAGTCATTTCAGCAGAGGTTGGCGGATGCCCTTGCCGGTGGAATAACCATTTTGGAGAGAAGGTTGCTGACCAAAAAAAAAAAAAAAAATTACATAAAGCTCTTATCTGTCCTGCTGGGCACATTCTGCATCAGCCTCCTCAGCTAGGAGGGTTTTTTGGCAAGTTGAAGAGGGGTGCCTACTGGTATGCCACTTCCTCTCACCAGCCTGCTGAAGCTCAACCTCAGTGCGCTTGTTCTCGTAAACAGTGTGCACCTAAGACCACTGCTGCTCCCCAGTCTAAGTAAGGGGCGAGCTTTTGACTGCCTCCAGCAGAGCATAGGCGCTGTCGGTGGCTGTGGTGGACGACTTGCTTGTTGGGGGGGGGAGGCTGAAGTTTTTCCACTAAAGGTGGACCCTTATAACCTTCGACTGGTGGGTTCTTCAAATAGTCTGTCTCGGATACACACTAAAAAAATGTCCAATTTGCCTCTAAGAATTCATTATTTCAGCTCTCAGCATGAGGAAGAAGAGCAGGGTTTCTATTCTAGGTACTTCCTCATGCAAAAGAAAACAGGTATGTGTCCCATGCTAGACCTAAGGGCCCTGAACAAATTCCTGGTCAAAGAATAGTTCAGGATGGTTTCCCTGGGCACTCGTTTTCCGGAATCATGGAAAAAAAAAAATTGGTTTTGCATATACACACTTCCCAATACTTTCAGCCTACCGGAAGTATCTTCAGTTTTGGCTGGGAACACATTACTACCATGTTGCTACCCCAAGTCCCATCATCATCCTGCACAACAGTTGGAGTTCATTGGAGCCCTGATTGATACGCAAAAGGTTTGAGCTTTCCTCCCAGGACTGAGGGTGACACACTAGTCACTCTGGCCTCTCAGATTGAAACCTCTCAGCAGGTCACTGCTTGGTAGATGTTGAGGTTCTTAGTTTGAAACACCCATGACACGCCTTCACATGAGATCTGTCCAATGAACCCTAGCCTCCCAGTGGTACCAGAGTCTCCAGACCTTGTTAACTCTCGGCTCTGGTGGACTGTTCAATCCAGTTAGATCCTGGGACTTCTGTTCTAAATTCCTCAGGCTCAGTAAATGCTGATGACTGATGCATCTCTCCTCAGTTGGGGAGCTCATGTAGCTGGACTTCACACTCAGGGAGCATGGTCCCTCCAGGAAATAGGTGGTCTTATCAATCTTCTGGAGCTCCGGGCGATCTGGAACGCTCTAAAGGCTTTCACGGATCAGCTGTCCAACCAAATTCTGCTCATTCAAAGAGACATCCAGGTTGCAATGTACTACAGCAACAAACGGGGGGACACTGGATAACACCCTCTCTGTTAGGCTGTCTGGATGTGGCATTGGGCTCGCGAACACGGCATGTTCCTTCGGGGGAAAATAGTCTGGGTGACAGACTGCACAAGTGGTCTCTCAATATGGGCATTCTCCATGAGCTCTTCTGAGATTGAGGCACTCCCTCGGTGGATCTCTTTGCCACTCAGCTGAATCAGAAAGTTCCTTAGTTCTGTTCCAGGCCCACAAAAGACTAGCGTTAGATGCCTTCCTCTTGCATTGGGAGACATGTCTGCTGTACATATCCTCTCATTCCTCTTGTGGGGAAAACTTGCTGAAACACAAGATAGACCATGGGACCACGATCTTAATCACACTGTACTGGCCTCTTCTAGAGTTATCCTTCAAAGGTCTGTGAAGATTAGTGTGTTCTGACCCTTATCATGCAGCACAAGGGATCTCTTCTACATCCTAACCTTCACAGTTTCATCACAACAGAGTACATAAGAACATGAGTAGCCATACTGGTTCAGACCAATGGTCCATATGCCCAGTATCGTATTTCCAAACAGTGGCCAAGCCAAGTCACAAGTACCTGGCAGAAACCCAATTAGTAGCATTCCATGCTACCAATCCTGGGGCAAGCAGTTGCTTCCCCATGTCTATCTGAATTGCAGACTGTGGACTTTACCTCCAGGAACTTATCCAAACGTTTTTTTAAACCCAGATAAATATTTCCATTTAACTTCCTTGAATGTCCCCCTAGTCTTTGTACTTTTGAAACAAGTAAAAAATTGATTTACTTTTTTTTTTTAGATATGACCAGAACTGAATGCAGTTCTCGAGGTGCGGTCATGCCATGGAGCGATAGAGACGTTATAGTATTTTTGGACTTATTCACCATCCCTTTCCTAATTATTCCCAGCATCCTGCTTGCTATTTTGGCCGCCACCGCACACTGAGTAGTCCACACGTTCACATCTCATTACTGCCAAGAGCAGGATACCCGACACGATAGTCTGTTCAGGCAGACAGTATTGCAGAATCTGGCATCTAGAATCCAACTCCACCTCTGTTTTATTCTGTTCCAGGGTGCACTGTCCCTCTGTTTGTATATAGTTTCAAGTTAATTTGAGTTATGTTCTTGCCGTTGGGAGGCCCAGTTGACCAACGTTTGTTGTTTTGAGTGAGCCTGGGTGCTAGGGATACCCCAATCGTGAGAACAAGCAGCTTGCTTGTCCTCGGAGAAAGCGAGGTTACTTACCTGTAGCGGGTATTCTCCGAGGACAACAGGCTGATTGTTCTCGCAAACCCGCCCTCCTCCCCTTTGGAGTTGTCTTTCCTTGTCTTTTGCTTTCTACTGGACTGAGAAGCACGCTCGCGCTACGGGCGGGAAGACGGTCGCGCATACGCGGTTCGTGCATGTGCACGCGGGGGCTAGCAAACTTTGTTGCTAGGAAGATAATCCGATCCTGGGGCTGCCGTCGGACGTCACCCAATCGTGAGAACAATCAGCCTGCTGTCCTCGGAGAATACCCACTACAGGTAAGTAACCTCACTTTATCTACAACAACACCTAGAT
This sequence comes from Microcaecilia unicolor, assembly GCF_901765095.1. Lineage (NCBI taxonomy): Eukaryota > Metazoa > Chordata > Amphibia > Gymnophiona > Siphonopidae > Microcaecilia > Microcaecilia unicolor. The sequence goes on from NC_044037.1 coordinate 137,023,356, forward strand.
CTTTTTCTTGAGTGCTGGACCCCCAAGTTGGACCTTTCTTTCCAATGTGCATCACCTTGCTTTTGTCCACATTAAATTTCTTCTGCCATTTGCAATCTTCCAATTTCCTACTGTCTTCCTGCAATATTTCCTATATTTCACAGTTTGCACGTGCTTTAACAACCATGGATAGTTTTCTGTCATCTGCAACTTTAATCACCTCACTCATCGTTCGATTTCCATATCATTTATAGATGTTAAATAGCACTGGTCCTAGTACAGATCCCTGTAGCACTCCACTGTTTACACTCCTCCATTGAGAGAAATGACTGTTTAACCCTACCCCCTGTTTTCTGTCTAATATCAAATTCCTAATCCTCACCAGAACCTTGCCTCCTATCCCATGACTCTTAATTTTTTCAGGAGTCTCTCATGAGGAATTTGATCAAAAGCTTTCTGAAAATCTAGATACACTACATCAACCGGCTCACCTTTAAATGTTTATTCACGCCTTCAAAGAAATGAAGCAAATGTGAGGCAAGACTTCCCTCGGCTGACCCCATGCTGACTCTCCCATTAAACCACGTTTGTGTTCTGTAATTTTATTCTTTATAATAATTTCCAATATTTTGCCTGGTACTGACATCAGGCTTACTGGTCTGTAATTTCCAGGATCACTCCTAGAACCCTTTTTAAAAATGTAATTCAAGCTTTCATAGCTTTCCACAGATCAATCCAGAGACCTGTGGGTTATGGCCCTCTGCCAGTAGACGGAGAGAGAGAACTTAAGAGGTTTACTATATGTGGTCATGTGCAGCCACCTCTGTATCTAGTAGGTGGATGGTCATAACCGTTCGGCTCTGGATTGCTTAGCTCCTGGCCTAGTCCCTCAGGCCCGGTAGAACTTTTGGGGTTGAAGTGGCCCGGGCTTAGGGTCTAGGTGTACACCTGGTGATGCCAGTTTCCTCCTATTGGTCCCTTCCTAGTCTGCCTTGACTGAGATTTGTTCTGGCTGTCTCCTGCCTTTTATAAAAATAAATAAATAAATAAAAACAAGCATCTCACGGCCTGGTCACATTAGCACTGTGGTGTGAGGCTCAAACTTGCCTCTGGTAGCAGATTCCCAAATGGGGGTGAGTATGGGGGTCTGTGCTAGAGCCGGTGGTGGGAGGCGGGACTGGTGGTTGGGAGGCGGGGATAGTGCTGGGCAGACTTATATGGTCTGTGCCAGAGCCGGTGGTGGGAGGCGGAGCTGGTGGTTGGGGGTGGGGATAGTGCTGGGCAGACTTATACAGTCTGTGCCCTGAAAAAGACAGGTACAAATCAAGGTAAGGTATACACAAAATGTGGCACATCTTGTTGGGCAGACTGGATGGACCGTGCAGGTCTTTTCCTGCCGTCATCTACTATGTTACTATGTGTCATTTGGCCACCCTCTAACCTTCAGGTATACGGATGATTTTAAATACAGTGTACATATTACTAACAGCAGATCAGCAATTTTATGCTTGAGTTCTTTGAGTACCCTTGGATGTATGCCATCCTGTCCAGGTGATTTACTACTCTTTAATTTGTCAGTTTCGCTCAGTACATCTTCCAGGTTCACCAAGATTTCTTTCAGTTCCTCCGTATCACCACCCTTGGAACACCATTTCGGGTTCAGGCAGATCTCTTTATCTCTTCTTTCACAAAGACTAAAGCAAAGAAATCATTCATTTATTCCACTATGGCCTTGTCCTCTGAGCGCCCCTTTTGCTCTTTCGTGATCTATTGGTCCCCTCAGATTCCCTCTCAGGCATTTTGCTTCTGATCTACCTGAAAAAGTTGTTACTGTTGAGTTTTAGCCTCTGCAGCAAGTTTCTCTTTATATTCTCTTTTAGCATTCTTTATTAATGTTTTGCATCTGACTTGCTAGTTCTTATGTTGTTTCTTATGTTCTTCATTTGGGTCCTTTTTCCGTTCTTTGAAGGACAATCTGGCTGTAATAACCTCTTTTACTTCACCTTTCAACCATGCAGGCTGATGTTTTCTCTTCTTTCCACCTTTGCAAATACGTGGAATGCATCTGGCCTGGGCTTCCAAGATGGTATTTTTGAATAGCGTCCACGCCTGATTTAGTGTCCTAACCTTAGCAGCCGATCCTTTTAGCTGCTTTTTAACCATTTTCCTCATTTTATTATAGTTGCTCTTTTGAAAATTAAATGCAGGTACATAGATTTCCTTTGTGAGTTCATCCCAGATAGTAGCTCAAGACTTAATCATGTTATGAACACTGTTTCCCAGGGCACCCAACACATCACTTCTCACACTGTACCCTGCTTTCGTTCTGCAGCTCCTCAGTACCTCTCCACTCTTATCTCTCCCTACTCTCCTCCACTATCAACTCCAGACTCTGTTTCTTGCTGCATATGTTTGGAATAGACTTCCTGAGCCAGTACATCAAGCTCCATCTCTGTCTTCACCTTTTTGATGCTGCTTTTAACTCCTAACCCCTATTCACTTGTACAATTCCCATGTATGTTTTATCATTTCCACCTTAGTAATTCATCCCTTATTTATCCTATTTGTCCTGATTAGATACCTCTTTCGAGCAGGGACTGTCTCTTCATGTTGAAGTGTACAGCGCTGCATAACTCTAGTAGTGCTATAGAAATGATAAGTAGAAGATGTCTACCAGAACAGACTGCTCATCACCCATAGGAAATTTTTACATTAGGGTAACTGTCCACTGGATTGATACATCTATAGAGAGGAAGTCTGCTTGTCTAGCCTTAAAACTGAAGGGTTCCCACACATTTGACATTCTTGCCTCAATTCTCAAAGATATTGAAACAGAGCTTGCCATCAGATGAAAAATTGTTAGAACAGACAATGATTCCAATTTTGTGAAAGCTGCCTTTGTAATTGGACAATGATAATGAAGATGCAAGTGATGAATTGGACAGCATGATGTTGATAATGAAGATGTAAGTGATGAATTAGACAGCACTACTTCTAATGCTGATGAAGTATTCTTTGTCATATGGAAGTTAAGTGTTTCAGAGATTCCCTTGATTATAACCCGTGGACCCAGTCACAAGATGTTAATATTGCAACCTGGCCTAATTTGAAGGAACTTTGTCAGACTGAACAATCCACTTTCTGCTAATGCAGTTGTTGAACCTTTTTAGCGTGCTGGGTTAATGACTCACAGGCACACTTGCAAAATTGACAGTCATTTTCAAAAATTTAGTTTTACTAAAAGCAAAGTGGATTGAATTTATTTATTTATTTTTATTTTTTTTGTAGAACAATAAATTTGTTGGGTTAGAAACATTAATGGTTGCATTCATTGTAGTTGTGGTACTTTTACTTTTTACTCAAATATTATATTAGGCTATAACTTTTTTTTTTTTTTTTTTACTTAAGTACATTTTTTAAATGTGTTCTTCCATAGCGTCCCCCAGATCAATCCAGACACTTGCGGATTATGTCCCTCCGCTGGCAGGTTAGATAGAGAGAACACCGAAGTTCGCCCACAAGAGGGCATGTGCAGCCAGCTTAACTTCAGTATTATCTCTGTCTAGCAGGTGAAGAGACATGCTGTGCAGCTCTGCAGTGATTTGGCTCCTATCCCGTTCCCTCGGGGGTTGTTGAGCTTAATTTGGGGTTGAGATGCTTTGCACATGTTGGGGTTACACCTGGTGGTGCCAGGTCCCTACCCGTCTCCCCCCACCAGCCTACTGCTGCTTAGGGATTCGTCTGTCGGTGTTTCTCTCCTGCCTCTTGAAAAAAAAAAAAATTTGACAGAGACACAAATGCAGATCCCTGCAGGTTATGCAGTGTTTTCTCAGTCCTTAGAGTTCCAGGCTTCAGAGGTACGTGAGTGCTAGGCTGGGAGCTGGTCTTGGGGCCAATGTCAGCGTCAGAGTCCGTCAAAAGGTGTTTGCGCTGCGGGGCGCTTAGAACGGCGTCCGGGGCATGTGAGAGCTGTACCGAGGCCTTGTGCAAGCCCCGGATGGAACAGGCAGACCTTTCTGCAGGGGGGAAGGCGCCGGAGTCGGCCGATTCCCAATTGGTGGGAAAGCCGTTGTTGGCGGCAGCGAGTGGCTCGGCTGCCGCCATTTCTTCTCTGTTCCTCAGCCGCAGATGAACGTGGCAGGGGGTTTACAGCTCGCAGCTGTTTTGGCCCTGGAACGCGGAGTCTCGGACTATCCTCTTACTGGAGCGCCGCATGCGACGGCGTTTTCTCCAGAATTTGTGCTGCTTATGCACAAGCCTTTTTTGTTAAAAGAATGAGGGGGGGGGGGGGGGGGTAGCGAGGTGGACACCATTTTGGAGACCCAGCATGGCTCTGGGGCTGGGTTCTCTCATGAAGTTCCCAAACGGGCACATTTTGATGGCTTTAGCCCAGGAGCCGGAGGGGTCAGCTCACTCGGACTCTGATGAAGCTCAGTTGTCAGGGGATTCTCTTCAGGAGACCCTGGAGGACGGAGAGATGCCGGCGGGGGAGGGTGATGATCCTACCGCGGCAAGGCTTTTTCGTAGGGAGGAACTCCCGTCGTTTATTGTTAAGGCTATGGCGATATTAAACATCTCTGCTCCCGAACACCCGTTGCAGTCGGGGGGGGGGGGGGGGGCACCCTCTATCATGTCGGGGCACTAGGGCTCCGTCTAGAGCTTTTCATATTCATGAGGCCATGCAGGTGCTCATTAAGCCCAGTGGGATTTGCCGGAGGCCAGCCTTAGGGTGGCGCGGGCCATGGCCAAACTCTGTCCCTTACGGCAGGAGGATTTAGAGTCCTTGCGCTTTAATTACTGCGGTAACAAAGAAGACAACTCTACTGGTGGAGGGCGGCACCACCCTCCGAGATCCGCAGGATTGGAGACTGGAGGCCTCGGTAAAGGCGTCCTTCGAGTTGGCGGTTTTGTCATTACAGGCCTCGATTTGTGTTTATGCGGCAAGAGCGTGTGTTTCCTGGGTACAGAAGACGTCGTCGACTGAGGATCTAATTGAATGCCTTCCGGCGTTGGAGTCGGGTTTGGCGTACCTGGCAGATGTCCTTTATGACATTCTCCGGGCTTAAGCTAAGGAAGTTTTGTTGGCGGTGTCAGCCCGTAGATGGATTTGGCTAAAGCACTGGGCTGCAGATGTGGCCTCTAAATCCCGTTTGGCGCGGTTGTATTTTAAGGGGCGGCTCCTCTTTGGGGAGGAATTGGCTCAGATTGTTAAGGAGTCATTTGCTGGAGGACAGAGGTAAGGCCCAGGCGAAGACCTTCAGACCTCGCTTCAAGGAGGCCAAGTGTTATAGGCCTGGCAAATCCGGGGGGGGGGGGGGGGGGTGTTCCAAGCCCCGGTTTCAACAGAGACAGCAGCCCTTTTGGCTGGACCAACGTCAGCCCATCTCAACCCCTCGCAATCCACAGGGTAGCAGAGGAACCCAATGATGGGGCCCTGGTCCATTCCTTTCCGGCAATAGGGGCGGCTGTCTCAGTTCGGGGAAGGAGTGGGCCAGGGTAACTGCGGACGAATGGGTGCTGGACATCATTCGGGACGGCTGCAAGTTGGAGTTCGCCCGTCCACTGTCAGACAGCTTCCTAGAGTCTCCTTGCAAGTCTCAACTAAAGAGAGCAGCGGTACAGGAGACTCTGGCGGAATTACTGCACTTAGGGGCAGTGGTTCCGGTGCCTTCGGCCGAAATCGGCCAGGGTCGCTACTCTATTTACTTTGTCGTGCCAAAGAAGGAAGGGAAGTGTCGTCCAGTTTTCGATCTCAAGGCGTTCAACAGAGCCCTCAAAGTGAGGCATTTCAGGATAGAAACTTTGCGATCCGTCGTGGCGGCCGTGCAACTGGGAGAATTTTTGTCAGCTCTTGATCTAAAGGAGGCGTACTTGCACATCCCCATTTGGCCGCCCCATCAGCATGTCCTACACTTTGCGGTGCTGGGTCAACATTTTCAGTTCCGAGCCATGCCTTTTGGTCTGGCCACGGCACCTCGTACCTTCTCTAAGGTAATGGTGGTAGTGGCAGCCTTCTTGCGTGCAAAAGGGGTGCAAGTTCATCCATATTGCGACGACTGGCTCATTCGTGCGCCATCTCGGGAGGAGTGCGCCTGGGTTACACAGTCGGTCATGGATCTTCTGCGTTTACTGGACTGGGTGATCAACATTCAGAAATGTCATTTTAAACCTGAAACATGGCTCCGTAGACAGCCATCTGGCATTGGCTGTCATCTCTGCAGCCGCTCCTCCTCTCTCTCTGATGTCGCTGCACTCCTCCGGGGTCTTCCTGCAGGGGCAGTGACGTGGAGGGGACAGGAGGAGCGGCTGCAGTGACGACAGCCAATGCCAGATGGCTGTCTATGGAGCTGCGTTTCAGGTTAAAAATCTTTTTTTGGCGTTTTTCTTTTTGTACCGGCCGCTGCTGCTCCACAGGAGAAGCAGCAGCGGCTGGACAACGTTTGTATTGGCGGCTGCGGGTGGCGAGGGAGTTGATGTGCCCGAGAGGTGGGGGGGGGTAGGGGCTTTGGTGATGGGGGAGGGTCTTGGGTGATGCATCGAGGGGGGGTAGGGGCTTGGGTGCTGCGGAGGGGCTTGGGTGTTGTGCCATGGGGGGGGGCACTGAGAGCTGATTGGTAGGCAGGGGGAGGAGTTTCCCTACTCCTCCCCCTGCTTGGCTCGCGGTTTTGCAGGGCAGGGGCTTGGGTGTTGCGCCGAGGGGGGGGAGCACTGAAAGCTGTTTCCCAGGCAGGGGGAGGAGTAGGGAAACACGTTCCGCGTGCTTCCCTACTCCTCCTGTTGCCTTGGAATCAGCTGTCGGTGACATCACTGACGTCAGTGCATTCTAAACTGCCTAGCAGACCACCTCCGAGGGAGCCACGGTAACAGGCACATTAGAACGTTGGAGGTGAGAATTATTATATAGGACAATTAAGCAAAGCTGAAGCTACCAGCAAAGTTTCAATTGAAGTATTAAACATATGAAACTTAAAGTTCTCGGTTTAGGAAACGCTGAAAGCTTAGGTGTTGATCACCATGACATCCATGTCTAAAAGCTACGATTCAGAGATACACAAAGATATTAAATTTCTTAGAAGTCAATAAATGTGGAAAAAGGTTTTCATGGAAAAAGCACTTTGTGTTTAGAGGGTATTCCACCCCTCTCCGGAGTATTTAAAAAAACATATTATTATCTGTAAAAGCTTGAGTTTCAATAGCCAAGGGTACAGCCCATATGGTATTTCTCTCACCCGGTTTTATACAGTCTAACTCATAGTATTGAGAAGCCACTGAGCCATTCCATGAGAATTCTAAGCTGGGCTGCCTGGTAAAGATTGAAATTGGGGACTCCCATTCCACCCTTTAGTTTCAGCTGATATAATATGGTTTTTTGAACCCTTGTGTCGTACTCACTCGCAAATGCGCAGTAGAGACCCTCTCTGCCCCGCCTCCGCATCAATACGTGATGACGGTGGCGGAACAAAGAGGGTCTCCACTGCGCATTTGCGAGGGACGAAATAGCTGTCGCTAACGCTCCCCCCACCTGGAGTCGCCGCCGCCCCTCCACCCGGCCAGCGAGGGAACGCAGCACACAGCTCTGCTCTGCTGAGCTGCCGTCGGCCTTCCTTCTTCTTCTCTGCCTGTGTCCCGCCCTCGACGACGTTACATCACACGAGGGCGGGACACAGGCAGAGAAGAAGAAGGAAGGCCGACGGCAGCTCAGCAGAGCAGAGCTGTGTGCTGCGTTCCCTCGCTGTTTCAATAGCGGAGCGAGGCCCTGGGGGGGGGGCTTGCAGCGGCGACAGGAAGGGGCTTTCAACCCCCCCTTTCCTATACTAGCCTGTAAGAAGTTTGGTTCAGCTTCACAGCTTGCACTTCCCCTTTTTAAGCCTTCTCAGTGATCTATCTCCTTTAAAAGCTCCTTTATTTTAGGGGAAAATATACCTCCAATATCTGCTAGGGATCTAGTTACATTGACCCTGAGATATTTGATGTAATGTTGCGCCCATCAAAGAGAATTGTCTTTTTGCTTCTTGGAGAGAGATTTAGGATTTTTGATGCCATATTAACTTTAAATCCAGACACCCAGTTATAGCTTTTTAACTGCATCACTTGAGTTGGACCGGAGTGAGTAAGATGTCATCCACAAATAGCGTTGTTTTGTGCTTTTTCTCTTCATGTTTCAAACTTATTTCCAGATTTACTGTCTTGCCCATTAGACACTCCATCTGAGCGGTTTATATCCCCTTAACCTCTTGGGTAGATCTTACAGCCTAAGCCAAAGGTTCTATAGAGATACCAAACAATGGTGAGAGCTCACATCCCTGTTGTGTCTCTCGATGTAGCTCAAATGTATTTGTATAGGCACTGTTTATTTTTAGATTAGCTATACAACGTATGAAATCAATCTAAATAGTGGCCAGAGAACCCTAGTTCCTTGAGCACAGCAAACCTGAATTATCAACACACCCTGTCAAATGCCTTTTTTGGCACTCAATGATAGCAAAGATCACACTGGATTAAGTGCAGTGTCCTTCTGATATTGTCGAAAGTTTGCTTGGTCTTCATGGATCAAATGTGATGTCACCTGCTGGAGGTGGTAAGCCATGATTTTTGTGCCCAGTAATGAGATGGGTTTGTATGAGCCACAGGTGGTTGGGTCCTTCCCTGGTTTTGAGAGGACCGTCGCCACCAACCTCAAGGAATGATGTAACTCAGTTCAGCGAATGAATTAAAGACCCTGAGCAACAAAGGTCCTAGGATCCTCCCAAAATTAAATTGATAGTAAACCCATCTAGTCCAGGAGCTTTCCCATAAGGAAGGTTTTTTTTTTTTTTTTTTTTTTTAATGGCCCATTTAACCTCAACCAGCTTGGATAGGTGACTCATCTCTGTTGGCTTTTTATATGGGACAGTGCTAGGTTTTCTGAATGTTGAGCAATATCTTGCTGGGGTATGTCTTCTGGACTATATAGGGATTTATGTTTCAACAATTTTATTGATGAACAGCCATTATACACAGTACAAGCAAACTGTACATTCAGCAACAACCATATATGAACTCACTTGTACAATCAAAGGAGTGCAGCGACATCAGAGGGGAGAGGAGGAGCGGCTGCAGAGATGACAGCCAATGCCAGAGGGCTGTCTACGGAGCCGTGTTTCAGGTTTAAAATATTTTTTTGGCTTTTTTCTTTTTGTACCTGCCGCTGCTGCTCAACAGGAGACGCAGCGGCCGGACAGCGTTAGTATTGGCGGCTGTGGGTGGCGAGGGGGTTGATGTGCCTGAGGGGGGGGGGGGTAGGGGTTTTGGTGATGCGCAGGAGGGGGTAGGGGTTTGGGTGATGCGCCGAGGGGGGAGGGGAGGGTCGCTGGACATGGGTGGCTGCAGGGGGAGAGGAGGGTCGCTCAACATGGATGGATGCAGGGGGGGCAGGGAAGAGGGAGGTGGGAAGGGGGTCCTGAGACCAGATGGGTGGCTGCAGGGGAGGGCAAGGGAGACAGAAGGGACGCTGCAGGGGGGGCAGGGGGAGAGGAGGGTCACTGGACATGGGTGGCTACAGGGGGGGCAAGGGCAAAGAAGAGGATGGTCGTTGGACATGGGTGGCTGCAGGGGAGAGAGGAGGGTCACTGGACATGGGTGGCTGCAGGGGGGGCAGGGGGAGAGGAGAGTCGCTGGACGTGGGTGGCTGCAGGAGGAGCAGGGGAGAGGAGGGCCGCGGCACATAGGGGGAAGAGGAGGGTTGGTGGGGAGGGGGTCCTGAGACCAGATGGGTGGCTGCAGGGGGGGGGGCAGGGGAGACAGGAAGGACGCTGCGGGGGGGGGGGGGGTTACCTTGCTAGCGCCCGTTTCATTGCCTACCAAAACGGGCCTTTTATACTAGTGTATTGATAATTCTGTTGGGTCAAAAGGTGACTGGCTCAGTTTCCAAATTCAAAATGCTCTTGGTGCTTTTTCATAATTTTTCTGCAATTTCTGCCAGTTGCAACTCTAAGGTTGAGACACAGGTTGTGCAAATGTTCATCAGTGTTGAGTGGATATATTCCCTTTTTTGTAGGAGGCCTGTAATGCTATCGTTTCTATGGACAAGCAGACTAATATTCTCTAAATTGCCCCAGTCCAGAGCTTGTATCAAACCTTTAAACAAAGGTGTTTTAGAGTGAAACACACTCCAGTGCGAGTGCAGAACCAAGTGTCTCTTCCCCCCTCCCCCCTCAACAGTGAGGAGAGGACTTAGTTTATCCCTCTCTCCTCACAGCTGCTGGTTTGGTTTCTTACAGAGCTTCTTTTTGTGCCGCCTTTGTTTCTTTTATTCCTTTGTTCGGGTTCTTTTGCTTCCCGTGAGATTCTTTTTCTTTTATTCTTGATTTTTTTTTCATCTTTACCACAGCTCTGTAGTCCATGTTTAGGCCTCAGCTCCGGTGGGGTTTTGTCCTTTTGATTTGTTCCACGGCTCCATCAAGGCCTTTTCTTTTTTTTCTGTTTTAAGCCCCTTTTAACTGAGTTCTATGTCTCCATATTCTAGCCAGAACTTGGTTAGCCAGAGTGGCTTGCTTAGGACACTTTTTTTTTTTTTTGGCACCTTCCGAGGCCTTGACATCAGCATTTGCATTTCTGGTGTTTGGCTTCAATGTCGCCGGTTGCATTGGCCTGCCTCAACGGACGCTATGTGAGTCCCGCGGGCTATCCGACTCCCACATCAGCCGGGAATTTGTGGCTTCACCTCATCATTGTCTTTACTGTGGGGAGTCTGCCGACACCAGGCATCATGTCGGTGCCAAAGGCCACTGGTACCGAGGGTAGTTGGCATCTTTACTTTTGTTTTCCATTCTTTTCCTAATACCTAACATTTTATTTGCTTTCTTCGCCGCTGCCGCACATTGAGCAGAGGGTTTCAGTGATGAAACCTAGATCCTTTTCCTGTTCAGTGACTCCTGATGTGGAACTTTGCATCACGTAACTGTAGTTTAGGTTGCTCACTTTAAACATTACCTGCCATTTGGATGCTCTGTCTCCTGATCTCGTAAGGTCCTCTTGTAATTTTTCACAATCTTGTGATTTAAAAACTTTGAATAACTTGTGTCATCAGCAAATTTAATTACCTCACTAGTTACTCTCTAGGTCATTTATAAATATATTAAAAAGCAGCAGACCCAGCACAGACCCCTGGGGAACCCCACTGTCTACCCTTATTCATTGAGAATATTGACCGTTTAACCCTACTCTCTGTTTTCTGTCTTTTAACCAGTTTTTAATCCACAATAGGACACTACCTCCTATCCCATGACTCTCCAATTTCCTTTGGAGTCTTTCATGAGGTACTTTCTCAAACGCCTTTTGAAAATACAGATACACAATATCAATTGGCTCACCTTTATCCACATGTTTGTTCACCCCTTCAAAGAAATGTAGTAGATTGGTGAGGCAAGGTTTCCCTTCACTAAATCCATGTTGGCTTTGTCTCATTAATCCATGCTTTTGAATATACTCTGTAAATTTGTTCTTTATTATAGTCTACCATTTTGCCCAGCACTGATGTCAGGCTTGCCAGTCAAATTTTCCCGATCCCTCTGGAGCCTTTTTTAAAAATCGGCATTACATTCACCACCCTCCAATCTTCCGGAACCATGCTTGATTTTAAAGATAAATTATATATTAACAATAGTTCTGCAAGTTCATTTTTCATTTCTTTCAGTAGTCTGGAATGAATACCATCTGGTCCAGGCAATTTGCTATTCTTCAATTTGTCATTAATCTAAGTTCTGTGGAGCAGGAGCTGTGTTGTGCTTTGTGTACAGTCTTGCATATGCCTACGGGTACTGTAAAATTGATTAGTAGTAGTAGATGTGAAAGGGAACCATATAGTGGACTTTAGAGTTTGAAGCCTCTGTAAGTTCTGTTTTCCTTGAGGGATCTGTTAAGTGTTCTTTCGCAACACAAGATTGGACTAATAGCAAACAACTTTGACAGAGGCCAGAGACTGACTCTGCAACATAGTCAAATTTCTTTGCTATTCTGTGTGGAATGCTCTTTTTTGAGAAGGTGGGCATACAAGGCCACTATTTTGAACTTAAACCTAAGGGCTTAGTCCTCCCTAACTCAAGCCTTGGAGTATAGTGTCTCTTTAGGTCTTGGAGCAGGCGTTGTTTTCCTTGGATAGTTTTAAGGGAGAGGGTATCTATTCCCTCTTCCTTTGCTGCACTATCCTCAGAATCATGCTTTCCATTGGTAAAGTCAGGTGATGAGTGGTCACCGCTACCTTGACCTAAAACTCAATTGTCTCTCATATTTGGGATTTTTGTAGGTGCCCAGTTCTTCTAAATTTAAGATAGGTTTGTTTGATGTGGCCTAATAAGTCAGTGGTCTTTTAAGGCATCAGTTTCAGGAGGAGACAAGTAGATAATCACCTTGGACCAACCTCAGCAGGAGATAGCAAGCCTCAAGAGGGGTGGTGAGGACACTTGATTAGAGTTAGAACATCTTCCTTAATAATGGCAGAGCAGTGCCCATACCTCAACATGGGTATACAAGTCTAGAGGGGGCTTCACCTTTGATGTATGTAGGAGGCCTGAGAGCTGGTATGGGTCTATCCCACTTATCTGGACTGGTCTGGCGTGGACAATGAGGAAGGTGAAATTTTAATTTAACCTACAAATTTGATTTCCTTGATCCTGCCAGGCCAGTCTAGAACACACCCATGGAAACCATGGTAGTCAGGAGCTCTTATTCAGAAAGCTAACTTTTTGAGCAAGTTATCTTTGGTGCATTGAATTCAGTCCTGGGATAGTGAGTATGAAATGTTTGCATCAGGTTTCGCTTTGGTGGTGGTTTTGTTAGCCGTTTGACCCTTTGTGCTATTTTCTCCCTCCGTATGCTGCCAGAGGGATGTAAGCCACTTATCTGGACTGATGTGGTAGGACTTAAGGAAAGGAAATAACAGTAAGTCTAAATTCCACCTAGAAACTCGCATCTTTTTCAGCAATTTTGTTGTTTGCTTCTGTACCATGAAAAAGATGTTACAAATATTCTTGGGTTCCTAAAGGTTTTCTAAAGTATTTTCCAAAAAGTGCTGATAACTTACTGCATAGTAGGCATATGATAGTGTCAGTATTATTCAGCGATAGAGCAGAGCAAGGAACTGAGGGGGTGAAAACAAAAGTGAATAAAGCAATTGGGAAGTTGCAGGTTCTTGATACTTACTTGAGCTTTTGTACTTTCAACAGGCAAATCCTGATCCAAATTGCTGTCTTGGGGTGTTTGGCTTGAGTCTCTATACCACAGAAAGGGATCTACGAGATGTATTCTCAAAGTATGGTCCCCTTGCTGATGTTTCTATTGTATATGACCAGCAGTCTAGGCGTTCAAGAGGATTTGCCTTTGTATACTTTGAAAATGTAGAGGATTCGAAAGAGGTGAGTTTGAAGGTTTTTGTCTTGATTATGTGCTGCCATTCATCATGTGTAATTTTTTGATTTACATATAATTTGAAATAAGGGGTGGGGGGAATATAAGCCTCGTATCATTATATAAAATAATCACACATTCCTTAGCATCCCTCCGGACCGGCCCAGGATTGGACTGATGGGTTGTGCACGCCTACCAGCAGGTGGAGACTGAGAAAAAAACTCTGACTCTAGAGAGCCAATGAGAGCCCTGGTCATGTGACCCTAGTCCCAGTATTTTCTCAGTCTCCCAGCAGGTAGGACGTGAGCCTATTAGTCTCTCTTTTTGGTATTGGTAGATTTTCTTTATTGGTTCTTCTGTGCCCAGGAATTTTATTGAGGTCATTCCTGATACTAAGTGCCTTAGTGTTCAGCCTCTGGGGTGTTAAACTCGGGTGTCCCGAGTCCCTCCCCCCTATTTCCTCCCCATCTCCCTTCTGGTGTATCCCCACACAGCTTTATTAATAACTAAGGGAAGGGCTACCCTTTCATTGAAAGGAGTATTGCCTTTGGGAGAGGCAGCCAGTATTAAAAAAAAAAAAAAAAAAAAAAGAACTGAAACAGCTGAGTAAGCTATCTGTTCCCCGCTGACTTAACGAGCAGGCAGCTCTGTCAGGCAGCTCTGTTGTGGGTTTTCAGCACCTGTTTTAAAAAAAAAAAAAAAAAAAAAAAGAGCTACGAGATAGGGGAAGCGAACTAAGGCAAGCCAGTGCCTTTTTAGTGTTTTATTGCTCCTGTCAGCCCTCGGGTTTTTAGCTGCTAATTAGGCTGTTAAAAAAGGCGCGAACCGCGTTGCCGCTTTCTCGCGAGTGCTCGCTTGTTGCCGCGATGGCGGAAAAGTTGAAAAGATGTGCAGTGTGTCAGCGTCGGGGAGTTAATGCCGCCGGCGCCTGTAAATTTTGTACGGCGCTTGACATGCCCGCCGTTCCTCTTCCTCCGCCGGTTTTGTCTTCGGTTCCGTCGGGGGTTTCGATTTCGCCGTCGCGCTCCCTCGCTCCTAGTTCGGAGGCCTCTGGCTTAGTTCTTGAAGCGCCCGCGGCGAAAGTGGCGCGAACGGCGGCCATTTTGTCTCCTGCTCCTTCAACGTCGGGTGCCGCGTCTGGCCCTTTAAACTCCGCGATTTTGGGAGATTTAAATACGGAGGTCCTGGCACACTCGACAACCACTCAGGGAGGAGGTTTTCCCCCTGAGTTTGTTGTTCAGATGTACCAGGCCTTCCTGATGCAGCGAGAAGTGCCAGCAGCGGGGCTGGCAGGGGCTACAGCGGGGCTGTCAGGGGCTATGGGCAGTTCAGTTCCTACTGCAGCTAAGCCTAGGACATGTGAGTTTCCTTCAGATCTGATACCAGAGCATAGTTCAGACATGCCTTTTTTGGAGGAAGAGGAAGATTTAGGACCGGCACTTAATGAGCTGGCTTGGGAGGATCCTTCCTCTTTAGATCCTGACACTGTTCCTTTGGGCCAGGGGAAGATCCCTCGGTGGCTAGAGTGTTTCACAAGGAAGATTTACAGGATCTTATTGTTATGGTGGCTACTACTTTAAATTTTGATGATCAGCCTCCAGCTTCACAAGTCCGTAAAGTTGATTTGTTGGTTAAGGGCTCTAGGGCTTCTAGCAAGACCTTTCCTATGCATGAGGACATTTGGGATGTCATTAAAGCGCAGTGGGAGGTCCCGGATGCTGCTTTTCGGCCTACTAGATCTATGTCTCGTTTATATCCAGTGCCCGAAGCTGATAAAGCACTTCTTAAGCTCCCAGTGGTTGATGCTGTGGTCTCTGCGGTTACTAAACGCAACACAGTCCCAGTAGATGGAGGAACGGCGCTTAAAGATACTCAAGACAGGCGTTTGGACTCTCTTTTGAAGCATAATTTTGAAGTTTCCTCCCTGGCAGTGCAGGCGGCCATTTGCGGATCTTTAGTGGCCAGGGCCTGCTTTCGGTGGGCCGAAAGAGTCTTGGATAGATCTTCCGATGATCTTGCAGCTATAGATGTCGAAGTGGCAAAGATTGAAACAGGCTCTGCTTTTTTAGCCGATGCACTATATGACCTGTTGAGGGCTTCTTCTAAATCTTTGGCCCTGGGAGTTGCAGCTCGCCGCTCTCTTTGGTTGAAAGGTTGGTCGGCAGATGCAGCCTCCAAATCTAAGTTGAGTAAATTTCCCTTTAGGGGTTCATTTTTGTTTGGAGACGATTTGGACAAATTGGTTCACTCCCTAGGAGACTCTAAGGTGCCTCGTCTCCCTGAAGATCGGCCTCGCCTATCCAGTCGGGGGGCCTTCTTTGGACGTGGTAGGCTAAGGTCTTTCCGTAGATTTCAGCCTGATAAAGCTTCACAGCCTCAGAGGTCGCGTTTCTTTTCCAGGAACCAGTCCTTTCGAGGTTACCGCAGAGGAGGCAGATTCTCAAGCGGCAATTTTCGCTCCCCTGCGCGTCCTTCCCAATGAAGGTGCGAGGGCCCCTTCTCTGGTACCTGTCGGAGCTCGGCTTTCTCAGTTTTATCAGAGGTGGGCCCACATTACATCAGATCAGTGGGTCTTGGAGGTGGTTCGAGACGGATATGCCTTAGAATTTGCAAGGCCTATTTCAGACGCCTTTCTGGAGTCTCCCTGTCGTTCTCCCCTCAAAGCGCGTGCGGTTCGGGAGACTCTCCAGAGGCTCTTAGATCTCCAGGCGATTTATCCAGTTCCTCCTGCCGAGTACAAGCAAGGTCGGTATTCCATTTACTTTGTGGTGCCCAAAAAGGAGGACTCCCATCGTCCTATTCTCGACCTCAAAGCTGTCAATCGCGCTCTCAAGGTCACCAGTTTCCGGATGGAGACCCTTCGGTCAGTCATAGTAGCAGTGCGCAAGGGAGAGTATTTAACAGCTTTGGACCTGACAGAGGCCTATTTGCATATTCCCATTCGTCCTGCTCACCACAAGTTTTTGCGTTTTGCAATTCTAGGCCGACATTATCAGTGTCGCGCTCTGCCTTTCGGCCTGGCGACGGCGCCGCGCACATTTACCAAAGTGATGGTCGTGGTGGCAGCGGCTCTCAGGAAGGAAGGGATTTTGGTTCATCCCTACCTGGACGACTGGTTGATAAGGGCAAAGACTTATCAAGAAAGTTGTCAGGTCACGGAGCGAGTAGTATTGTTCCTGCAGTCCCTAGGTTGGGTGGTGAACATAGCCAAGAGCCATTTGGTTCCCTCTCAGTCTCTAGAGTATTTGGGGGTCACCTTCGATACTGCGAGGGGTCGAGTTTTTCTTCCGCAGGGCAGAATCCTAAAGCTCCGGTCTCAAGTTCGGAATTTGATGCATCTGAAAGTACCGTGTGCTCGAGACTATCTTCAGGTTCTCGGTTCCATGGCTGCCTCGATAGAAGTAGTTCCCTGGGCCAGGGCTCACATGAGATCTCTTCAGTGGTCTCTTCTGACCCGGTGGTCTGCTCAAACAGATTCCCTTCTGTTGAGACTGCCTTTGCGGCTCCGGGAGCGAATCTCTCTGTTTTGGTGGCTACGGATGCAGAATCTCACTGTGGGGATGCCATTGGAGACTCCGCGGTGGATTCCTCTAACAACAGATGCCAGTCTCCGAGGCTGGGGGGCTCATTGCCTGGACAAGTGGGCCCAGGGCCTCTGGTCGCCGCTGGAAGCAGTTCAATCCATCAACTTTCTGGAGACCAGGGCGATTCGGTTAGCTCTGCTGCACTTCGGTTCTCTTCTGGAGGGCACAGCGGTGCGAGTTCTCTCGGACAACGCCTCGGCAGTAGCCTACATCAACCGCCAGGGAGGTACGAGGTGCCGTCTCCTGTGTCGGGAAGCGGAGAGTCTCCTGGCGTGGGCGGAGATTCACCTCACGGCCATCTCAGCCTCGCATGTGGCAGGAGTGGACAACGTCCAAGCAGACTTCCTCAGTCGTCACACTCTAGATCCCGGGGAATGGGCTCTGAGCGATCGGGCGTTCCAGTTGATAGTACAGCGCTGGGGTCTTCCAGTACTAGATCTCTTTGCCTCCAGGCTCAACTCCAAAGTTCCTCGCTTCTTCAGTCGCCGAAAGGATGTAAGGGCGGCAGGGGTAGACGCCCTCTTGCAGCAATGGCCCTCCGGCCTTCTTTACGCGTTTCCTCCATGGCCACTAATAGGTCGTCTCCTTCAGAAGATCGAAGACCATGGGGGGCCGATCATTTTGGTGGCACCGGACTGGCCTCGGCGTCCCTGGTACGCGGATCTCCAGCGTCTGTCCGTGGCGTCTCCTCTTCGTCTTCCGGCACACAAGGCTTTGCTGGTTCAAGGACCAGTTCCGCATCCAGATCCAGCTCGATTTTGTCTTACGGCTTGGCTCTTGAACGAGCTCGTTTAACTAAGCGAGGATTTTCAACGCCAGTAATTTCTACCATGCTGCAGTCTCGTCGCCGTTCCACCTCTTTAAACTATATTCGCACGTGGAGAATTTTTGAGGATTGGTGTGCAGAAGCTGACATTGTTCCTTTTCGGGCGTCAGTACCTCAGATGTTAGATTTTTTACAGCGAGGTTTTGATAAGGGACTCTCTCTTTCGTCGCTGAAGGTGCAGGCGGCAGCTTTGTCCTGTTTCAGAGGTAGAATAAGGGGTAAGTCTTTGGCTAGTCTTCCCGAGGTGGCTCGTTTTTTGAAGGGGGTCAGCCTTCTTCGTCCTCCGGTCAGATCGGTTTTTCCATCGTGGGACCTTAATCTGGTGCTTTCGTCTCTGACAAAGCCTCCTTTTGAGCCTTTACAAACATGTTCTCTGAAGGATTTAACGCTTAAGACGGTGTTTTTGGTGGCTATCGCGTCAGCCAGAAGAGTCTCAGAGTTGCAAGCTTTTTCCTGTAGATCTCCATTTCTGGAATTTTCTAAAGAGCGAGTGGTCCTTCGGCCGGTTCCTTCCTTTTTGCCCAAGGTACTATCTCGGTTTCATATGTCCCAGTCGGTTTTTCTTCCTATTCTGGGATCCTCCTCCGGAACGCAGGAGCAGCGAAAGTTGTATACTCTGGATGTTAGGAGAGTACTTAAACGGTATCTTGCGGTTACGGAGGACTTCCGTCGATCAGACCGCCTCTTTCTGCTGTTGGCTGGTCATCGCAAGGGCCTGGCAGCTTCTAAGCCTACTTTGTCTCGGTGGATCAAAGAAATGATAGCGTCTGCTTATCTTTTGGCAGACAGACCAGTCCCGGCAGCGCTTAAAGCTCATTCTACCCGGGGGCAGGCAGCCTCGTGGGCGGAGTGTTCCTTGGTGCCACCAGCGGAGATCTGTAAGGCAGCGACTTGGTCGTCACTTCATTCTTTCTCTAGGCATTACAGGCTAGATGTACAGTGTCGTCAGGAGACCGTCTTTGCATCTCGCGTACTCACAGCGGGTTTGCTGGGGTCCCTCCCTTAGGACTACTGCTTTGTTACGTCCCATCAGTCCAATCCTGGGCCGGTCCGGAGGGATGCTAAGGAAGGAGAAATTAGACCTTACCTGCTAATTTGCTTTCCTTTAGTCCCTCCGGACCGGCCCAGGTCCCTCCCGTGTTCTATGGTTCTCAATTTTACTGTGTACAGAGATGCAACTGTCGTCTACAGAGCTGTTCTGCTAGTTAGACAGTTAAAGGAGATACATTATGCTCTATAAGAAATACAAATGCATTATGTTCTACAAGTTAAATGTTTTGCAAGTTCTCTGGTTATTCAGTTCGTAATATTGTACAACTTGCACAGTTTAAGGGATACACATTTCTGTTCTTAATTGGCCATGCCACGGCTCTGAGCTGAGTTGTTGGTGCGCCCAGTGTCACGGCAAAGCCGTAGTTTAAGCATGTTGGTTTCTCTCGTGCTGCCTGGCTGCTTAAATTCCTCAGGGCACAGAATATAGGTCCTTCTTTTCCTTTCTGCTTGGTTATTCAAATACTGGGACTAGGGTCACATGACCAGGGCTCTCATTGGCTCTCTAGAGTCAGAGTTTTTTTCTCAGTCTCCACCTGCTGGTAGGCGTGCACAACCCATCAGTCCAATCCTGGGCCGGTCCGGAGGGACTAAAGGAAAGCAAATTAGCAGGTAAGGTCTAATTTCTCCTTCACAATAATTAGACCACATTAGTGAGCCAAGAGAAATAGAAAAATATACAAAGAAAGAAGTTAAGCTGGCTGCACATGCCCTCTTGTGGGCGAGCTTCTGTGTTCTCTCTGTCTGGCCTGCAAGTGGAGGGTCATGACCCACAAGTCTCTGGATTGATCTGAGGAACTAATGGAAAGAAAATTATCAGGTAAGACATAATTTTACCTTCACTTCAGTTTTTCACTTTTGCATAAGTATAAAAATGTACATTTATTTTTACTTAAGTACTTTGGACTAGTACTTTGAGCTTTTTGCTGTTCGGAAGTTAACCATCAGGTAGTGTTGTTCAATCGGACAAGATGGAGCAGAAGAAATAACTTATCTTGTTTGCTGACAGATTAAGTTCCTTATACTTAGCTAGAATGAGCAATATTCATGCAACCTACAATTGGTGCTATCATTTCTCCACAATTATTTCTTTCTTAATTCTTGCCTAGCCTGTCTAATAACATCAGAGAAAAACAGAGAACCAAGGAGCATAATTAGATTTTTGCTTATTTATCGTGTTCACAGGAACAATTATATCAAGCGTATTCAATAGTGTATCATGCCAGTGTTAAAACCTATCAACTGTGGACACCCTTTTATTTAACAGCATCAAAAGACAGGTACAAATCAAGGTAAGGTATACACAAAATGTGGCACATGTGAGTTATCTTGTTGGGCAGACTGGATGGACCGTGCAGGTCTTTTTCTGCTGTCATCTACTATGTTACTATGTAAACAATAAGATAATCATGCTCCTTCCTATTCTTAACCCTTTCCATTATGTCCCAAGGATCAGTCCAGTAGTGGGTTATGCCCATTTGCCAGCAGGTGGAGATAGAGAACACTGGCTGAGAGCGGATGTATAGTAGCCTTTAAAGCAGAAATCTGCCATACTCCATCTCCAGTAGGCTGGTTAGAGGCTTATCCCTGTGCTGTTCTCTGACTGAGACTGGTGCTTTGCTCCTGGTCTGCTGTATTTGAGTCAGTTGAGCTGGGGGTCAAGAAGCTCTATTGCTAAGCAGCTTGGGTGCCAGGTCCTTCCCCCTCCCTCTCCCCCCTGACACATTCTCCTTTCTCCTTAATTTCAGAGGGGGAGGCATTAGCTCTTGCATCAGACAGTTCATTCAGAGTTTGGCGTGATTGTCGCTTTGTGCTGGGACCTGCAGGTTCTTCAACTTCAGCGGGCCCAGTTAGTGATTACTAGCGGGTTTTGACCCGATGGTGGCTGAGTCAGCAAAATGCTATTGGCTGTGGGGGGCTGCCAAAGAGCATTGGGGATGTGTGCTGGCAGGGATTTAGCGGTTGTGAATGCCTTGCTGGGCTCAAGTGCACAGATCAAAGGGTAGCAACAAGAGGAAGTTTTGGTGGGCTCTACTCCCTTGGGGCCTGACTGCAGTCATTTCAGGGACTGCGTTGCATCTCTCTGATTTTCCTAGGGTTCCTTCGGTCTCTTCCCAGCCCATTTCTGCTCCTCCTGACATCTCCCAATTTTTGAGTATGCTACAAGGTGCTGAGGGGACCCCATTTTTGCTGGAGTTTATGTTGCTCCATCAGCCTTACTGAAGAGGTCGCAGTCTCCTTGTGATCCTTCTCCCTTCAGACGACATCTCTAAAAGAAGGAGCCTAGATCATGTGAGGGTACTAGATAAACTGTCTACTAAAAGGAGACTAGTTCATATGAGGGACCTAGATAAGCTGTCTGTAGCCTCTGGGTTAATATTCGATACTGTCCTGTTTGTGGCTTCTGGTCATTCCCTCTCGAGCTGGGAGGTAGGGGGGATGTGGTCCTTATAGAAGGGGATGATCCAACAGCAGCTAGACTGTTTCACAGGGAGAACCTTACAGTTTTATTCTCCGAGGACAAGCAGGCTGCTTGTTCTCACTGATGGGTGACGTCCACGGCAGCCCCTCCAATCGGAAACTTCACTAGCAAAGGCCTTTGCTAGTCCTCGCGCGCCCATGCGCACCGCGCATGCGCGGCCGTCTTCCCGCCCGAACCGGCTTGTATTCGTCAGTCTTCTTTTGTCCGCGCTCGGGACTGTCGTGTTTTGCGCCGTTTTGCGCCCCTCAAAGTTGACCCTCGCACGTCATCGCGATTTCACTAAAAAAAAAAAAAAAAGAGAAGACCTCGGTCTTGTCCCTTCCCGTGTGTCCAGTTTGTATCCCCGACGTAAGTTTCCTTTCGCTTTCAGGGTAGGCCTTTTTTGGGGCCTCGGTGCGGGTTTTTTCTCTCTCCCTATTTTTGGTGCCCTTAGTCGCCATTACGAATTTTGATTTCGCCGGCGTGATTTTTCCGCCCATGTCATAGAAGTCTCCCAGCGGCTTCAAGAAGTGCACCCAGTGCGCCCGGGTAATCTCGCTCACTGATAGTCACGCGTCGTGTCTTCAGTGTCTGGGGGCTGGGCACCGCCCGCAGGCCTGTAGTCTTTGTGCTCTTTTACAGAAGAGGACTCAGGTTGCGAGATTGGCCCAGTGGAACGTGTTGTTCTCGGGCTCTTCGTCGACAACAGCACCGGAGTCATCGAGTGCATCGACGTCGGCAGCATCAAGACCTTCGACCTCAGCATCGACTGCATCGAGGTATCGACCCTCTGCATCGTCGGTACAGAGACATCGAAAGGCTGCGTCGGCGTCGGTGGTACTGGGACCTCCACTGTTGCTGATGTCGTCGGACGGTGGTGCTTCGACTGGAGTGCAGATGAGGGCTGTCCATTCCCCTGCTGGTGGCGGTGAGCCTTCGGGTGGGTATCCCCCTATCCTGAGGGCTCCTGCGGTACAGCCCCCCCGAGACCGACCTTCTTCGGCCTCGGCCCCGAGGAAGAGACGGCTGGATTCTACGTCCTCCTCGTCGGTACCGGGAAGCTCCGGTGACATGCTTTGTTTGAAAAAATCAAAGAAGCATCGACACCGGTCACCTTCCCGCATCGGTACCGAGAGCTCTGGGTCGCCGAGGGAGTCGGCACCCAGTAGGCATCGGCACCGGGAGGACCGCTCACCCTCTGTTCAGGAGGTGTCGATGCGCTCCACCTTGGACAGCCCGGGTCAGCCCGGAACAGCCTCCACGCCCGGAACAGACTCTGACCTCAACGCCTGCATTGGCTTCCATGCCTTTCTCCACAGCCGCTCTGCACGAGTGTCTCTGTGCCGTTCTCCAAGAGATCCTGGGAGAGCTGTTGCGCCCTTCCCCTCCGGTACCGGGGGTGCTTGTGCCACCGGTACCGTCGAGTGAGGCGGCGGCTGGCCCCTTGCCCGGGGTGAGGTCTCCGACATTGACTGTGGCCGCGTCCCAGGAAGGCTCCCCGACGACGTCGGCGGAGGGAGCTTCGCCGGTGCTGGCGAGGGAGTCTACCTCTCGACGCTCCCACCGTGGCCGTGTTTCCACGGAGTCGAGTCGGGCACGGCTTCAGACACAGGTTCA
This sequence comes from Microcaecilia unicolor, assembly GCF_901765095.1. NCBI lineage: Eukaryota > Metazoa > Chordata > Amphibia > Gymnophiona > Siphonopidae > Microcaecilia > Microcaecilia unicolor. Next base: position 137,046,256 of record NC_044037.1, read on the forward strand.
TGAACTTTTGTCTGATACCGATGGTGAGGCCTCGTGGAAGGAGGAGGAGGACATCAGATATTTCTCTGACGAGGAGTCTGATGGCCTTCCTTCTGATCCCACTCCCTCCCCTGAAAGGCAGCTTTCTCCTCCCGAGAGTCTGTCTTTTGCGGCCTTTGTCCTGGAGATGTCTACGGCCATCCCCTTCCTGGTGGTCGTGGAGGATGAGCCCAGGGCTGAAATGTTTGAGCTCTTGGACTATCCTTCTCCACCTAGGAAGCGTCCACAGTACCCATGCATCATGTCCTAAAAAAGACATTGCTGGCGAACTGGACCAAGCCTTTAACTAATCCCCACATTCCCAAGAAGATAGTCCCAGTACCGGATGCATGGGGACCCAGAGCTGATGCGCACTCAGTTGCCTCACGACTGTGGTGTGGTGGATCTGGCCCTAAAGAAGGCTAAGAGTTCTAGGGAGCATGCTTCGTCGCCCCCGGGCAAGGACTCTAGAACCTAAGACTCCTTTGGGAGGAAGGCCTACCATTCTTCTATGCTCGTGGCCAATAGTCAGTCCTACCAGCTCTACACGAGCATCTATATGCGGAACAATGTGCGGCAGTTGGCGGGCTTGGTGGACAAGCTCCCTCCTGAGCAAGCCAAGCCATTTCAGGAGGTGGTCAGGCAGCTGAAGGCGTGCAGAAAATTCCTGGCCAGAGGGGTATATGATACCTTTGATGTTGCGTCCAGGGCCGCTGCTCAAGGTGTGGTGATGCGCAGACTCTCATGGCTGCGTGCCTCCGACCTGGAGAATAGGATCCAGCAACGGATTGCGGACTCCCCTTGCCGAGCGGACAACATTTTTGGAGAGAAAGTCGAACAGGTGGTAGAACAGCTCCACCAGCGGGATACCGCTTTCGACAAGTTCTCCCGCCGGCAGCACTCAGCATCTACCTCCTCAGGTAGACGTTTTTATGGGGGAAGGAAGGCTGTTCCCTACTCTTCTGGTAAGTGTAGGTACAATCCTCCTTCTCGACAGCCTGCGGCCCAGGCTAAGCCCCAGCGCACTCGCTCTCGTCAGCAGCTTGCGCCTCAGCAAGGCCCCACGGCTCCCCAGCAAAAGCAGGGGGCGAGCTTTTGACTGGCTCCAGCAGAGCATAGCCGACATAAACGTATCCGTGCCGGGTGATCTGCCGGACGGGGGGAGGTTGAAAGCTTTTCACCAAAGGTGGCCTCTTTTAACCTCCGACCGTTGGGTTCTTCAAATAGTCCGGCAAGGATACACCCTCAATTTGGCCTCTAAACCTCCAAATTGCCCACCGGGAGCTCAGTCTTACAGCTTACAGCACAAGCAGGTACTTGCAGAGGAACTCTTCGCCCTTCTCAGTGCCAATGCGGTCGAGCCCGTGCCATCCGGGCAAGAAGGGCTGGGATTCTATTCCAGGTACTTCCTTGTGGAAAAGAAAACGGGGGATGCGTCCCATCCTAGACCTAAGGGCCCTGAACAAATATCTGGTCAAGGAAAAGTTCAGGATGCTTTCCTTGGGCACCCTTCTTCCCATGATTCAGGAAAACGATTGGCTATGCTCTGTGGACTTGAAGGACGCCTACACGCACATCCCGATACTGCCAGCTCACAGGCAGTATCTGCGATTTCAGCTGGGCACACGTCACTTCCAGTACTGTGTGCTACCCTTTGGGCTCGCCTCTGCGCCTAGAGTGTTCACAAAGTGCCTGGCTGTAGTAGCAGCGGCGCTTCGCAGGCTGGGAGTGCACGTGTTCCCCTATCTCGACGATTGGCTGGTGAAGAACACATCCGAGGCGGGAGCTCTACAGTCCATGCAGATGACTATTCGCCTCCTGGAGCTACTGGGGTTTGTGATAAATTATCCAAAGTCCCACCTTCTCCCATTGCAAAGACTCGAATTCATAGGAGCTCTGCTGGATTCTCGGACGGCTCGTGCCTTTCTCCCAGAGATGAGAGCCAACAACTTGTTGTCCCTCGTCTCTCGGGTGCGAGCGTCCCAGCAGATCACAGCTCGGCACATGTTGAGATTGCTGGGCCACATGGCCACCACAGTTCATGTGACTCCCATGGCCCGCCTTCACATGCGATCTGCTCAATGGACCCTAACTTCCCAGTGGTTTCAGGCTGCTGGGGATCTAGAAGACGTGATCCACCTGTCCACGAGTTTTCTCAAATCCCTGTATTGGACGATTTGGTCCAATTTGACTCTGGGATGTCCTTTCCAAATTCCTCAGCCACAAAAAGTGCTGACTACGGATGCGTCTCTCCTGGGGTGGGGAGCTCATGTCGATGGGCTTCACACCCAGGGAAGCTGGTCCCTCCAGGAACGCGATCTGCAGATCAATCTCCTGGAGTTACGAGCGGTTTGGAACGCTCTGAAGGCTTTCAGAGATCGGCTGTCCCATCAAATTATCCAAATTCAGACAGACAACCAGGTTGCCATGTATTACATCAACAAGCAGGGGGGCACCGGATCTCGCTCCCTGTGTCAGAAAGCCGTCAGCATGTGGCTCTGGTCTCGCCGTTACGGCATGTGGCTCCAGGCTACATATCTGTCAGGCGTAAACAGTCTGGTCGACAGGTTGAGCAGGATTATGCATCCTCAGAGTGGTCGCTCAACTCCAGAGTAGTGCGCCAGATCTTCCAGGTGTGGGGCACCCCCTTGGTAGATCTCTTTGCATCTCGAGCCAACCACAAGGTCCCTCAGTTCTGTTTCAGACTTCAGGCCCACGGCAGACTGGCATCGGATGCCTTCCTACTGGATTGGGGGGAAGGCCTGCTGTATGCTTATCCTCCCATACCTCTGGTGGGGAAGACTTTGTTGAAACTCAAGCACAACCGAGGCACCATGATTCTGATTGCTCCGTTTTGGCCGCGTCAGATCTGGTTCCCTCTTCTGGAGTTGTCCTCCGAAGAACCGTGGAGATTGGAGTGTTTTCCGACCCTCATCACACAGGACGAGGGGGCGCTTCTGCATCCCAATCTCCAGTCTCTGGCTCTCACGGCCTGGATGTTGAGAGCGTAGACTTTGCGTCTTTGGGTCTGTCAGAGGGTGTCTCCCGTGTCTTGCTTGCTTCCAGAAAAGATTCCACTAAGAGGGTTACTTCTTTTTATGGAGGAGGTTTCCCGTCTGGTGTGACAGCAAGGCCTTAGATCCTCGCTCTTGTCCTACACAGACCATGCTTGACTATCTTTTGCACTTGTCTGAGTCTGGTCTCAAGACCAACTCTGTAAGGGTTCACCTTAGCGCAATCAGTGCATACCATTACCGTGTGGAAGGTAAGCCGATCTCAGGACAGCCTTTAGTTGTTCTCTTCATGAGAAGAGGTTTGCTTTTGTCAAAGCCCCCCGTCAAACCTCCTACAGTGTCATGGGATCTCAATGTCGTTCTCACCCAGCTGATGAAACCTCCTTTTGAGCCACTGAATTCCTGCCATCTGAAGTACTTGACCTGGAAGGTCATTTTCTTGGTGGCAGTTACTTCAGCTCGTAGAGTCAGTGAGCTCCAGGCCCCTTACACCAAATTTCATCATAATAGAGTAGACCTCCGCACTCACCCTAAGTTCGTGCCGAAGGTAGTGTCGAAGTTCCATCTGAACCAGTCAATTGTCTTGCCAACATTTTTTCCCCGTCCTCATTCCTGCCCTGCTGAACGTCAGCTGCACACATTGGACTGCAAAAGAGCATTGGCCTTCTTTCTGGAGCGGGCACAGCCCAGCAGACAGTCCGCCCAATTGTTTGTTTCTTTTGATCCCAACAGGAGGGGAGTGGCTGTGGGGAAACGCACCATATCCAATTGGCTAGCAGATTGCATTTCCTTCACTTACGCCCAGGCTGGGCTGGCTCTTGAGGGTCATGTCACGGCTCATAATGTCAGAGCCGTGGCTGCGTCAGTGGCCCACTTGAAGTCAGCCACTATTGAAGAGATCTGCAAAGCTGCGACGTGGTCATCTGTCCACACATTCACATCTCATTACTGCCTGCAGCAGGATACCCGACGTGACAGTCGGTTCGGGCATTCAGTGCTTCAGAATCTGTTTGGGGTTTAGAATCCAACTCCACCCCCATAGGCCCATGTTTTATTCTGGTCCAGGCTACACTCTCTGTTAGTTGGATAAGTTGTTAGGTCAATCTCAGTTATGTCCTCGTCGTTGCGAGGCCCAATTGACCATGTTTGTTGTTTTGAGTGAGCCTGGGGGCTAGGGATACCCCATCAGTGAGAACAAGCAGCCTGCTTGTCCTCGGAGAAAGCGAATGCTACATACCTGTAGCAGGTATTCTCCAAGGACAGCAGACTGATTGTTCTCACAAACCCGCCCGCCTCCCCTTTGGAATTGTGTTTTCCCTTGTCTTTGTTTGCTACATATGGGACTGACGAACACGAGCCGGTTCGGGCGGGAAGACGGCCGCGCATGCGCGGTGCGCATGAGCGCGTGAGGACTAGCAAAGGCCTTTGCTAGTGAAGTTTCCGATTGGAGGGGCTGCCGTGGACGTCACCCATCAGTGAGAACGATCAGCCTGCTGTCCTCGGAGAATACCTTCTACAGGTATGTAGCATTCGCTTTAAACATGATTTGTGTCTGGTCTTTATAATATGTAAACACAAGCCGTAAAGCCCATTAAAATGGGCAAGATTTTTTGCTAATCTACAAGATGAGTTACCATCGATTCTTATAGGTTAATGCATGCCGTTAAACCCATTAAAACGGGCAACATTTTTTATTTGTGAAATGTAATTCCCTTATTGTTGTAATATTTTGTGTGTGGGAGAGAGAGACAGCGTGAGAGAGAGAGAAAGTGTGTGTGTGTGCGTCTTTGAGAGAGAGAGAGTATGAGAGTGAGTTCAGAGAGAGAGAGAGAGTGTGTGTGTGTGTCTGTCTGAAAGAGAGAGTGTCAAGGAAGGAGAAGATAAATTTTTCCCTGCTTCTGTTTGTCTTGTAAAAGTACAGGAGTTAATATTTTGTGTGTGTGTGTGTGTGTGTGTGTGTGTGAGAGAGAGTGTGTGGGTGCCTGTCTGAAAGAGAGAGTGTGAGAGAGTGAGTTCAGAGAGAGAGAGAGAGAGTGTGTGTGTGAGAGAGAGTGTGAGGGTGAGTTCAGAGAGAGAGAGTGTGTGTGTGTGTGTGAGAGAGTGTGAGGGTGAGTTCAGAGAGAGAGAGAGAGAGTGTGTGTGTGTGTGTGAGAGAGAGAGGTAAAGTGTGTGTGTATGCGTCTGTCTGAAAGAGAGAGAGAGAGAGTCAAGGAAGGAGAAGATAAATTTCTCCCTGCTTCTGTTTGTCTTGTAAAAGTACAGGAGGTAATATTTTGTGTGTGTGTGCGCCTGTCTGAAAGAGAGAGTGAGTTCAGAGAGAGTGAGAGAGTGTGAGTGTGTATGACCATCTTCTCTTGGCTCTTTTCTCTCCAGGTCCCTTCCCCTCCATGGGCACCATTTATCCCCTTCCTGATCAGTCTCCTCATAAGTACGTAAGTACATACTGGGAAAAGACCAAGGGTCCATCGAGCCCAGCATCCTGTCCACGACAGCGGCCAATTCAGGCCAAGGGCACCTGGCAAGCTTCCCAAACGTACTAACATTCTATACATGTTATTCCTGGAATTGTGGATTTTTCCAAGTCCGTTTAGTAGTGGTTTATGGACTTGTCCTTTAGGAAACCGTCCAACCCCTTTTTAAACTCTGCTAAGCTAACCGCCTTCACCACTTTCTCCGACAGCGAATTCCAGAGTTTAATTACACGTTGGGTGAAGAAAACTTTTCTCCGATTTGTTTTAAATTTACTACACTGTAGTTTCATCGCATGCCCCCTAGCGTGAACAGACGCTTCACATCCACCTGTTCCACACCACTCATTATTTTATATACCTCTATCATGTCTCCCCTCAGCCGTCTCTTCTCCAAGCTGAAAAGCCCTAGCCTCCTTAATCTTTCTTCATAGGGAAGTCGTCCCATCCCCGCTATCATTTTAGTCGCCCTTCTCTGCACTTTTTCCAATTCTGCTATATCTTTCTTGAGATGCGGCGACCAGAATTGAACACAATACTCAAGGTGCGGTCGCACTATGGAGTGATATAACGGCATAATAACATCCTCACACCTGTTTTCCATACCTTTCCTAATAATACCCAACATTCTATTCGCTTTCCTAGCCGCAGCAGCACACTGAGCAGAAGGTACATAAGTACATAAGTAATGCCATACTGGGGAAAGACCAAGGGTCCATCGAGCCCAGCATCCTGTCCACGACAGCGGCCAATCCAGGCCAAGGGCACCTGGCAAGCTTCCCAAACGTACAAACATTCTATACATGTTATTCCTGGAATTTTGGATTTTTCCAAGTCCGTTTAGTAGCGGTTTATGGACTTGTCCTTTAGGAATCCGTCCAACCCCTTTTTAAACTCTGCTAAGCTAACCGCCTTCACCACGTTCTCCGGCAACGAATTCCAGAGTTTAATTACACGTTGGGTGAAGAAAAATTTTCTCTGATTTGTTTTAAATTTACTACACTGTAGTTTCATCGCATGCCCCCTAGCGTGAACAGACGCTTCACATCCACCTGTTCCACACCACTCATTATTTTATATACCTCTATCATGTCTCCCCTCAGCCGTCTCTTCTCCAAGCTGAAAAGCCCTAGCCTCCTTAATCTTTCTTCATAGGGAAGTCGTCCCATCCCCGCTATCATTTTAGTCGCCCTTCGCTGCACCTTTTCCAATTCTACTATATCTTTCTTGAGATGCGGCGACCAGAATTGAACACAATACTCAAGGTGCGGTCGCACCATGGAGCGATACAACGGCATTATAACATCCTCATACCTTTCCTAATAATACCCAACATTCTATTTGCTTTCTTAGCCGCAGCAGCACACTGAGCAGAAGGTTTTAGTGTGTTATCGACGACGACACCCAGATCCCTTTCTTGGTCCGTAACTCCTAACGTGGAACCTTGCATGACGTAACTATAATTCGGGTTCTTTTTTCCCACTTGCATCACCTTGCACTTGCTCACATTAAACATCATCTGCCATTTAGCCGCCCAGTCTCCCAGTCTCGTAAGGTCCTCTTGTAATTTTTCACAATCCTGTCGCGATTTAACGACTTTGAATAACTTTGTGTCATCAGCAAATTTAATTACCTCGCTAGTTACTCCCATCTCTAAATCATTTATAAATATATTAAAAAGCAGCGGTCCTAGCACGGACCCCTGAGGAACCCCACTAACTACCCTTCTCCATTGTGAATACTGCCCATTTAACCCCACTCTCTGTTTCCTATCCTTCAACCAGTTTTTAATCCACAATAGGACATTTCCTCCTATCCCATGACCCTCCAATTTCCTCTGTAGCCTTTCATGAGGTACCTTGTCAAACGCCTTTTGAAAATCCAGATACACAATATCAACCGACTCTCCTTTGTCCACATGTTTGTTCACTCCTTCAAAGAATTGAAGTAAATTGGTCAGGCAAGATTTCCCCACACAAAAGCCATGCTGACTTGGTCTCAGTAATCCATGTCCTCGGATGTGCTCTGTAATTTTGTTTTTAATAATAGCCTCTACCATTTTCCCCGGCACCGACGTCAGACTCACCGGTCTATAATTTCCCGGATCTCCCCTGGAGCCTTTTTTAAAAATGGGCGTTACATTGGCCACCTTCCAATCTTCCGGTACCACGCTCGATTTTAAGGATAAGTTGCATATCACTAGCAGTAGCTCCGCAAGCTCGTTTTTCAGTTCTATCAGTACTCTAGGATGAATACCATCCGGTCCAGGAGATTTGCTACTCTTCAGTTTGCCGAACTGCCCCATTACGTCCTCCAGGTTTACCGTGAAGTCAGTAAGTTTCTCCGACTCGTTCGCTTGAAATACCATTTCCGACACCGGTATCCCACCCAAATCTTCCTCGGTGAAGACCGAAGCAAAGAATTCATTCAGTCTCTCCGCTACGTCTTTGTCTTCCTTGATCGCCCCTTTTACCCCTCGGTCATCCAGCGGCCCAACCGATTCTTTTGCCGGCTTCCTGCTTTTAATATACCGAAAAATTTTTTTCCTATGTTTTTTTGCCTCTAATGCTATCTTTTTTTCATACTCCCTCTTGGCCTTCTTAATCTGCGCCTTGCATTTGCTTTGACACTCCTTATGCTGTTTCTTGTTATTTTCAGACGGTTCCTTCTTCCATTTTCTGAAGGCGTTTTTTTTAGCCCTAATAGCTTCCTTCACCTCACTTTTCAACCAGGTGAAGGAAGCTATTAGGGCTAAAAGAAACGGTTTCAGTGTATTATCGATGTCGACACCGAGATCCCTTTCTTGGTCCGTAACTTCTAACGTGGAACCTTGCATGACGTAGCTATAATTCGGGTTCTTTTTTCCCACATGCATCACCTTGCACTTGCTCCTGTTTTCTCCTGTTTTCCCTTTACTTCCCCTCCATGGGCACCAGCTCTCTTCCACTCCATGACCACAGTCTCCCTTGTTTTTTCATCCCCTAGCCCTCCAACTTCGTCTTTAGTGCTGCAGGCATGCTTCTCCTTTCAATCGCCCAAAACCGCTGTAGCGTCCTGCCCGGAAACAGGAAGTTCTGTCAGAAGAGGCAGGACTCTAGAAAGGCTTCTAGCAGCTGAAAGGAACAGCATGCCTTCATAGCTGTAGAGCTAAAGGCAAAAATCGGAGGGCTGACAGGAGCAAGTATAAGCAGGGTGTCTGCACAGGCTGAAAGGCAAGTTTTTTTGAAGCCCATTTCCACCTTTACAGCACAGCCCTTTCTTCTGTTAATCACCCACTGACCATCAACAGCCTGTGCATATCAACAATAGCAGCAGCAGTAAATGAGACACCAAAACGGCGGAAACTCTCAACCTTCCTTTCTGGAGCTTTAATGCCACCAAGCAGCATGTCCTTGTAACTCTGTCCCGTTGCAAAGCGCAGGTTTAACCCAGCTGTAGATGAAATGTTTCATGCTAAAGAGATGGTGCATGCAGGTGTGCTACCCCTATGGAGGATCACTCTCCACCGGAGCCCAGACTCCCCTTGCTACCGGAGTTACCATACAGCACCTCTGCACAGGTCTTGTGAGCATGTGCTGGGAATGTCCCCCTCGCCTTACTTCCATGTTGTTAGCGTCGGGCATTGGGAAGTTCTTTTTCGGCGCTGGAAGGATGGTATTTTCTGGTGCTGTTTTGAACAGCACCAGAGTTTTGAGAATCAGGTGACTCTCCTGGTGGGATTGTGCGTGTGCTGGCTCTTGATTTGCCCGGCAGGGTCGATCTGGTCCTGGCTGTATGCACGTCGGGAGAGACCTGTGACGTGCTGGGCATGCTGTTCTGCGCATGCGCGGCACGTCGGTCACTCTTCATTTGTGTAGTAGGATAATATATAGTGTGTTTAGAAATAAATACATTATCATTTTAAACCATAACCTGTATTACAAGAAATATACTGTAAAGTAATGAATAATGAAATGAGTTGTTTACTAGAAAGTCATACCAATATACTATAACATAGTAGCATAGTAGATGATGGCAGAAAAAGACCTGCACGGTCCATCCAGTCTGCCCAACAAGATAACTCACATGTGCCACATTTTGTGTATACCTTACCTTGATTTGTACCTGTCTTTTGATGCTGTTAAATAAAAGGGTAGTTGGTGTACTATAAAAGAGTGGATAATGTAATGGCCAAAGCTTGAATGTAAACTGTATGGTATTGAATGATAATTGATCAAACCAGGTATTTTTCTTTGGAGCAAGAGCAATGTGCCTTTGAAATGCGCTGTAGGATAGGTTAAAAAAAAATAGACTATATTTTTTAATAAAAACGTTGACCAGTATTGTATTAAAATACTGTGAAATGTTACGGATATTATTAAAAAATAAAGAAACTGTGTTAAGTCTAGGTCTGCATTTAGACCATGGGGTAGAGTTGTAATACTAGACATACGTTTTTATGTGTCGAATGAAATTTCATTTATTTAAATGATTCCTTATTTGTATATATGTTTTTAGAGACTCCTGAGGAAGGCCCTTGTGGGCCAAAACATGACTCGTGTCGAGTCCTGGATGTTTAATAAAGGTGCAAGTTTGTACATCGTCTGCTGCCCCCCTTTTTTTTGTCACCCATGTTGTGACTGATTTGTCAAATAGTGCAAATTAGAAAGGGATGGTATAGCAAAGTTTAATAAACATAAGTCTGCCATGGCTAGTGGAGGGAGAGATTACCTATCACCAGTGAGAAATATATCCACACATGTTTATGTATGTATTTTGACAAAGTTTGCATATGTGGTTGGGGGGTGTTTTTGGACGGAGTCAGACTTAATTTCTTTTCTGTAACTAAAATAGGTTTTATGATAGGTTTTGTTCCGAGTTGCTACTTGCTATTTTGACTCTTATTGATTTTGATGATTTGGTATTTTGATCCTTGTGGAGACTTAATAAAGGCATATTCCATATCATCAAGCTGATCAATCCATAGACTGGTGGGTTGTGTCCATCTACCAGCAGGTGGAGATAGAGAGCAAACTTTTGCCTCCCTATATGTGGTCATGTGCTGCCGGAAACTTCCAGTATGTTCTCTATCTCAGCAGGTGGTGGTCACACACAGCAGCAGCTCTGGCTAGGCCTCCAAGCCTAATCCTTAGGTTTTGTTGAGGCCTGGGGTTGAGGGCTCTTTTGAGCAAGTGCAAACCTGGTGGTGCCAGGTCCCTCCTTTTCTCCCCCCTCCCGCTGGCTCCGTTTAAAAAAAAAAAAAAATTTTAAACGTCTTTAAAGGCGTTTAATTCGACGTTTCTTTAAACGTTCATTGCAGCTACTCACTGGGACACCAGTTCGTTACAGCTCGGAGCGGCAAGCAGGTAATTTTACCTTTTTATAGCGGGCAGGGGGTTCCCCGATTCTTCTCCTCGTGGCAATGGCGTCGGAGGGCGAGGGCGCAAAGGGTCGCTCCCCGGATCGCTGGAGCGCTTCTAGAGGGGATGCGGGGGTTTTACAACCTGATTCGCCCTTGATGGGTGATAGTTTAGTGACCGATGAATGTCCCGGTCGTTCCTCCGGCGTGGCGGTTTTTTCCCGCCATAAACGCCCATCCCCCGCTCCTCGCCTCCGCCATCTTGGCCGGCCACGCGGCTCGGACGGCTTCTTCGTGGGCCGCCCTTGAGGTTGGAGACATTAATGCCATGAACGCCCTTAATTTGGGCGACGGCACAAAAGCGGCTAAAGTTAAGCGCCGTTCTTCCCGCGCGGCTCCTTCACGGAGTTTCGCGCCGGACGCCATTTTGGATGCGCAGCATGTCTCTCCCCCGCTAGTGCGAGCGCCGGTTGAGAGTGCGTCTAGGGCTGTTGCCCAGGCTGCGGAAGTGCACAGTCTGGGGGGTTTCTCCCCCGAGTTTGTTTTGCTGCTGCATCAGGCTTTCCTCATGCAAAACGCTGCCCCTGCTCCCTCTTCTGATAAAGAGGTTGAGGTTCCCAGAGGTAAACGCCCTCGGGTTGATTTCCAGGCCTTGGAGGACTTTTGTCTCCTCCGATGTAGATGAGGGCAGCGTGTCTGAGGTCTCCCAACGATCCTTTGCGGATTCCTTGGAGGAGATAGATCCCCGCTCGGATGGAGCGGATGACCCCTCTGCAGCGCGGCTTTTTAGCCCAGAGGATTTGCCCAACCTGTTGTTACAGGCCATGGACACTTTGAAGATTTCCTCTCCGGAGGACGTCTCTCCCTCAGCCCCTGTTGGCTCTGCCATTATGCTGGGGACGAAGCGCCCGCCTAGAACCTTCCACGTGCATGATGCCATGCACACCTTAATTGCGGCTCAATGGGATGTCCCGGAAACGAGCCTTAAAGTGGCTAGGGCTATGTCCCGCCTCTATCCTTTGGCTGTGAGTGAACGTGAGGCCTATCTGTGGCCTACCGTGGATTCTTTAATCACTGCGGTGACTAAGAAAACGGCGTTGCCGGTGGAAGGTGGCACGGCCCTAAAGGACGCCCAAGACAGAAGATTGGAGGCGGCCTTAAGGTCGTCCTTTGAGGCAGCTGCTTTAAGTTTGCAGGCCTCAGTTTGCGGCTCCTATGTGGCCAGGGCGTGCCGGACTATGGTGCAGCGGGCTTCCCCCTCGGATCATTCCTTGAGGGCTGATTGGCCGGCCCTGGAATCGGGCTTAGCCTATTTGGCAGACTTGCTGTATGATGTCTGGAGAGCCTCAGCTAAAGGCATGGCTCAGACAGTCTCTGCGCGGCGGTGGCTTTGGCGGAAACATTGGTCTGCTGACCACACCTCTAAATCCCGCCTGGCTAGATTGCCTTTTAAAGGCAAGCTGCTCTTTGGGGTCGAGCTGGACAAAATCGTGACCGATCTCGGCACGTCTAAGGGCAGAAATTACCAGAGGTCAGGGCTCGGGTTAGTACTCGTCCCGGTACCTCCAGAGGACGGTTGCAGGAAGCCCGTCGGTACCGCCCGGGCAAGTCGGGTTCCTCTGCCCCCTCTTCCTTCAAGAGGAATTTCTCCCCCAAGCAGCATTCCTTTCGCAGAGACCGCCGTCCCGGAGGTGCTCCCTCCGGTCCTCCCCCAGGGTCTCGTACCCAATGACGGGGCCTTGGTCCACGCCCCAGTGCAGATTGGAGGACGGCTGTCCTCGTTTCTGGGCGAGTGGACCACTATAACTTCAGACGCGTGGGTGCTGGAAGTCATCAGAGACGGCTACAAGCTAGAGTTCTGCCAACCCTTAAGAGACGGGTTTGTACTCTCTCCCTGCAAGTCTCCGGTCAAGCTGTGGTAGTGCAGCAGACCTTGGACAACCTGATCCGCCTGGGTGCGGTCGTTCCGGTGCCAAAAAATCAGCTTGGCAAGGGACGTTACTCCATTTACTTTGTGGTTCCAAAGAAAGGAGGTTCTGTCCGGCCTATCCTCGACCTCAAAGGGGTCAATCGGGCCTGGAAAGTGAGGCACTTTCGCATGGAGACTCTCCGCTCTGTTATAGCGGCAGTGAAGGCAGGAGAGTTCTTGGCTTCCTTGGACATCAAGGAAGCGTACCTGCATATTCCCATCTGGCCTCCTCTCCAACGCTTTCTGCGTTTTACAGTCCTGAGACGACACTTCCAGTTCAGAGCCCTCCCTTTCGGGTTGGCTACTGCTCCGCGGACCTTTTCCAAAGTAATGGGGGTCATAGCGGCCTTCCTGCTAAAGGAAGGAGTACAAGTCCATCCTTATCTGGACGACTGGTTGATCCGAGCCCCCTCTTATGCAGAGTGCGGCAAAGCTATGGACCGGGTAGTTGCTCTTTTGAGCTCCCTGGGATGGATCATCAACTGGAAGAAGAGCCAGCTGTGCCCGACTCAGTCCCTGGAGTATCTGGGAGTTCGATTCGACACCCAAGTGGGCAGAGTGTTCCTGCCAGACAATCGGATTGTCAAGCTTCAGGCTCAGGTGGACTAGTTCCTAGTAGCCTCTCCTATTCGGGCTTGGGACTACGTGCAGCTGTTGGGCTCTATGACGGCCACGATGGAAGTAGTACCCTGTGCCAGGGCTCATATGAGACCACTACAGCTATCTCTGCTGCTGCGCTGGACTCCGATGTCGGAGGATTATGCTGTGCGCCTTCCCGTGGACCCAGCAGTGCGCAAGGCGCTGAGCTGGTGGACGCAGACAGACAAGTTGTCTGCAGGATTGCCTCTGGTGACCCCGGAGTGGATTGTCGTCACGACAGACGCCTCTTTGATGGGCTGGGGAGCCCACTGCTTGGGAAGGACAGCGCAGGGGCTCTAGTCTCCTGCAGAGGCAAGTGGTCTATCAACCTCCTGGAACTCAGAGCCATTCGGTTGGTGTTATTGGAGTTCATCCCGGTACTGGTGTTGAAGCCTGTACGGGTCCTGTCGGACAATGCCACGGCTGTGGCCTATATCAACCGCCAGGGAGGTACCAAGAGCGCCCCTCTAGCCAAGGAGGCTATGAGTCTTTGCCAGTGGGCGGAAGCGAACCTGGAGCAGCTTTCAGCGGCCCACATTGCCGGAGTCATGAATGTCAAGGCGGACTTTCTCAGTCGCCATACCTTGGAGCCCGGAGAGTGGCAACTATCTGCTCAGGCGTTCTTGGACATCACGAAGCGCTGGGGCCAGCCGAGCGTAGATCTGATGGCGTCATCGGCCAATTGCCAAGTGCCGCGCTTTTTCAGCAGAGGACGGGACCCTCGATCCCTGGGAGTAGATGCTCTTCTCCAACAGTGACCGACACAAGAGCTCCTCTATGTGTTCCCGCCCTGGCCCATGTTGGGCAGGGTGCTAGGCCGGGTGGCAAAGCATCCCGGCAGGGTAATCCTGGTGGGTCCGGATTGGCCCAGACGTCCCTGGTATGCGGACTTGTTCAGGCTCTCAGTCGACGATCCTCTGCGGCTGTCAGTGGAGCAGGGCCTGTTTCATCAGGGTCCCGTGGTGATGGAGGATCCCTCTCCCTTTGGTCTTACGGCCTGGCTATTGAGCGGCAGCGTCTGAGGAAGAAGGGCTTCTCAGACAAGGTCATCGCCACTATGCTGAGAGCGAGGAAGCGCTCTACTTCTACTGCTTACGCCAGGGTTTGGCGTATCTTTGCAGCATGGTGTGAAGCAGGCTCACTTTCTCCCTTCACTGCTCCAATTTCTTCAGTGGTGGCGTTACTGCAAGAAGGTCTGGAGAAAGGCCTGTCGCTCAGTTCCCTTAAAGTCCAGGTAGCGGCTCTGGCTTGCTTCAGGGGCCGCCTGAAGGGTGCTTCCCTGGCTTCGCAGCCAGATGTGGTGCGCTTTCTCAAGGGAGTTAATCACCTGCGCCCTCCTCTGCACTCAGTGGTGCCTGCGTGGAATCTCAACCTGGTACTAAGAGCATTGCAGAAGCCGCCTTTGGAACCCTTGTCGAGGGCATCTCTGAAAGACCTGACGTTGAAAGCAGTCTTTTTGGTGGCTATCACTTCAGCCAGAAGAGTTTCCGAGCTCCAGGCGCTCTCATGTCGAGAGCCTTTTCTGCAGTTCACTGAGGCAGGAGTGACTATTCGCACAGTGCCTTGCTTCCTGCCCAAGATTGGTTCTCGCTTCCATGTGAATCAGCAGCTCTGTCTCCCTTCCTTTCGTAGGGAGGACTACCCAGAGGAGTACTCCGCTCTTGAATATCTGGATGTGAGACGAGTCATCATCAGATACTTGGAAGTGACCAATGATTTCCGGAAATCGGATCATCTGTTTGTCCTGTTTGCAGGTCCTCGTAAGGGTCTGCAGGCTGCTAAGCCTACAGTGGCAAGATGGGTCAAGGAAGCCATTGCAGCGGCTTATGTGGCCGCGGGGAAGGTGCCGCCTATCCAGCTGAAGGCTCACTCCACGAGAGCTCAGGCGGCCTCGATGGCAGAGGCCGGATCCGTCTCCTTGGAAGAGATATGCAAGGCGGCAACGTGGGCTTCGGCTCATACATTCTCCAAGCATTACCGTTTGACTGTGGCTGCACGGGCGGAGGCCCGGTTTGGAGCTTCAGTGTTGAGGTCAGGGATTTCTATGTCCCGCCCTGGGTGAGTACTGCTTCGGTACATCCCACCAGTCTATGGATTGATCAGCTTGATGATATGGAAGGTAAAATTATGTATAATCATACCTGATAATTTTCTTTCCATTAATCATAGCTGATCAATCCATAGCCCCTCCCAGATATCTGTACTGTTTATATTCTGGTTGAATTTTAGGTTCAGTTTAGCCTTCAGTTACTTCAGGAGGACTTCGTGTTCAAGTTCTTCTTTCACTTGGATTCTTCAAGAGTTGAGACGAGTTTGTGTTACAGTGAGCTGCTGCATTCCTCTCCCCTCCGTTTTACGGGGCTGGATTGAGACATAAATTCTGCCGGCACTCCCTCCCGCTTCGTGCGGCTGTAGGGCAGCTTTGTACCCCTCCCGCTTCGGCGGTGTTAGGGTCAGTCAGCTCCTCCCGCGGTTGCGGTTGCAGGATAAGCCAGATCCCCCCGCATCGGCGGGTGTGGTGTCCCTCCCCCGCTCCGTGGGGATGAGCTGGACGGATTCCCCTCCCCCACTTGTGTGGGGATGAGCTGGGTTAATTCCCCTCCCCCGTTTCGGCGGTGGTGAGCTGGGCAGAGTGTCCCTTCGTGGGTGTAATTCTCTAAGTGCTGAGTCCTGCGGATGGAGCTTTGATATCGACATACTGAGGAGTTTCCGGCAGCACATGACCACATATAGGGAGGCAAAAGTTTGCTCTCTATCTCCACCTGCTGGTAGATGGACACAACCCACCAGTCTATGGATTGATCAGCTATGATTAATGGAAAGAAAATTATCAGGTATGATTATACATAATTTTACCTTTTCTCCGAGGACAAGCAGGCTGCTTGTTCTCACATGTGGGTCGATGTCTGAATCGGCATTTTGCAAACAAAATATAAACAAAGTTTTGCCAGTCTTCTGGCGCGTGTGCAGTGTGGACTGATTTCTCGCCTGCCGCGAGAGCGTGACTCAGTTTTCTTTTCTCTGTGTTGAGGTACGGTAGTTTTTTTTTTTTTTTTTTTTCTGCGCTCCTCTCAGGCCCAGGAAAGAGCTTTGAGTGTACTTTTAGTTTTTGTCCCCTTTCAGGTTTCTTTTGTTCTTCGTCGTGGCCGGTTTTTAGGCTGTGCGGTCGGGTTATTCCCTTATTTTTGTGCCCTTTTTCCTTCCATGTCATCAAAGACATCCAGCTGCTTCAAATGTTGTACTCTGTGCAACCGGACCATCTCAGTTACCGATACCCACACCTGGTGTATCCAGTGCCTTGGGCCCGACCATAGCCCAGCCGCTTGCAGTCTGTGTCTTCGTATGAAGAAACTGACCCAAGCGTCTTGAGAAGCCCAACGAGAAAAGCTTTTTGGGGCTCGGTCCAGTCCTTCGACGTCAACTTCGGTATCGAGGTTTGCGGCGTCGACATTGAGGGAAGCATCGATGTCGGGAGCGGAGGAAATGGCTGCTGAAAGACCAATTTGTGCTGGGAGCAGTGAGGCATCGAGTGGGTCTCCACTTGCCTCGAGGCCTCCTGTTATGCAGGCCTCCCGGGATCGACTTTCGTTGGACCCGGCCCCGAGGAGGCGTGAGGATTCCACATACTCCTCATCGGTACAGAGGAGTCTCGACGGGCATCGAGCGAAGGTGAAGAAACACTGTCATCGTTCTCCTTCGACACACGGTGTTGGGGGCGTCGAGGGAATCGGCACCTGAGAAGCGTCGGCGCCGAGAGGATAGCTCGCCCTCTATTCAGGAGGTGCTGATGCGTCGCTCTTTTGGCAGCCCGGTACCTGCTCCGGAGCCTCGACAGATTCTGCCACCGGCTCCTTTACAGACCCCATAGCCTTGTCTGACGGCGGCTTTCGACAAGCACATCAGGGCCCTGATTCCAGAGCTTTTGGAAGGATTGCTGCGCCAGTCTGCTTCAGTGTCAGGAGTGCTTACGCCTTCCATACCATCTGTTGCAGCGGCATCTGCTCTTTGCCTGTGGTAAGGTCCCCGTCCTCGGTGCTGCCTGCGGCATCAGTGTCTGCTGCCACCCAGGTCGACTCCCCTTCGATGTCAGTGGAGGAAGCTTCACCACAGTCCAGGCGGGCGTCAACTTCTCGGCACCATCAAGGACGTCGCTCCTTGGCATTGAGGCAGGCTCAGTTTCGGACTGCTCTGAAGGATGTCTTGTCTAATACTGAAGATGAGCGTTCATGGGGGGGAGGAGGAAGATCCCAGGTACTTTTCTTCTGATGAGTCCTATGGGATTCCTTCTGAACCTTCCCCTCCACCAGAAAGGAGACTGTCTCCATCGGAGAGCCTGTCCTTTACCTCCTTTGTCCGGGAAATGGCTTCAGCTATTACCTTCCTTATGGAGGTTGAGGATGAGCCCAGGGCTGAGATGCTCGAGGTCCTGAATTATCCTCCACCTAGAGAGACTGCAAAGGCTTCTTTGCATAATGCACTGAAGGAAGTCCTTATGTGAAACTGGTCGTTCTCTCTGTGATCCCGAAAAAAGTTGAATTCCAATATCGGATCCACGGTGAACCTGGTTTAATGAGGTCTCAGCTACCTCACAATTCCATGGTGGTGGACTCCGCCCTAAAAAAAGAGCCAAGAGCACTAGGGACTATGCCTCGGCGCCCCCAGGCAGAGAATCTAGAACCGTGGACTCTTTTGGGAGGAAGACGTATCAGGCCGCTATGCTCGCTGCCAAGATCCAGACTTACCAGCTCTTCACGAGCGTCCATCTGTGAAATTCGGTGAGGCAACTGTCCAGCTTAGTTGATGCACTCCCTCCGGAGCAGGCCGAACTTTTTTGCCAGGTGGTCAGACAGCAGAAGGTGTGTCAAATTCCTTGATAGGGGTACGTTCGACACTTTTGATGTAGCATCCAGGATTGCTGCCCAAGGTGTACTGATGTGCAGACTCTAATGGCCTGGATCATTCAGGCCAGCGGATGGTGGATGTTTTTTGCTTGGGGATAACC
The DNA here is from genome assembly GCF_901765095.1 of Microcaecilia unicolor. Classification (NCBI taxonomy): domain Eukaryota; kingdom Metazoa; phylum Chordata; class Amphibia; order Gymnophiona; family Siphonopidae; genus Microcaecilia; species Microcaecilia unicolor. The sequence goes on from NC_044037.1 coordinate 137,064,704, forward strand.
TTTTTGGTGAGAAAGTAGAGGATCTGGTTGACCAGATCAAGAAGCATAATGATGCTATGGATTCTTTCTCCTGCCGGGCATCTTTGGCTACTACCTCCTCATCCAGGAGGTTTTTTGGAGGGAAGAGGAGTGCTCCCGATTCCTATGCTAGGTGTAGGTACATTTCTGCTTCTCGGCAGCCTGCCCAGGCTCAGTCCCAGCGTGCTCGTTCTCGTCAACAGCTTGCGCATATGGCCACTGCAGCTCCCCAGCAAAAGCAAGGGATGGGCTTTTGACTGGCTCCAGTTCAGCATAGCCTCAGTAAACGTGTCCGTACTGGATGACTTGCCGGTTGGGGGGAGGTTAATGTTTTTTTCACCAGATCTCGTCCTCTGTGTCAGGAAGCCGTCCAGATGTGGCTTTGGGCAAGTGGTCACGGCATGTTTCTCCAAGCCACCTTTCTGGCAGGCGTAAACAGTCTAGCCGACAGGTTGAGCAGGATTATTCAGCCTCATGAGTGGTCACTGAACATGGGCGTAGTCCGCAAGATCTTCCGAGCGTTGATCTTTTTGCCACTCATATCAATCACAAGTTCCCTCAGTTCTTCTGTTCCAGGCTTTTGGCCCAAGACAGACTAGTGTCAGATGCCTTTCTCCTCCATTGGGGGACAGGCCTTCTGTATGCGTGGGGAAGACTTTGCTGAAACTCAAGCAAGACTGCGGAACCATGATCCTGATTGCACCCTTCTGGCCGCGTCAGATTTGGTTCCGTCTTCTGGAGTTGTCCTCCGAGGAACCGTGGAGATTGGAATGTTTTCCAACGTTCATCACCCAGAACGAGGGGTTGCTTTTACATCCCAACCTCCAGTCTCTGACTCTCACGGCCTGGATGTTGAGAGCTTAGAATTCGCCTCCTTTGGTCTTTCAGAGGGTATCTCCCGAGTCTTGCTTCCAGAAAAGATTCCACAAAGAGGTGTTACTCTTTCAAATGGAGGAGGTTTACCGTCTGGTGTGACAGCAGTTCCTGCCAAAGGTGGTGGTGGAGTTTCATCTGAACCAGTCAATTGTCTTGCTAACATTCTTTCCCCGTCCTCATACTCGCCCTGGCGAAAGCAGTTTGCACACCTTGGACTGCAAGAGAGCATTGGCCTTTTACGTGGAGCAGACAAAGCCCTTTAGACCGCCCAGTTGTTTGTTTCTTTTGATCCCAACAGGTGGGGAGTCGCCTTTGGAAAATGCACAATTTCCAATTGGCTAGCAGATTGCATTTCCTTCACTTACTCCCAAGCTGGGCTGACTCTGGAGGGCCATGTCATGGCTCAGAATGTTAGAGCCATGGCTGCGTCAGTGGCTCACTTAGTCAGCCTCTATTGAGGAGATTTGCAAAGCTGCGACGTGGTCATCCGTCCACACATTTACATCTCATTACTGCCTTCAGCAGGATACTCGACACGACAGTCGGTTTGGGCAGTTGGTGCTGCAGAATCTGTTCGGGGTTTAGAATCCAACTCCACCCCACTAGACCCATTTTTGTTCTGTTCCAGGCTGCACTCTGTTAGTTGTTTATGGTTTCAGGTCAATCTGTGTTATGTCCTCGCCGTTGCGAGGCCCAATTGACCAATGTTCATTGTTTTGAGTGAGCCTGGTTGCTAGGGATATACTCCACATGTAAGAACAAGCAGCCTGTTTGTCCTCGGAGAAAGCGAAGATACATACCTGTAGCAGGTATTCTTTGAGGACTGCAGGCTGATTGTTCTCACAAACCCCGCCCACCTCCCCTTTGGAGTTGTTATTTATTTCTTTCTTTGCTTTTTGATTAAACTGAGGAGGCACACTCGCGCTGTGGGCGGGAAATCAGTCCGTGCATGTGCGGTGCGCGTTGTATGCGCGCCAGAAGACTCTGGCAAAACTTTGTTTATATTTTGCTTGCAAAATGCCGATTCATGTGCCGACGCAGATGTCGACCCACATGTGAGAACAATCAGCCTGCTGTTCTCTGAGAATACCTGCTACAGGTAATTATCTTCTTTTTTTCTTCGTTGGGCTCTATTTGTTTTTAACGATTACCACTTTTTTTTGGGTTGGTAGGTTGTTTCTGTACTCATGTATGAAATATTAGGGAGCAAATCTGAAAACTAGAACCTGGTAAATTTACCCCTTGTCTTAGGAGTAAGGACAGGTTTTAGTTTGTGTATATGCACAACACCAGTGAGAATTTTAATCAGCTTGAAAGTTGTACATGATATTTTTCTGATGATAGCCTCATTTGTTATCCAGAATTGTTCAGTTGTATTTAGCAAATGAAACTGTATTGACCATGTCCCACTAGGTTTCAGTACTTAATATACTTTTTTTTTTCTTAAGGCTAAAGAGCGTGCCAATGGCATGGAACTTGATGGGCGAAGAATTCGTGTTGATTTTTCAATAACGAAAAGGCCTCACACACCTACACCAGGAATCTACATGGGACGACCTACTTAGTAAGTTATTCCTCTAGAGACTGGGTTGATGCTGTCTAAAATGTAGCTTACTATGATGATAGATTTTCTTTAGTTCTAATTCAGTTTTTTAGTATGCAGTTATTAAACCACTAGGCATATACAAAATCAATAGATTTTTGTACATGTGCATAGGTTTTTTGTTTTTTTTTTTAACTGTCCATGGCAATAATAATTGCTAAAATTTGTATTTGCTTTTTCTGTAGGATCTTGATCAAAACTAAAGCATATAGTTTAGAAAATGTAGAAGTATGTGATTCTGCCTCCTTCAGCATAATTCTGCCTTGAACTGACATTTTTTGGCGGGGAGGGGCCAAATATAAGCATTGTTGATCCCCAGATTTTAAAGCTTGGAAAGGGTGAGGAATTTTCAACCTATTTATCTGGATAAATGACATTTTGGAAATTGCCCCCTACAACAGGGTTAAAACATGAATGAAGATACCACACGTTAGGAGTGGTTGGAATAATATTTAACACATTTAAACTGATAAATCATAAAACAAATGCAAAACCACAGGTGCAGTCCCAGCAATGGCTGTGTTTCAAGAGATTGCTTAGATCAAGTGTCACATTGAGCAATGCCATCTTGCAATAGAATATATAATCCTATATAATAATTCTCTCCTCCAACGTTCTGTACTGCCTGGGACCGTGGCTCCCTTGGAGGTGGTGGTCAGGAAGGCTCCGTAGATCAGTCTGACACGTCACTGCTGCATTATGACGTGATCCCACACAGCTGATCGACACTGACAAACTGACACGCTCAAAAAAAAAAAGCAGCCAAAAAAACCCCAAAAAGGCTCGAGACTGGCTGCCGCCCTCCCCAACCTGCCCCGCTCACCAACCGAAGAGCTGGCTCCTTAAAAGTTTTTACCTCCTGCACGCAGGGACGCCGCTTCTGTCAGCCTTTTCTTTCGCTTCTGTTTCAGCTGTTCGCCCTTGAGGGGTCCTGAAACAACACGTGGGGTGGAGGGGATTACTGGAAATCCACTGGAAGGGGAGGGGCGGTTCCTGGAACTCGGAGAGTGGGGGGGGGGGGGGGGGGGGAGGCGGAGCAGGAAGGGAAGAGGGGTGGATGGGAAGAAGTGAGAGGGGGGTTCTGGAACTCGGACAGGGGGGAAGGGAAGGGGAGAAGGAGGGGGGATAGAAGCGGGAGAGGGGGGTTCTCTCGGTCTCATACACTCTCGGTCTCACAAAGAGTCTGTGTATCACATACTCACACTCGCGCTCTCTCACACACACTGTATCTGTGTGAAACACACTCTCACACACACTCACTGTCTCATACGCACTCGCACACACTGTCATTCTCGCAGACACACTCACACCCAGTCTCACACACTCGCAGTCACTCTCTCTCACACAGTCACTCTCACACACACACTCTAAAACATACACACTCCGAGGAAAACCTTGCTAGCGCCTGTTTCATTTGTGTCAGAAACGGGCCTTTTTTACTAGTATAATAGAATATCTCAAAATAAAATATTGGGATAAAAAGTACAGGTGTTTTTCATGTTATCTATTCTTCCTTTAGCTTCACCAACACCATAACTTGTGGGGTTGTATGTCAACCAGTGGGTGGAAACAAAGTAGTCTTGTGTGCAACCATAGAATTCAATATTTTTTTTTTCTATCTCAGCAGATGGTGATTGTTTCCTGTACAGCTGCTTCGCCCAGGGTCTGCTCCTAAATTATTTTATTGTAATTTTTGTTAAGCTAATCTTTTTCTTTCCTTCAATGGACGACAGATGAAGAAATAAGAGATTTATCTTGAAATTCTTTGGAAGTTTCCAAGTCCTTTTCCCTTTACTTTCCTTGGCCCCAGTAGGGGATTTAGAGTTGAGGTGCCCCAAAGAACTTATCTCTTGGTTCAGCAATTTTGCTGTGTGCCATTTGAGCATGGAGAGTCAATAGAGGACAACACCTCTACCTAGGAGGCTGCAGACTGGAACTAAGAACAGAAAGTGTATACCATATCTACTATAATAAAACTCACCCTCAACGTTCTGAGGACACTGACATCAGTGAAGCCAAGCCCTGACTTCCTTGAAAAAGGTTCGAAGGTTCGTGGTGGTGAAGCCACCAAAATCGCTCCAGGCCCCGCCCTTGAGGGCGGAGCAATGGCAGAACAACGAAGGGGTTGGCAGGGAGTGAGGCATGGAGGCGGGGGTGGGTGGGAAATCGCTCTGGTCCCCGCCCTCGCATCAAACATCATGACGGGGGCGGAGCAATGGCAGAACAACGAAGGGGTTGGCCAGGGAGGGGGGGGGGGTGTTGGCGACGAAAACCTTGCTAGCGCCCGTTTCATTTGCTCAGAAACGGGCCACTTTTACTAGTTTTCTAGAGGAGTGTGGTAGCCGTGTTAGTCCACTCTTAAGGTTATCAATAGAAATCAAACAAAATAAAACATGGAAAAGAAAATAAGATACCACCTTTTTTATTGGACATAACTTAATACATTTCTTGATTAGCTTTCGAAGGTTGCCCTTCTTCCTCAGATCGGAAATAAGCAAATGTGCTAGCTGACAGTGTATATAAGTGAAATCTTTCAAGCATTACTATGACAGTCTGACAGGGTGGGAGGAGGGGGGTGGGTAGGAAGTATGCATGGGGACATCAAAGCATATCATTGATATTCTAACAGGGTGGGTGTGGATAGGTGAGGGGAGGGTGATCAACAGAGACATACAGCTTTATGGTTTATAATAGTAGTATAATGGGCTAGGAACCCCAGATCCTTGTTAAGTCCTTTCTGTTGGGTGTTAAAATATTCAATCATTCTGACTTCAAAGGTCTTACGTTCTTGTATGGTTTTAAAGTTACCTTTGAGGATTCTCACTGTGAAATCACTGGTACAGTGTCCTGGTCCTGTAAAATGTTGACCAACAGGCGTGGGAACCCTGCTGGCACCAGTATTGTTCATATGATGTCTATGTAAATTGAATTTTGTCTTAAGCATCTGGCCTGTTTCTCCAATGTAGCATCCTTCGTTACATTTTTTACACTGAATGATATATACTACATTGGAAGATGAGCAAGTGAAAGATCCCTTCCTTAGCGTCCCTCCGGACCGGCCCAGGATTGGACTGATGGGTTGTGCACGCCTACCAGCAGGTGGAGACTGAGAAAAAAACTCTGACTCTAGAGAGCCAATGAGAGCCCTGGTCATGTGACCCTAGCCTCAGTATTTTCTCAGTCTCCCAGCAGGTAGGACGTGAGCCTATTAGTCTCTCTTTTTGGTATTTGTAGATATTTTCTTTATTGGTTCTTCTGTGGCCAGGAATTTTATTGAGGTCATTCCTGATACTAAGTGCCTTAGTGTTCAGCCTCTGGGGTGTTAAACTCGGGTGCCCCGAGTCCCTCCCCCCTATTTCCTCCCCATCTCCCTTCTGGTGTATCCTCAAACAGCATTATTAATAATTAAGGGAAGGTCTACCCTTTCATTGTAAAGGAGTATTGCCTTTGGGAGAGGCAGCCAGTACTTTAAAAAAAAAAGAAAAAAAGAACTGAACAGCTGAGTTATCTGTTCCCCGCTGACTTAACGAGCAGGCAGCTCTGTTTTCAACTCTGTGTGGGGTTTTCAGCACCTGTTTAAAAAAAAAAAAAAAAAGAAAAAAGCTACGAGATAGGGGAAGCGAACGAAGGCATGCCAGTACCCTTTTATTGCTCCTGTCAGCCCTCGGGGTTTTTAGCTGCTAAATAGGCTGTTTAAAAAGGCGCGAACCGCGTTGCTGCTTTCTCGCGAGTGCTCGCTTGTTTCCGCGATGGCGGAAAAGTTGAAAAGATGTGCAGTCTGTCAGCGTCGGGGGGTTAATGCATCCGGCGCCTGTAAATTTTGTACAGCGCTTGACATGCCCGCCGTTTCTCTTCCTCCGCCGACTTTGTCTTCGGTTCCGTCGGGGATTCCGATTTTACCGTCGCGCTCCCTCGCTCCTAGTTCGGAGGCCTCTGGCTTAGTTCTTGAAGCGCCCGCGGCGAAAGTGGCGCGAACAGCGGCCATTTTGTCTCCTGCTCCTTCAACATCGGGTGCCGCGTCTGGCCCTTTAAACTCTGCGATTTTGGGAGATTTCAATACGGAGGTCCTGGTACATTCGACAGCCACTCAGGGAGGAGGTTTTCCCCCTGAGTTTGTTATTCAGATGTACCAGGCCTTCCTGATGCAGCGAGAGGGTTCAGCAGCGGGGCTGTCAGGGGCTACAGCGGGGCTGTCAGGGGCTATGGGCAGTTCGGTTCCTACTGCAGCTAAGCCTAGGACATGTGAGTTTTCTTCAGATCTGGTACCAGAGCATAGTTCAGACATGCCTTTTTTAGAGGAAGAGGAAGACTTAGGACCGGCACTTAATGAGCTGGCTTGGGAGGATCCTTCCTCTTTAGATCCTTACACTGTTCCTTTGGGCCAGGGGGAAGATCCCTCGGTAGCTAGAGTGTTTCATAAGGAAGATTTACAGGATCTTATTGCTATGGTGGCTACTACTTTAAATTTTGATGATCAGCCTCCAGCTTCACAAGTCCGAAAGGTTGATTTGTTGGTTAAGGGCTCTAGGGCTTCCAGCAAGACCTTTCCTATGCATGAGGACATTTGGGATGTCATTAAAGCGCAGTGGGAGGTCCCGGATGCTGCTTTTCGGCCTACTAGATCTATGTCTCGTCTATATCCGGTGCCCGAAGCTGATAAAGCACTTCTTAAGCTCCCAGTGGTTGATGCTGTGGTCTCTGCGGTTACTAAACGCAACACAGTCCCAGTAGATGGAGGAACGGTGCTTAAAGATACGCAAGACAGGCGTTTGGACTCTCTTTTGAAGCATAATTTTGAGGTTTCCTCTTTGGCAGTGCAGGCGGCCATTTGCGGATCTTTAGTGGCCAGGGCCTGTTTTCGTTGGGCCGAGAGAGTCCTGGATAGATCTTCGGATGATCTCGCAGCTATAGATGTCGAGGTGGCAAAGATTGAAACGGGCTCTGCTTTTCTAGCCGATGCTCTGTATGACCTGTTGAGGGCATCTTCTAAATCTTTGGCCCTGGGAGTTGCAGCTCGCCGCTCTCTTTGGTTGAAAGGTTGGTCGGTAGATGCGGCCTCCAAGTCTAAGTTAAGTAAATTTCTTTTTAGGGGTTCATTTTTGTTTGGAGAGGATTTGGACAAATTGGTTCACTCCCTAGGAGACTCTAAGGTGCCTCGTCTCCCTGAAGATCGGCCTCGCCTGTCCAGTCGGGGTGCCTTGTTTGGACCTGGTAGGCTAAGGTCTTTCCGTAGATTTCAGCCTGATAAAGCTTCTCAGCCTCAGAGATCGCGTTTCTTTACCAGGAACCAGTCCTTTCGAGGTTACCGCAGAGGAGGCAGATTCTCAAGAGGCAATTTTCGCTCCCCTGCGCATACTTCCCAATGAAGGTGCGAGGGCCCCTTCTCTGGTACCTGTCGGAGCTCGGCTTTCTCAGTTTTATCAAAGGTGGGCCCACATTACATCAGATCAATGGGTCTTGGAGGTGGTTCGAGACGGATATGCCTTAGAATTTGCAAGGCCTATTTCAGACGCCTTTCTGGAGTCTCCCTGTCGCTCTCCCCTCAAAGCGCGTGCGGTTCGGGAGACTCTACAGAGGCTCTTAGATCTTCAGGCGATTTATCCAGTTCCTCCTGCCGAGTACAAGCGAGGTCGGTATTCCATTTACTTTGTGGTGCCCAAAAAGGAGGACTCCCATCGTCCTATTCTCGACCTCAAAGCTGTCAATCGCGCTCTCAAGGTCACCAGTTTCCGTATGGAGACCCTTCGGTCAGTCATAGTAGCAGTGCGCAAGGGAGAGTATTTAACAGCCTTGGACCTGACGGAGGCCTATTTGCATATTCCCATTCGTCCTGCTCACCACAAGTTTTTGCGTTTTGCAATTCTAGGCCAGCATTATCAGTTTCGCGCTCTGCCTTTCGGCCTGGCGCCGGCGCCGCGCACATTTACCAAAGTGATGGTCGTGGTTGCAGCGGCTCTCAGGAAGGAAGGGATTTTGGTTCATCCCTACCTGGACGACTGGTTGATAAGGGCAAAGTCTTATCAAGAAAGTTGTCAGGTCACGGAGCGAGTAGTAACGTTCCTGCAGTCCCTAGGTTGGGTGGTGAACATAGCCAAGAGCCGTTTGGTTCCCTCTCAGTCTCTAGAGTATTTGGGGGTCACCTTCGATACTGCGAGGGGTCGAGTTTTTCTTCCGCAGGGCAGAATCCTAAAGCTCCGGTCTCAAATTCTGAATTTGATGCATCTGAAAGTACCTTGTGCTCGAGACTATCTTCAGGTTCTCGGTTCCATGGCTGCCTCGATAGAAGTAGTTCCCTGGGCCAGAGCTCACATGAGATCTCTTCAGTGGTCTCTTCTGGGCCGGTGGTCTGCTCAAACAGATTCCCTTCTGATGAGACTGCCTTTGCGGCTCCGGGAGCGAATCTCTCTGTTTTGGTGGCTACGGATGCAGAATCTCACTGTGGGGATGCCGTTGGAGCCTCCGCGGTTGATACCTCTAACAACAGATGCCAGTCTCCGGGGCTGGGGGGCTCATTGCCTGGACAAGTGGGCCCAGGGCCTCTGGTCGCCGCTGGAAGCAGTTCAATCCATCAACTTTCTGGAGACCAGGGCGATTCGGTTAGCTCTGCTGCACTTCGGTTCTCTTCTGGAGGGCACAGCTGTGCGAGTTCTCTCGGACAACGCCTCGGCAGTAGCCTACATCAACCGCCAGGGAGGTACGAGGTGCCGTCTCCTGTGTCGGGAAGCGGAGAGTCTCCTGGCGTGGGCGGAGATTCACCTCACGGCCATCTCAGCCTCGCATGTGGCAGGAGTGGACAACGTGCAAGCAGACTTCCTCAGTCATCACACTCTCGATCCCGGGGAATGGGCTCTGAGCGATCGGGCGTTTCAGTTGATAGTACAGCGCTGGGGTCTTCCAGTACTAGATCTCTTCGCCTCCAGGCTCAACTCCAAAGTTCCTCGCTTCTTCAGTCGCTGAAAAGATGTAAGGGCGGCAGGGGTAGATGCCCTCTTGCAGCAATGGCCCTCCGGCCTTCTTTACGCGTTTCCTCCATGGCCACTAATAGGTAGTCTCCTACAGAAGATCGAATACCACGGGGGGCCGATCATTTTGGTGGCACCGGACTGGCCTCGGCGTCCCTGGTATGCGGATCTCCAGCGTCTGTCCGTGGCGTCTCCTCTTCGTCTTCCGGCACACAAGGACCAGTTCCGCATCCAGATCCAGCTCGATTTTGTCTTACGGCTTGGCTCTTGAACGAGCTCGTTTAACTAAGCGAGGATTTTCAACGCCAGTGATTTCTACCATGCTGCAGTCTCGTCGCCGTTCCACCTCTCTAAACTATATTCGCACGTGGAGAATTTTTGAGGATTGGTGTGCAGAAGCTGACATTGTTCCTTTTCGAGCGTCAGTACCTCAGATGTTAGACTTTTTACAGTGAGGTTTTGATAAGGGGCTCTCTCTTTCGTCGCTGAAGGTGCAGGCGGCAGCTCTGTCTTGTTTCAGAGGTAGAATAAGGGGTAAGTCTTTGGCTAGTCTTCCCGAGGTGGCTCTTTTTTGAAGGGGGTCAGCCTTCTTCGTCCTCCGGTCAGATCGGTTTTTCCATCTTGGAACCTTAATCTGGTGCTTTCGTCGCTAACAAAGCCTCCTTTTGAGCTTTACAAGCATGTTCTCTGAAGGATTTAACGCTTAAGACGGTGTTTTTGGTGGCTATCGCGTCAGCTAGAAGAGTCTCAGAGTTGCAAGCTTTTTCCTGTAGATCTCCATTTCTGGAATTTTCAAAAGAGCGAGTGGTCCTTCGACCAGTTCCTTCCTTTTTGACCAAGGTACTATCTCGGTTTCATATGTCCCAGTCGGTTTTTCTTCCTATTCTGGGATCCTCCTCCGGAACGCAGGCTCAGCGAAAGTTGCATACTCTGGAAGTTAGGAGAGTACTTAAACTGTATCTTGCGGTTACGGAGGACTTCCGTCGCTCGGACCGCCTCTTTCTGCTGTTTGCTGGCAGCTTCTAAGCCTACTTTGTCTTGGTGGATCAAAGAAATGATAGCGTCTGCTTATCTCTTGGCAGACAGACCAGTTCCGGCAGCTCTTAAAGCTCATTCTACCCGGGGGCAGGCAGCCTCGTGGGCGGAGTGTTCCTTGGTGCCTCCAGCGGAGATCTGTAAGGCGGCGACTTGGTCGTCACTTCATTCTTTCTCTAAGCATTACAGGCTAGATGTGCAGTGTCGTCAGGAGACCGTCTTAGCATCTCGCGTACTCACAGCGGGTTTGCTGGGGTCCCTCCCTTAGGACTACTGCTTTGTTACGTCCCATCAGTCCAATCCTGGGCCGGTCCGGAGGGACGCTAAGGAAGGAGAAATTAGACCTTACCTGCTAATTTGCTTTCCTTTAGTCCCTCCGCACCGGCCCAGGTCCCTCCCGTGTTCTATGGTTCTCAACTTTACTGTGTACAGAGATGCAACTGTCGTCTACAGAGCTGTTCTGCTAGTTTGACAGTTAAAGGAGATACATTATGGTCTATAAGAAATACATTATGTTCTACAAGTTAAATGTTTTGCAAGTTCTCTGATTATTCAGTTCATAATATTATACAACTTGCACAGTTTATGGGATACACATTTCTGTACATAATTGGCCATGCCACGGCTCTGAACCGAGTTGTTGGTGCGCCCAGTGTCACGGCGAAGCCGTAGTTGAAGCACGTTGGTTTCTCTTGTGCTTCCTGGCTGCTTAAATTCCTCAGGGCACAGAATATAGGTCCTTCTTTTCCTTTCTGCTTGGTTATTCAAATACTGAGGCTAGGGTCACATGACCAGGGCTCTCATTGGCTCTCTAGAGTCAGAGTTGTTTTCTCAGTCTCCACCTGCTGGTAGGCTTGCACAACCCATCAGTCCGATCCTGGGCCGGTCCGGAGGGACTAAAGGAAAGCAAATTAGCAGGTAAGGTCTAATTTCTCCTTTATGTTGAATATCTTTTCTTTGTGGATGACTTTGGGGTCCTGTGAAATATTTTGGCATAGTCTGTGAAGGAAGTGTTTTAAATTGGGTGGCTGTCGGAAGGCCAGTACTGGTGGGGATGGGAATATCTCTTTCAGTAATTCATCCTCCTGGAGTATATAGGTTGTTAGATCTCTTATGATTTTCCTCAGTTTTTCCAGCTCTGGATTGTATGTCACTACAAGCGGGATTCTGTCTGTGGATTTTTTCTTTTTGTACTGTAGCAGATTCTCCCTGGGTGTTTTGAGGGAGGAGGCAATATTCTTGGAGATTATTTTGGGGTTGTAGCCCTTCTGTTTGAAAGATTCAGTCAGGGTTTTAAGGTGTCTGTCTCTGTCCCCTGGGTCAGAGCAGATACGGTGGTATCTTGTGGCTTGGCTGTAAATGATGGATCTTTTTGTATGTGAAGGATGGAAGCTGGAGTTGTGGAGGTAGCTACATTTGTCTGTGGGTTTCTTGTATATAGATGTTTGTATACAGCCATCACTGATTGAGACCGTGGTGTCCAAAAAATTGACTTTTTCTGGAGAGTAGTCAATTTCGAATCTGATTGTAGGATGGTATGTATTGAATGCAGAATAAAATTGTTTCAGAGTTTCTTCACCCTCCGTCCAAATCATAAAAATGTCATCGATGTACCGGTAGTATTTTAGAGGTTTGGTCTGGTGTGTATTCAGAAATGTCTCTTCCAGCTCAGCCATAAAAAGGTTGGCATATTGGGGTGCTGTCCTGGTGCCCATCGCAGTGCTCATTATTTGCAGATAGATATCATTGTTAAAGTGGAAGTAGTTGTGAGTTAAAATGAATTTGATTAATTTTGTAATAGTTTCTGGTGAGTATTGATGGTCCAGTGTGGATTTTTTTTAGGAGTCTTCTAATAATTGCCCACCTCCAACCCCCCCCCCCCCCCCCCCCCCCCCCACACACACACACACTTCCACACTTTCTCTCTTCAGAGCCAAAAAACCCTTTTATTTGAGTCAAACATTCAAATTTTTATTCCTCAATCAACCATCTCCAGCTGTAACCTTGAGAAGAGGTAAGAAATGTCCGGTCATCATGGGTGGGGGCTGCGGTGATAGAGGAGAGAAATGCCTCTGTGCCCCTTCAGTCCTTTTTGTTTGTAGCCATGTCAAGTTGCTCTCCTCGCAGCACCTCAGGCTTTTTTTTTTCTCCCCCTCTGCTGACTGCTTCCTCTTCAGTCTCTCACTCCTCCCCTCAACCCAAAGCACAGGAGACTGCAGGAAAGTTTAAAATAGATATTCCATATCATCAAGCTGATCAATCCATAGACTGGTGGGTTGTGTCCATCTACCAGCAGGTGGAGATAGAGAGCAAACTTTTGCCTCCATATATGTGGTCATGTGCTGCCGGAAACTCCTCAGTATGTTCTCTATCTCAGCAGGTGGTGGTCACACACAGCAGCAGCTCTGGCTAGGCCTCCAAGCCTAATTTTTAGGTTTTGTTGAGTGCCTGGGGTTGAGGGCTCTTTTGAGCAAGTGCAAACCTGGTGGTGCCAGGTCCCTCCTTTTCTCCCCCCTCCCGCTGGCTCCGTAAAAAAAAAAAAAAAAAATTTTTGAACGTCCTTAAAGGCGTTTATTTCGACGTTTATTTAAACGTTTATTGCAGCTACTCACTGGGACACCAGGTCGTTACAGCTCGGAGCGGACAGCAGGTAATTTTTACCTTTTTATAGCGGGCAGGGGGTTCCCCGATTTATCTCCACGTGGCATATGGCGTCGGAGGGCGAGGGCGTAAAGAGTCGCTCCCCGGATCGCTTGGGCGCTTCTAGAGGAGATGCGGGGGTCTTAAAACCTGATTCGCCCTTGTTGGGTGACAGTTTCGTGGCCGATGAATGTCCCGGTCCTTCCTCTGGCGTGGCGATTTTTCCCGCCATAAACGCCCATCCCCCGCTCCTCGCCTCCGCCATCTTGGCCGGCCACTCTGCTCGGACGGCTTCTTCTTGGGCCGCCCTTGAGGTTGGAGACATTACTGCCATGAACGCCCTTAATTTGGGCGACGGCACAAAAGCGGCTAAAGTTAAGCGCCGTTCTTCCCGCGCGGCTCCTTCACGGAGTTTCGCGCCGGACGCCATTTTGGATGCGCAGCATGTCTCTCCCCCGCTCTTGCGAGCGCCGGTTGAGGGTGCGTCTAGGGCTGTTGCCCAGGCTGCGGAAGTGCACAGTCTGGGGGGTTTCTCCCCCCGAGTTTGTTTTGCTGCTGCATCAGGCCTTCCTTATGCAAAACGCTGCCCCTGCTCCCTCGTCTGGTAAAGAGGTTGAGGTTCCCAGAGGTAAACGCCCTCGGGTTGATTCCCAGGCCTTGGAGGACTTTGTCTCATCCGATGTAGATGAGGGCAGCGTATCTGAGGTCTCCCAACGGTCCTTTGCGGATTCCTTGGAGGAGACGGATCCCCGCTCGGATGGAGCGGATGACCCCTCTGCAGCGCGGCTTTTTAGCTCAGAGGATTTGTCCAACCTGTTGGTACAGGCCATGGACACTTTGAAGATTTCCTCTCCGGAGGACGTCTCTCCCTCAGCCCCTGTTGGCTCTGCCATTATGCTGGGGACGAAGCGCCCGCCTAGAACCTTCCACGTGCATGATGCCATGCACACCTTAATTGCGGCTCAATGGGATGTCCCGGAAGCGAGCCTTAAAGTGGCTAGGGCTATGTCCCGCCTCTATCCTTTGACTGAAAGTGAACGTGAGGCCTATCTGTGGCCTACCGTGGATTCTTTAATCACTGCGGTGACTAAGAAAACGGCGTTGCCGGTGGAAGGTGGCACGGCCCTAAAGGACGCCCAAGACAGAAGATTGGAGGCGGCCTTAAGGTCGTCCTTTGAGGCAGCTGCTTTAAGTTTGCAGGCCTCAATTTGCTGCTCCTATGTGGCCAGGGCGTGCCTGACTATGGTGCAGCGGGCTTTCCCCTCGGATCTTTCCTTGAGGGCTGATTGGCCGGCCCTGGAATCGGGCTTAGCCTATTTGGCAGACTTGCTGTATGATGTCTTGAGGGCCTCAGCGAAAGGCATGGCTCAGACAATCTCTGCGCGGCGGTGGCTTTGGCTGAAACATTGGTCTGCTGACCACGCCTCTAAATCCCGCCTGGCTAGATTGCCTTTTAAAGGCAAGCTGCTCTTTGGGGTCGAGCTGGACAAAATCGTGACCGATCTCGGCACGTCTAAGGGCAAGAAGTTACCAGAGGTCAGGGCTCGGGCTAGTGCTCGCCCTGGTACCTCCAGAGGACGGTTTCAGGAAGCCCGTCGGTACCGCCCGGGCAGGTCGGGCTCCTCTGCCCCCTCTTCCTTCAAGAGGAACTTCTCCCCCAAGCAGCATTCCTTTCGCAGAGACCGCCGTCCCGGAGGTGTCCCCTCCGGTCCTCCCCCAGGGTCTCAAACCCAATGACGGGGCCTTGGTCCACGCCCCAGTGCAGATTGGAGGACGGCTGTCCTCGTTTATGGGCGAGTGGACCACTATAACTTCAGACGCTTGGGTGCTGGAAGTCATCAGAGACGGCTACAAGCTAGAGTTCTGCCGACCCTTAAAAGACGGGTTTGTACTCTCTCCCTGCAAGTCTCCGGTCAAGCTGTGGTAGTGCAGCAGACCTTGAACAATCTGATCCGCCTGGGGGTGGTCGTTCCGGTGCCAGAAAATCAGCTTGGCAAGGGATATTACTCCTTTTTCTTTGTGATATCAAAGAAAGGAGGTTCTGTACGGCCTATCCTCGACCTCAAAGGGGTCAATTGGGCCTTGAAAGTTTGGTACTTTCGCATGGAGACCCTCCGCTCTGTTATAGCGGCAGTGAAGGCAGGAGAGTTCCTGGCATCCTTGGACATCAAGGAAGCGTACTTGCATATTCCCATCTGGCCTCCTCATCAATGCTTTCTGCGTTTTGCAGTACTGGGCCGACACTTCCAGTTCAGAGCCCTCCCGTTCTGGTTGGCTACTGCTCCGCGGACCTTCTCCAAAGTAATGGTGGTCATCGCGGCCTTCCTGAGGAAGGAAGGAGTTCAAGTCCATCCTTATCTGGACGACTGGTTGATCCAAGCCCCCTCTTATGCAGAGTGCGGCAAAGCTTTGAACCGGGTGGTTGCTCTTTTGAGCTCCCTGGGGTGGATCATCAACTGGGAGTAAAGCCAGCTGTGCCCGACTCAGTCTCTGGAGTATCTGGGAGTTCGTTTCGACACCCAAGGGGGCAGAGTGTTCCTGCCAGACAATCGGATTGTCAAGTTTCAGGCTCAGGTGGACTAGTTCCTAGTAGCCTCTCCTATTCGGGCTTGGGACTACGTGCAGCTGTTGGGCTCTATGACGGCCACGATGGAAGTAGTGCCCTGGTCCAGGGCTCATATGAGACCACAACAACACTCTCTGCTGCAGCGCTGGACTCCGATGTCGGAGGATTATGCTGTGTGCCTTCCCTTGGACCCAGCAGTGCGCAAGGCGCTGAGCTGGTGGACGCAGAGAGACAAGTTGTCTGCAGGAATGCCTCTGGTGACCCCGGAGTGGATTGTCGTCACGACAGACGCCTCTTTGATGGGCTGGGGAGCCCACTGCTTGGGAAGGACAGCGCAGGGGCTCTGGTCTCCTGCAGAGGCAAGTGGTCTATCAACCTCCTGGAACTCAGAGCCATTCGGTTGGTGTTGTTGGAGTTCATCCCGGTACTGGTGTTGAAGCCTGTACGGGTCGTGTCGGACAATGCCACGGCTGTGGCCTATGTCAACCGCCAGGGAGGTACCAAGAGCGCCCCTCTAGCCAAGGAGGCCATGAATCTATGCCAGTGGGCGGAAGCGAACCTGGAACAGCTGTCAGCGGCCCACATTGCCGGAGGCATGAATGTCAAGGCGGGCTTTCTCAGTCGCCATACCTTGGAGCCCGGAGAGTGGCAGCTATCTGCTCAGGCGTTCTTGGGCATCACGAAGCGCTGGGGCCAGCCGAGCCTAGTTCTGATGGCGTCATCGGCCAATTGCCAAGTGCCGCGTTGTTTCAGCAGAGGACGGGACCCTCGATCCCTGGGAGTAGATGCTCTTCTTCAACAGTGGCCGACACAAGAGCTTCTCTATGTGTTCCCGCCCTGGCCCATGTTGGGCAGGGTGCTAGACCGGGTGGCAAAGCATCCCGGCAGGGTAATCCTGGTGGGTCCGGATTGGCCCAGACGTCCCTGGTATGCGGACTTGATCAGGCGCTCAGTCGGCGATCCTCTGCGGCTGCCAGTGGAGCAAGGCCTGTTACATCAGGGTCCCGTGGTGATGGAGGATCCCTCCCCCTTTGGTCTTACGGCCTGGCTATTGAGCGGCAGCGTCTGAGAAAGAAGGGCTTCTCAGACAAGGTCATCGCCACTATGCTGAGAGCGAGGAAGCGCTCTACTTCTACTGCTTACGCCAGGGTTTGGCGTATCTTTGCAGCGTGGTGTGGAGCAGGCTCACTTTCTCCCTTCACTGCTCCAATTTCTTCAGTGTTGGCGTTCCTGCAAGAAGGTCTGGACAAAGGCCTGTCGCTCAGTTCCCTGAAAGTTCAGGTAGCGGCTCTGGCTTGCTTCAGGGGCCGCCTGAAGGGTGCTTCCCTGGCTTCGCAGCCAGATGTGGTGCGCTTTCTCAAGGGAGTTAATCACCTGCGCCCTCCTCTGCACTCAGTGGTGCCTGCGTGGAATCTCAACCTGGTGCTAAGAGCATTGCAGAAGCCGCCTTTTGAACCCTTGTCGAGGGCATCTCTGAAAGACCTGACGTTGAAAGCAGTCTTTTTGGTGGCTATCACTTCAGCCAGAAGAGTTTCCGAGCTCCAGGCACTCTCATGTCGAGAGCTTTTTCTGCAGTTCACTGAGGCAGGAGTGACTATTTGCACAGTGCCTTCCTTCCTGTCCAAGATTGTTTTTCGCTTCCATGTGATTCAGCAGCTCTGTCTCCCTTCCTTTCGTAGGGAGGTCTACCCAGAGGAATACTCTGCTCTCAATTTTCTGGATGTGAGACGAGTCCTCATCAGATACTTGGAAGTGACCAATGATTTCCGGAAATCGGATCATCTGTTTGTCCTGTTTACAGGTCCTCGTAAGGGTCTGCAGGCTTCTAAGCCTACAGTGGCAAGATGGGCAAGGAAGCCATTGCAGCGGCTTAGGTGCCGCGGGGAAGGCCCATACCTTTGCCAGGCATTACCGCTTGACTGTGGCTGCTCGGGCGGAGGCCCGGTTTGGAGCTTCAGTGTTGCGGTCAGGGATTTCTATGTCCCGCCCTGGGTGAGTACTGCTTCGGTACATCCCACCAGTCTATGGATTGATCAGCTTGATGATATGGAAGGTAAAATTATGTATCATACCTGATAATTTTCTTTCCATTAATCATAGCTGATCAATCCATAGCCCCTCCCAGATATCTGTACTGTTTATATTCTGGTTGAATTTTAGGTTCAAGTTTAGCCTTCAGTTACTTCAGGAGGACTTCGTGTTCAAGTTCTTCTTTCACTTGGATTCTTCAAGAGTTGAGACGAGTTTGTGTTACAGTGAGCTGCTGCATTCCTCTCCCCTCCGTTTTACGGGGCTGGATTGAGATTTAAATTCTGCCGGCACTCCCTCCCGCTTCGTGCGGCTGTAGGGCAGCTTTGTACCCCTCCCGCTTCGGCGGTGTTAGGGTCAGTCAGCTCCTCCCGCGGTTGCGGTTGCAGGATAAGCCAGATCCCCCCCGCATCGGCGGGTGTGGTGTCCCTCCCCCGCTCCGCGGGGATGAGCTGGACGGATTCCCCTCCCCCACTTGTGTGGGGATGAGCTGGGTTAATTCCCCTCCCCCGTTTCGGCGGTGGTGAGCTGGGCAGAGTGTCCCTTCGTGGGTGTAATTCTCTTAAGTGCTGAGTCCTGCGGATGGAGCTTTGATATCGACATACTGAGGAGTTTCCGGCAGCACATGACCACATATAGGGAGGCAAAAGTTTGCTCTCTATCTCCACCTGCTGGTAGATGGACACAACCCACCAGTCTATGGATTGATCAGCTATGATTAATGGAAAGAAAATTATCAGGTATGATACATAATTTTACCTTACTGCCACTTTAGCAAGCCATAGTGTTTTCCTTAGTGGTGGTAGGGGTGCTCTGGAGCGCAAAGCCTGCAGAACCATGACTGTCACTCCACCCCCACCGCTGATCCTGCTTGACTTGTACCCAGCACAACCACAGGGTAGCATTGTTTCAGTGAGCAAACCACAGTGCAGGTAAAGAAAGAAAAAAAGGAGCACTGTTCTTCAAAGCCTGCTCAGTCAGCTGTAAGTAAACAAACCGTTAGTGACCCTGCTGTCAGTAATACTACTATGAAGTCGGCCTCTACCCTCAAACACAAACCTTCCCCTCCTCTTTCAGGAGGGAATCCTCTTCCAAAATGGCAGAAATTAGTCAGGATAACATTCATTCTCCGAGGACAAGCAGGCTGCTTGTTCTCACGACTGGGTGACGTCTGCGGCAGCCCCCACCAACCGGAAGAAGCTTCGCGGGCGGTCCGCACGCAGGGCACGCCCACCGCGCATGCGCGGCCGTCTTCCCGCCCGTGCGCGACCGTTCCCGCCAGTCTTTTCTTTTCCGCGCCTGGAGAGAGTCGTGCGACTGCCGCTCTCTCTTAGTCAGCCCCGGAAAACCGTCGCGTTGTTCGCGAATTCGTTTATTTTTTTGTTTCTGTTGCCGCGCGCTCCAGTTTTCCTTTTTCTTTAAAAAAAAAAAAAAAGAGAGCACGCGCTCTATTTTCCCTCGTTTTCTAGCGGGGGCGTCGTGTTGCGGCCTTGTGGCCGCGCGGTCGATTATTTTTCGAGGTGTGATTTACCGCCACCATCGACGACTTTAACTTCGCCGACGCGATTTTTCCGTCGATGTCCTCGAAGGTCCCGAGTGGATTTAAGAAGTGTGGTCGGTGCGGCCGGCCTATCTCGCAGACCGACACCCACGCTTGGTGCCTCCAGTGCCTCGGGCTGGAGCACAATATTAAGTCGTGTTCTTTGTGTCTTGGTCTCCGGAAACGGACTCAGGTTGCGAGGCAAGTTCTTCGGGACCGTCTTTTTGGAACTTGCGCCGGCCCCTCGACGTCGACCTCGACGGCATCGGTATCGACGGCCGGTTCTTCGGTACCGGTATCGGTGTCCGCGAAATCGACACCGATGGCATCGACCCCAGGAGTACAGGTCCCGTCGGTCCGCCGGTCCTCCGGTGACGGTAGGGGTGAGAGGCCGCGTGGGCAATCGGCCCCGGTCACTCCCTCTGCTCATGGCCCTCGGGACCGAACCCTGTCTGACCCGGCCCCTCGAGACCGAGGGGGATCGACATCCTCTTTCTCTGTTCCACCGGGCGCCGATGACGGGCACCGCAAGAAACAGAAAAAGCACCGTCATCGGTCCCCATCGGTGCGCCCGGCCCTCAGTGCCGGAGAGGAGTCGACGGAAGCGTCCACGTCGAGAGGAGAGGTCCCCCTCGGTAGTGGAGGTACCGACGCGTCAGGGTCCCAGCACTTCGGTGCAGTCTCCTGGACCCGAGCAGCTTCCGGCACCGACGCCTCTACCGGCCCCCCCGTCTTTCCCCACAGCGGGCCTGGACGAGTGCCTCCGAGCCATCCTTCCGGGGATCCTGGAAGGGCTGATGCGCCAGGCTGTGCCGGCGTCGAGGGTGCTTGCACCCCCCGGCGCCGTTGACTGTGGCGCCGGCGAGCTCTAGCCCGGTGCCGAGGCCTTCGACACCGCCGCCGCTTGCGGCGCCAGTCTCGACCGCCACCCAGGTGGAGACGACGTCGATGGAGGGAGCTTCGTCCCCGCTGGCGCGGGAGTCCACCGCTCGACGACACCGAGGCCTCGGTGCCTCGACGTCTAGCCGGGCCCGGTTAAGGACTCAGCTACATGAGCTTATGTCCGATACCGAGGAAGAGGCCTCGTGGGGGGAAGAGGAGGACCCCAGATATTTCTCCTCAGAGGAGTCTGTGGGCCTTCCCTCTGACCCCACGCCTTCACCGGAGAGGAAGCTCTCACCTCCTGAGAGCCTCTCCTTTGCCTCCATTGTTAGGGATATGTCTATATGCATTCCCTTCCCCGTGGTCTCTGTGGACGAGCCGAGGGCTGAGATGCTCGAGGTCCTCGACTATCCATCACCACCTAGAGAGTCCTCCACGGTGCCGTTGCACAATGTCCTCAAGGAGACACTGCTTCGGCACTGGATGAGACCATTATCTAATCCCACCATTCCCAAGAAAGCGGAGTCCCAGTACAGAATCCACTCGGACCCAGAGTTAATGCGGCCCCAATTGCCCCATGACTCGGCGGTCGTGGATTCTGCTCTCAAGAGGGCACGGAGTTCGAGGGATACCGCCTCGGCGCCCCCGGGGCGGGAGTCTCGCACTCTGGACTCGTTTGGGAGGAAGGCCTACCAATCTTCCATGCTCGTGACCCGCATCCAATCTTACCAGCTCTACACGAGCATCCACATGCGGAACACTGTGAAGCAACTGGCGGACCTGGTTGATAAGCTCCCGCCGGAGCAGTCCAGGCCTTATCAGGAGGTGGTCAGGCAGCTGAAGGCGTGCAGAAAGTTCCTGTCCAGGGGTATCTATGACACCTGTGACGTGGCATCTCGTGCTGCGGCCCAAGGTATAGTGATGCGCAGGCTCTCATGGCAGCGTGCCTCTGACCTGGACAACCGCACACAGTAGAGACTGGCCGACGTCCCTTGCCGGGGGGATAATATTTTTGGCGAGAAGGTCGAGCAGCTGTTGGACCAACTGCATCAGTGGGAAACCGCCCTCGACAAGCTCTCCCACCGGGCGCCTTCAGCATCCACCTCTGCAGGTGGACGTTTTTCCCGGTCCCGGCAGGCTGCGCCCTATGCTTTTGCCAAGCGTAGGTACACCCAGCCGGCCCGAAGGCCTCGACAGGCACAGGGACAGCCCCAGCGCGCTCGTTCTCGTCAACAGCGTGCGCCTAAGCAGCCCCCTGCGCCTCCACAGCAAAAGCCGGGGACGGGCTTTTGACTGGATCCACGGGAACATAGCCGCCCTCAAAGTGTCCGTGCCGGACGATCTGCCAGTCGGAGGGAGGTTAAAATTTTTTCACCAAAGGTGGCCTCTCATAACCTCCGACCAGTGGGTTCTCCAAATAGTGCGGTGCGGATACGCCCTAAATTTGGCCTCCCTTCCACCAAATTGTCCTCCGGGAGCTCAATCCTTCAGCTCCCATCACAAGCAGGTACTTGCAGAGGAACTCTCCGCCCTTCTCAGCGCCAATGCGGTCGAGCCCGTACCACCCGGGCAGGAAGGGCAGGGATTCTATTCCAGGTACTTCCTTGTGGAAAAGAAAACAGGGGGGATGCGCCCCATCCTAGACCTGAGAGGCCTGAACAAATTCCTGGTCAAAGAAAAGTTCAGGATGCTTTCCTTGGGCACCCTTCTGCCAATGATTCAGAAAAACGATTGGCTATGTTCCCTGGATTTAAAGGACGCTTATACTCACATCCCGATACTGCCAGCTCACAGACAGTATCTCAGATTCCGCCTGGGCGCACGGCACTTTCAGTATTGTATGCTGCCCTTTGGGCTCGCCTCTGCCCCACGGGTGTTTACAAAGTGCCTCGTGGTGGTGGCGGCGTATCTACGCAAGCTGGGAGTGCACGTGTTCCCATATCTCGACGATTGGCTGGTCAAGAACACCTCGGAGGCAGGAGCCCTCCGGTCCATGCAGTGCACTATTCAACTCCTGGAGCTGCTGGGGTTTGTGATAAATTACCCAAAGTCCCATCTCCAGCCAACCCAGTCTCTGGAATTCATAGGAGCTCTGCTGAATACCCAGACGGCTCAGGCCTTCCTTCCCGAAGCAAGGGCCAACAACCTCCTGTCCCTGGCTTCGCAGACCAGAGCGTCTCAGCAGGTCACAGCTCGGCAGATGTTGAGACTTCTGGGTCATATGGCTTCCACAGTCCATGTGACTCCCATGGCTCGTCTTCACATGAGATCTGCTCAATGGACCCTAGCTTCCCAGTGGTTCCAAGCCACCGGGAATCTAGAGGATGTCATCCGCCTCTCCACCAGTTGCCGCACTTCACTGCTCTGGTGGACCATTCGGACAAATTTGACCCTGGGACGTCCATTCCAAATTCCACAGCCCACGAAGGTGCTGACGACGGATGCATCTCGCCTGGGGTGGGGAGCTCATGTCGATGGACTCCACACCCAGGGTCTGTGGTCCCTCCAGGAAAAGGATCTGCAGATCAACCTCCTGGAGCTCCGAGCGATCTGGAGCGCACTGAAGGCTTTCAGAGATCGGCTGTCCTGCTAAATTATCCAAATTCGGACAGACAATCAGGTTGCAATGTATTACGTCAACAAGCAGGGGGGGCACCGGATCTCGCCCCCTGTGTCAGGAGGCCGTCGGGATGTGGCGTTGGGCTTGCCAGTTCGGCATGCTCCTCCAAGCCACGTACCTGGCAGGCGTAAACAACAGTCTGGCCGACAGACTGAGCAGAGTCATGCAACCGCACGAGTGGTCGCTCCATTCCAGAGTGGTACGCAAGATCTTCCGAGAGTGGGGCACCCCCTCGGTGGACCTTTTCGCCTCTCAGACCAACCACAAGCTGCCTCTGTTCTGTTCCAGACTTCAGACACACGGCAGGCTAGCGTCGGATGCCTTTCTCCTTCATTGGGGGACCGGCCTCCTGTATGCTTATCCTCCCATACCTTTGGTGGGGAAGACCTTACTGAAGCTCAAGCAAGACCGCGGCACCATGATTCTGATAGCGCCCTTTTGGCCCCGTCAGATCTGGTTCCCTCTTCTTCTGGAGTTGTCCTCCGAAGAACCGAGGAGATTGGAGTGTTTTCCGACTCTCATTTCGCAGAACGACGGAGCGCTTCTGCACCCCAACCTTCAGTCTCTGGCTCTCACGGCCTGGATGTTGAGGGCGTAGACTTCACTGCGTTGGGTCTGTCGGAGGGTGTCTCCCATGTCTTGCTTGCCTCTAGGAAGGATTCCACTAAAAAGAGTTACCTTTTCAAGTGGAGGAGGTTTGTCGTCTGGCGTGAGAGCAAGGCCCTAGAACCTCGGTCTTGCCCTGCACAGAACCTGCTTGAATACCTTCTGCACTTATCAGAGTCTGGCCTCAAGACCAACTCAGTAAGGAATCACCTTAGTGCGATTAGTGCTTACCATTATCGTGTGGAGGGTAAAGCCATCTCTGGAGAGCCTTTAGTTGTCCGATTCATGAGAGGCTTGCTTTTGTCAAAGCCCCCTATCAAGCCTCCTACAGTGTCATGGGATCTCAACGTCGTCCTCACCCAGCTGATGAAACCTCCTTTTGAGCCACTGAATACCTGCCATCTGAAGTACTTGACCTGGAAGGTCATTTTCTTGGTGGCAGTTACTTCAGCTCGTAGGGTCAGTGAGCTTCAAGCCCTGGTAGCTCATGCTCCATATACCAAATTTCATCATAACAGAGTAGTGCTCCGCACCCACCCAAAGTTCCTGCCGAAGGTGGTGTCGGAGTTCCATCTTAACCAGTCAATTGTCTTGCCAACATTCTTCCCCAGGCCGCATACCCGCCCTGCTGAACGTCAGTTGCACACATTGGACTGCAAGAGAGCATTGGCCTTCTACTTGGAGCGGACACAGCCCCACAGACAGTCCGCCCAATTGTTTGTCGGGAAACGCACCATCTCCATTTGGCTAGCAGATTGCATTTCATTCACTTACGCCCAGGCTGGGCTGGCTCTTGAGGGTCATGTCACGGCTCATAGTGTTAGAGCCATGGCAGCGTCAGTGGCCCACTTGAAGTCAGCCACTATTGAAGAGATCTGCAAGGCTGCGACGTGGTCATCTGTCCACACATTCACATCACATTACTGCCTCCAGCAGGATACTCGACGCGACAGTCGGTTCGGGCAGTCGGTGCTGCAGAATCTGTTTGGGGTTTAAATCCAACTCCACCCTCCAGGACCCGAATTTATTCTGGTCAGGCTGCACTCTCAGTTAGTTGTTCTTCGTAGGTCAATTTTTGTTATACTCTCGCTGTTGCGAGGTTCAATTGACCTGGGTTCTTGTTTTGAGTGAGCCTGAGAGCTAGGGATACCCCAGTCGTGAGAACAAGCAGCCTGCTTGTCCTCGGAGAAAGTGAATGATACATACCTGTAGCAGGTGTTCTCCGAGGACAGCAGGCTGATTGTTCTCACCTACCCTCCCTCCTCCCCTTTGGAGTTGCGTTTTCATCTTTTGCTTGTCATTCAACTGGCGGGAACGGTCGCGCACGGGCGTGAAGACGGCCGCGCATGCGCGGAGGGCGTGCCCTGCGTGCGGACCGCCCGCGAAGCTTCTTCCGGTTGGTGGGGGCTGCCGCGGACGTCACCCAGTCGTGAGAACAATCAGCCTGCTGTCCTCGGAGAACACCTGCTACAGGTATGTATCATTCACTTTCCTTAATCCAGCAGGGCGATTGACGTCTTCTGTTCCTTTCTAAAATGATACAAACTTAACATTAATACAACTTTTCAAGTAACATAGTAGATGCTTAGCTCCTGGCCTAGTCCCTCAGGCCCGGTAGAACTTTTGGGGTTGAAGTGGCCCGGGCTTAGGTTCTAGGTGTACACCTGGTGATGCCAGTTTCCTCCTATTGGTCCCTTCCTAGTCTGCCTTGACTGAGATTTGTTCTGGCTCTCTCCTGCCTTTTATAAAAATAAATAAAAGCAATCAAGCACCTCACAACCTCATTAGCACTGTGGTGTGAGGCTCAAACTTGCCTCTGGAAGCAAATTCCCAAATGGGGGTGAGTATGGGGGTCTGTGTCAGAGCCGGTGGTGGGAGGCAGGGCTGGTGGTTGGGGGGGGGGGGGGGGGGGGGGGGGGATAGTGCTCTGCAGACTTATACAGTCTGTGCCCTGAAAAAGACAGGTACAAATCAAGGTAAGATATACACAAAATGTGGCACATGCGAGTTATCTTGTTGGGCAGACTGGATGGACCATGCAGGTCTTTTTCTGCCGTCATCTACTATGTTACTATGACAGCAGAAAAAGACCTGCACGGTCCATCCAGTCTGCCCAACAAGATAACTCATATGTGCTACTTTTTGTGTATATCTTACCTTGATTTGTATCTGTCTTTTTCAGGGCACAGACCGTATAAGTCTGCCCAGCACTAGCCCCGCCTCCCAAAGTGCTGTGTCCCAGACAGCCCAGCAGTTTTACAAGCTTCAGAGACTGCTCTGTAAGTTTGTTCTCATAGTATCATAGTAAATGACTGCAGGTAAAGACCTGAACAGTCCATCCAATCTGCCCAACAAGTTCAACTCATTTTACATGGTATTTGATACTTTATATGTATACCCAAGTTTGATTTGTCCATGCCTTTCTCTGGGCATAGACCATAGAAGTCTGCCCAGCACTGTTCTTGCACTAAACGTTCTGAAGCTAACATTGAAGCCCCTTAAACACTGCAGCCCGTCCATATCTATTCAGTTACAATCAAGGCGTATACCATAGAAGTCTGCCCAGCACTGGTTTTGCTTCCCAATTACCGTTGCCACCCAATCTCTGCTAAGATTCCGTGGATCCATTTCTTCTAAACAGGATTCCTTTGTATTTATCCCACACATGTTTCAATTCCATTACCGTTTTCATCTCCATCACCTCCCGCGGGAGGGCATTCCACATACACCATTTCCATGAAAAAATACTTCCTGACATTACTCCTGAGTCTGCCCCCCTTCAACCTAAATTCATGTCCTCTAGTTCTGTCGCCTTTCCGTCTCCAGAAAAAGTTTGTTTGCGGATTAATACCTTTCAGATATTTGAACATCTGTATCCCTGTTTCTCATTTCTTTCAAGGTATACATGTTCAGGTCAGTAAGTCTCTCCTCGAATGGTTTGCAATGCAAATCCCATACCATTTTCTTTTGCACCGCTTCCAATCTTTTTACATCTTTAGCAAGATACGGCCTCGAAACTGAACACTCCAAGTGGGGCCTCACCAACCACTTGTAGAAGGACATCAACACCTCCTTCATCAGGCCGATCAATCCATAGACTCGTGGGTTGTGTCCATCTACGAGCAGGTGGAGATAGAGAGCAATCTTTTGCCTCCCTGTATGTGGTCATGTGCTGCCAGAAATTCCCCAGTATGTTCTCTATCTCAGCAGGTGTGTGGTCACACAGCAGCAGCTCTGGCTAGGTCTCCAAGCCTAATTTTTTAGGTTTTGTTGAGTACCTGGGGTTGAGGGCTCTTCGTGAGGAAGTGCAAACCTGCTGGTGCCAGGTCCCTCCTTTTTTTCCCCCTCTCGCTGGCTCCGTTAAAAAAAAAAAAAAAAAAAAAAATTTTTTTTAAACGTTCAATAAGGACGTCCATTTGCAGCTGCTCACTGGAATAAGTCGTCGCTGCTCGGAGCAAGAAGCAGGTAATTTTTACCTTTTACTAGCGGGCAGGGGGTTCCCCGAACGGTCTCCCCGTGGCTATGGCCTCGGATGGCAAGGGCGCGAAAAGACGCTCCCCGGAACGCGTTAGTGCACCTAGCGGGGAGGCGGGGGGATCGAAGGTAGAGTCGCCCTTTTGGGGCGCTCTTTCGGAACCGGGAGACTTCACTGGTTTTTCCTCCGGCACGGCGGCCTTTCCCGCCTTAGGCGCCCATCCCCCGCTGATCGCCCTCTCGGTCGTGATCGGCAACGCGGCTCGGTCGGCGGCTTCTTGGGCCGCCCTCGAGATGGGAGACGTTAACTGCTTGGTCGCCCTTGAATCGGGCGAAAGTAAGAAGTCGGCAAAATTTAAACGCCCTTCTTCCCGTGCGGCTCCTCGGAGTTTCGCGCCGGACGCCATTTTGAACGCGCAACACGGCTCTCTCCCGCTACTGGGAGCGCAGATGGAGGGCGCCTCTAGGGCCGTGGCACAGGCTGCAGAAATGCACAGACTGGGGGGTTTCTCCCCTGAGTTCATTTTGCTGCTGCATCAGGCCTTTCTTATGCAGAACACTGCCCCTGCCCACCCCTCTGATCGGGGCGATGAGGCCTCTATGCTTAAGCGCCCTCGGGTGGACCTTCCACCCTCGGGGGACTCTGTCTCCTCTGATGTGGATGACGGCAGCGTGTCTGAGTTCTCCCAGAGATCCTTAGCGGAATCGATGGAAGAGACTGATCCTCGCTCGGATGGAGCGGACAACCCCTCTGCAGCGTGGCTTTTTCGCTCAGAGGATTTGCCCAACCTGCTTGTGCAGGCCATGAGCATTTTGAAGATTGCCTCTCCGGAGGAAGGCCCTCTCTCAGCCTCTACTGGCTCCGCCATTATGCTGGGAACGAAGCGCCCGCCTAGAACCTTCCACGTTCATGAACCCATGCAGACCTTAATTTCAGCGCAGTGGGATGCCCCTGAGGCGAGCCTGAAAGTAGCCAGGACTATGTCCCGTCTGTACCCCTTTCCTGAGGGGGAACGGGAAGCCTTTGTCTGGCCCACGGTAGATTCCTTAATCACTGCCGTGACTAAGAAAACGGCGCTGCCGGTGGAAGGTGGCACTGCCCTGAAGGACGCCCAAGACAGGAGAATGGAGGCGGCCTTAAAGTCGTCCTTTGAGGCGGCCGCTCTGAGTTTGGAAGCCTCGGTTTGCGGCTCCTACGTGGCTAGGGCGTGCCTGACCGTTTTGCAGCGGGCTTCCCCCTCGGACCCTTCCTGGCGGGCGGAATGGCCGACCCTGGAGTCGGGTCTGGCCTACTTGGCAGACTTCCTGTATGATGTTTTGAGAGCCAAGGGCATGGCTCAGACAGTCTCTGCGAGGCGGTGGCTCTGGCTTAAGCACTGGTCTGCTGACCATGCCTCTAAATCTCGCCTAGCCAAGTTGCCTTTTAAAGGCAAGCTGCTCTTTGGGGACGAGCTGGACAAGATCGTGGCGGAGCTCGGCACCTCCAAGGGCAAGAGGTTGCCTGAGGTCAGGACGGGCCGGCAATGCCCATCCTGGTTCCTCTAAGGGCCGATTCCAGGAAGCCCGTCGGTATTGCCCGGGCAAGTCGGCCTCCTCTGCCTCCACTTCCTTCAAACGGAACTTGTCCCCCAAGTAGCATTCCTTTTGTAGGGACCGCCGTCCCGGAGGTTCGTCCTCCGGCCCGCCCTTAGGGTCGCGTACCCAATGACGGGGACCTGGTCCATGGCCCAGTGCAGATAGGAGGAAGGTTGTCCTTGTTTCTGGGCGAGTGGACCAGGGTAACTTCAGACGCTTGGGTTCTGGAAGTCATCAGAGACGGCTGCAAGCTAGAGTTCTGCCGACCCCTAAAAGATGGGTTTGTAAACTCTCCTTGCAAGTCTCAGGTCAAAGCAGCTGCCGTGCAGCAGACTGAACAACCTGATCTGCCTGGGCGCGGTGGTCCCGATGCCAGTAGATCAGCTTGGCAAGGGGCGCTACTCCATTTACTTTGTGGTGCCAAAGAAAGAAGGATCTGCTCAGCCTATTCTCGACCTCAAGGGAGTCAATCAGGCCTTGAAAGTTCGGCACTTCCGGATGGAGACCCTCCGCTCCGTAATAGCTGCGGTGAAAAAGGGAGAATTCCTGGCCTCCCTGGACATCAAGGAAGCTTACCTACATATTCCCATCTGGCCGCCTCATCAGCGCTTTCTGCGCTTTGCAGTGCTGGGCCGACACTTCCAGTTCAGAGCCCTCCCATTCGGGTTGGCTATGGCTCCGCGGACCTTCTCCAAAGTAATGTTGGTCATCGCGGCCTTCCTCCGCAAGGAGGGAGTGCATGTCCATCCCTATGTGGACGACTGGTTGATCCGAGCCCCTTCCTATGCGTTGTGCGGGAGAGCTACAGACAGGGCTATTGCTCTTCTGAGCTCCCTGGGATGGATCATCAACTGGGAGAAAAGCCGGCTGCGCCCGACTCAGTCCCTGGAGTATCTGAGAGTTCGATTCGACACCCAAGTGGGCAGAGTGTTCCTGCCGGACAACCGGAGCATCAAGCTTCAGACCCAGGTGGGCCAGTTCCTAGCCTCCTCTACTCTTCGAGCTTGGGACTATGTGCAGCTGTTGGGCTCCATGACGGCCACGATGGAGGTAGTGCCCTGGGCCAGGTTTATTCGATGAGGGGAGTGAAAGAGGAGGGGGATATGCAGTGAGGTTTGCTGGTATGTAGAGTAATGAGCGGGTGGGACATTGGTTCGGACAGTGTGACTTTTTAGTGTATGGATGAGGTAATGGTTGTTGGAAAGGCCTGATGCTGATGGCAGTAATTGGAGGTGTGGTGGTGGGGGGCTGGGACGCCGTGAGTGTGGTGGGCTACTTCCTTAATTCCCACTCGGAGGATACAAGTCCTCTGATTGGTGTTTGTGATAGGGGTGGGGGTGGGGGGGGTTAAGGGGTGGTGGGCTGGGCTTGGGTAAGTGGCGGAGGGGGGGTTGGGTATGGTTTGGTACCTGGGAAGGGGGGATCTCGGGACGGAATGCTTTGTCTAATTACTAAGAGATGAGTACAGACTTAGATAATATCTTACAATGTTAAGGGCCTGAATATGCCTCAAAAGCGACAGAAATTTTTTAAGGAACTAAAGCAGTACAAGGCAGCACATGGTTATCTTGCAGGAGACACACCTTCGCCTTATGCATGAAAAACTTCTCTCTCATTCTAGTTATCCGTTGGCGTATTTTGCCTCCTCTGCTGAGGGGTCAAAGAAGTTTGGGGTGGCGGTACTGATTCATTCCTCGGTGCCAGCCCAAGTAGTGAGTGTTAAGAGGGACCCGGGTGGGCATTTCCTGTTTTTACATATTAAGATTGACCAAGTGGATTTAACGTTGGCGTCTATATATGCCCCAAACAGTTCTCAAGTGGAGTTTTATGCTAAGGTGAAGAATTCTCTGGCCATATGTGCCCAAGGTTCATTGATCCTGGGGGGGCGATTTCAGTGCTGTGATGAATCTGGCTCTAGATCGTACAGGGGTCGTTAATACAGTGGGCAATAAAGAGTCACTAGCTTTGGGGTCATTAGCTTACTCGTTGGGCACTTTGAACCTGTGGAGACTGACACATGCGAGGGATAGAGACTACACATATTACTCTCCAGTACATGATTCCTATTCCCGTATCGATTATATTTTTCTTGATATTGCATTGGTAGAGTGGGGGCCAGAGGTGGGAGTGGGAAGTATGATAATTTAGGACCATGCACCAGTCTGGGTCTCATTGCCATTTATTCGTGTGGAAACAAAGGACAGGAGATGGGCGCTAAATGCTACTGTGTTGCAGGAAGGGGAGGTGGTGAAGGGTTATAGGAAAGTGTTACAGGAATATCTGGAGTTTTACATTGATTCGGGGCCATCGCTCAATTTGGTTTGGGATGCCATGAAGGGGTTACTTTTTGCAAATAGCCAGCAAATGCCCGCATGCTTTTAAGGCTCAGATAGCGAGCTGTATGGAGAGAATTTGCCTCTTGGAGGAGCAATATAAGGTTAGTGGTTCCCCCCAGATTTTGCAAGAATTGTGTGGGCAGAGATTACAGCTTGATTCCATTTATTCGGAGCAGCTTAGCCTGCTGCAAGCTAGAAATAAGGTTGGTTCCTATGAGTTTGCCAACAAGGTGGGGCGTTTCCTTGCTATGCGGTTACGTAGGCAAAAAGTAGATTGCATGGCCACTCAGATAAACGATGGTAGGGGTGGTGTGTTACATACATCTAAGCTTATAAGCAGGCGTTTTGGGGATTTTTACCAAGCCTTATATGCACAAGAGATCAACCCTTCTTTGGAGACCATAGGGGAGTATTTGGCAGATAGTGATCTCTCTTCCTTGACTTTTCAGCCACAGGCTATGTTGGAGGAACCGGTTACCCCACTTGAAATACAAGAGGCCATTCGCAGTCTTCCTTCCTATAAGTCTCTGGGGCTGGGTTTCCTAACGAGTTTTACAAGAAATTTGCCCCTGAGTTGGCTCCACTCCTTGCGGATTTGTTTAACCAGGTGGGTCCTGGGGAATCTTTGCCTCTATCCATGAGGGAAGCATGGATAGTGGTGTTGCCCAAACCAGATAAGGATCATACTGGATGTGGCTCATATCGGCCTATCTCTGTCTTGAACGCTGATGTTAAAATATTGGCAAAAGGTTTGGCTAGCCGCTTGACCCCGTTGCTCCTGGTGCTTATACACCCTGATGAAGTGGGCTTTGTGTCATATAGAAAGGCAATGGATAACATAAGGCGGGTAGTAGACTTAATGTATCTAGCTAGGAGAGATCAGAGGCCCCTGTGTCTCCTTAGTTTGGATGCGGAAAAAGCCTTTGATAGGGTTCATTGGCCCTTTATATACAAGGTTTTGAAGGCTTTTGGGTTTGGGGCACAGTTCCGGGGATGGATAAAGGCATTCTATGATTCTCCTAGAGTGTATGTGAGGGTCAATGGGAGCAATTTGGAGCTGTTTACTTTGTATAGAGGAACTCGTCAGGGATGTCCCTTGTCTCCTTTAATATTTGCGATGGTTATGGAGCCTTTTGCTTCCAGGGTGCGAATGAACCCGGACATTTCGGGAGTTAGCATAGCGGGAAGGACAAAATGGCTGTTTTTGCGGATGATGTTTTGTTGTTCGTGACCCGGCCCTCGACTACGTTCCCTAATCTCATACGTATTATTGAGGAGTACTCGGCAGTGTCCAGGTTCAAAGTAAATATGACAAAGTCGGAGGCTTTGAATGTAACTCTTTCTGCAGAGTTGGTGAACTCCTTGAAGTCTTCCTTCCCATTTCGCTGGGCCAATAAGGGAATTCGTTACTTGGGCGTAAATTTGACTTCTAACCTTTCTGAGCTTTTCTCAGCTAATTACAAGGGCGGCTAGAGTTATCGCAGCAGATTTGGATAGGTGGGGGGATTTGGCTGTTTCATGATTTGGCAGGATAGCCATTGTTAAGATGAATGTCTTGCCACGTCTGTTATACCTATTTCAAGTCTTACCTGTGATGATGCCCAGGTGATTTCTTGCAGTTCTGCAGGATCGCATTGTGTGCTTCGTCTGGGCCAGTAAGCACCTTAGGCTGTCGCTTTCCCTTCTTTATCAAGAGAGGAAGAGGGGAGGGATGGGAGTCCCTAATCTGCTCTGGTACTATAGAGCAGCTCAAGGGAGGGCAGCAGTTGAATGGTATCAGGATTATCTGGATAGACAGTTGGTACATTTGGATCAGCACTCGTTGGGACAGAGGCCATTGGGCGCACTCATATGGCCCCCAAGGTCGCTGGGGGAGGGACTGTGTCCATCTATTCATGTTACTCTTCCTTACTGGGATAGCCTTTTTCCAAATAGGTGTGTCTTATCTCGTTTGTCGCCTATAGCGTTTAACCCTTTGTTTTTGCCTGGAAGTACAAGGGGGGTATTTACACGATGGTATGGCGAGGGCTTGAGAACCTGGGGCCAAGTGTTTGAGGTGGATACGTTGCTGTCCTTTTGTGCCTTGACAGAAAGGTACCCTGTGGTGGGGAAGGATGAATTCGCGTATTACCAGTTGTCTCATTTTCTTAAGACAGCGGCAATACGAATGGTAGTACAACGGGAAAAGTTAAGTCTGGAAGAGATCTACGAGAAGTTCTCATCCTCTAGTGGCTTGATTAGCTGCCTATATAATTGTAGCAGTGCACAGACTCCACTTTATACCCTTCATAGGAGGGGCTGGCAGAGGGAGCTTGGTATGGTCCTGCGGGAGGCTGACTGGGAGAGGATAGAACGGGCGGCGGCGAAGGTGTCACTCCATGTACCCTTTAAAGAGAATGCTGTGAAAGTACTGTTTAGATGGTATCTTACATCTGAACGTCTCCAGCGTATATACCCAGCCTCCTCATGCTTGTGCTGGAGGGGGTGTGGCAAAAGGGGAACAATGGAGCATGTGTGGTGGACCTGTGTAAAAGTCAGAGAGTTCTGGAAAGCGATTCTCAGCAGGTTGCAGAGATGAATGGGGTGCTCAGTCCCCTTGGCTCCTGAAATCTTTCTTTTTTTTCTGTAAAGGCAGTGGGTTTAGCACCTGCTCAACAGGCACTAATGAGGGTTGTCATAGCCTCTTACTGGAAACAGGCTGTGGTTCCTCCAGTTACGAGATGGCTCCATAAATTGAGGTATGTTTGTGAAATGGAGAGACTCTTAGCAGAGTGTAGGCAACAGAGGAGTAAATGGCATTCTGTCTGGAAACCTTACATTCTTAGTGTCCAGAGTGAGTAGTGAGAGCTGTGAGAGTAGTGTATGGTTGGATGTGTTAAGGGATCTTCCTAGGGACTGGTTGGGTGGGAGGGGCGGGCGGGGAAGGGTGGGTATTGAGGGGGGATATATATTCAAGCTAAAAATTAAAAACTTTGGAGTTCTTTGAGGTTATTATATGGTCATTGAAACTGTTTGACAGTGGTGCACAAGATGCCTTTATGTGTTTGTATAAATCAAGTTATAGTATACTGCAAGTTTAGCTCAATGAGCTTTCTGTCATGTTTTAACAGTAAATAAAGACTTCATGCAAATAAAAAAAAAAAAAAAGATGTAGCGTTGCTCAATGGTTAAAGGCTGAGCACTTACATTGCCCCCTCTTTTAGGAGGAGCGATTTGCACCAGCACCATGCAGCGAAGTCGATCAATGGAATGTTTATATTCAGCCCAATGAGCAACCAACGGCACTTCTAGCCTATTGTGCCTCAAATTACTAATATGCTCACCCAATCTATTTTTCAGTTTTCTTTTTGTATGACCGATGTAATATAATGGGCACGGACATATAATGCAATATATGACTCGCTCGCTGTTACAAGAAGTATGCTATTGCAAATAAAACTGTTTAGTGGTGCCTGGAATTATGGCCTCATTGGTGGTAAGAGAGTGCTTACAGTACACACATCTGCCACATGGGGAATGTCTCTCTCTGGCTTTATCAATTGTAGGTCTCTTCAATAATTCCCCTAAATTTGGCTTACGTGTGTATGCCACTTTGGGGTGCTCTTTGAATTCAGGATGCACAGAAAGGACGTGCCAATACTTACGTACAATAGATCCAATTTTGGAAGCCTGATATGAGAATGGAAGCACGCATGCCATCGTTTTTTGTGAAGTTTTATGTTTCGGTAGGAATAGCAAAGGCCGATGTGCATTAAGTGCCCATTTAAACGTTTTTTTAAGAACTGGCAAAGGATATCCTCTATACCTAAATCTCTGCATCATCTGTCGTGACTGTTTCTTGAAATCCCCAACAGAAGAAAATAATCTTCGCAATCTCAAAAACTGGCTAACTGGAACCCCTCTTTTCAAGGCTCCATGATGAAAGCTATTATAATGTAATATAGTGTTTCTATGTGTTGGCTTGCGGAAGATGGTAGTGGAAAAACCACCATCCTCTGATCTAACTTTTAATGTCGAAGAAATCGATGTCAAATTGATCTATTCAATGTGTGAATCTGATATGAGGATCAATTGTATTGAGATACTCGATAAATGTGCACAGATCTTGTCTAGAGCCTCGCCAGAACAGGATCACATCATCAATATACCTCTTCCACATTACCACTCGGGCATATGAAGGAGAGGTATAAACATGCTGAGTCTCAAATTGGGATATGTAAAGGCATGCCAATGAGGCTGCTACTGTAGCCCCCATTGCCACCCTTGAATCTGCCTATAAAACTTAGTGTAGAATTCAAAATAATTATGATTGATAACGAATATCATTAATTTTCACAATAACATAATCTTTGGTTCTGTAATTTTGACCTCTGCGAAATGGTTACACACTAGCTGTATAGCCCTGTCCTGTGGGATGTTGGTGTATAACGTTACAACATCCAGACCTACCATGAAGAAATCATCCCCTGCTTGGGCTTCCATACTTTCCAATAAGTGTATACATTGAATCGCATACATATGAATCAGCTTTATTTACTAAAGGTTTTAACAGACAATCCATAACAGACAATCCATAATCGATAACGGTTCTAAAACCGAATCTCTGGTTGATACAATCGGACGTCCGGGTGGGTTCACGAGAGATTTATGGACTTTAGGGACAAAATATATGTACGGCACCTTTGGACATGGATTGCAAAGGTAACGCTGCTCCTTAGTAGTCAAAATGCCATCCACTACTGCCATACTAATACATTCATTGATATCATGTTGAAGTTTTTGTGTAGGATCTTGATCAATTTGCTCATGATACTGAATTTGTTGTAATTGTTTAAGGTCTTCCTCACTATTTATTTATTTTATTCTTGCTACATTTGTACCCCACGCTTTCCCACTCACGGCAAGCTCAATGCGGCTTACATATTGTATACAGGTACTTATATTTGTCCTTGTCCATAATCACCGTGGATCCACCTTTATCTGCCCTCTGAATCACAATATTCTCGTTATTAGCTAGCTCACGAATACTGCGCCTTTGGACATTTGACATGTTACTTACACTATTGTGTTGATGAGCTTCTAAAATATCAAGGTCTGCCAATACTAATTTTTGAAAAGCCATGATTGACGGGTCTGGACCCTGGGGAACCCATCTTGATTTTTGCCGTGTCCGGGGTAACATGATCTTATTCTCAGTGTCTTGTGACAGATTGCCAAAATGCAGCTGTAATCTGAGCTCTCTAAAAAATCTGTGTAAACCTCGCTTTGTTTCAAATGCATCATACTTACTAGATGGTATGAAAGAGAGCCCTTTAGCTAACACCTCATTTTGCACTTCAGATAGTGTGCTCTTTGATACATTAATGACGTTATTTATTTCTTTGGCACTTTTCTGGATTTGCCCTCAGTTTTGCTTATTTCTTTCGTTTCATTGGACACCTCTTGTATTTGATCCGGAAGGCGTAAAAAATAATTAGATAAAGCATTACCCATCTCTTGCACTCGGGACGGAATAGGGCCAGGATATTTGTCATGTTTAGCAAGTTTGTTATCCTCATCTCCTGATGACTCGCTAGAGGATAATTTAAAGTTTACCTTCCATTCTCATATCAGGCTTCCAAAATTGGATCTATTGTATATATGTATTGGCACGTCCTTTCTTTGCATCCCGAATTCAAAGAGCACCCCAAAGTGGCATACACACGTAAGCCAAATTTAGGGGAATTATTGAAGAGACCTACAATTGATAAAGCCAGAGGGAGACATTCCCCATGTGGCAGATGTGTGTACTGTAAGCACTCTCTTACCACCAATGAGGCCATAATTCCAGGCACCACTAAACAGTTTTATTTGCAATAGCATACTTCTTGTAACAGCGAGCGAGTCATATATTGCATTATATGTCCGTGCCCATTATATTACATCGGTCATACAAAAAGAAAACTGAAAAATAGATTGGGTGAGCATATTAGTAATTTGAGGCACATTAGGCTAGAAGCGCCGTTGGTTGCTCATTGGGCTGAATATAAACATTCCATTGATCAACTTCACTGCATGGTGCTGGGGCATATCGCTCCTCCTAAAAGAGGGGGCAATGTAAGTGCTCAACATTTAGCCATTGAGCAATACTATATCTTTACATGGAAAACGGTGGTTCTGAAGGGCCTCAATTTGGAGGTAGAATGGGTGTGACATAGGGCCCCTTTAAAAATGGGAGGAGGTTTGTACAAGGTCAGCTATATAAATTCGGAAGTGAGGGAAGAAGGGGGGAGAGATGTTCAGTGATGTCGATCCGATGCCCTGCCTAGACATCGGTTCCGCCGGTAAGCACCGTTACAATGTTTATTTTCTAATATTAACTAAGCAAACAATTAGATTCTGTTGAATGTCGAACTTGCTTAGGAGTGTTTATGATGAGACATATTGTTCGATCATTATAGATTCATGAAATGGTTCCTCATGAGGAAGTAACACGAAATGCGGTCCTGCATTGAGGAACCGATCGTGTACTACTAGGAATATGATTCACATGGTGGCGTGTTTTTGAAGTCCACTAAGCAAGGCCACGTCGAACCTTTGAAGTCAGGCTATATACTGAGGTCTACATTTGGTATTTAATCACTTATTGAGACTCATTTTTGAACTGCAAGTGCTGCTTTTGAAGCAACAGGAGATAAGTGGAGAGTTGCTTCTATATGAGGCTCAGCGGAGAACATATTTGGACACATTGCAAAATTTGATTACATTGAACATGGATGCCAAAACAACTTTGGAATAGACACGAGACATTGCTAAGTGTGCTCTATTGTATAACTTTATTACAATGGCAAACAGTATTTGCAGATAAGTCTTGATTTCAAGGGGATGAATGTGGAGTGCGAGTGCATTGAATGAAAGGTATAGTAGATATTTACATGTTTAGGTATCTAGATATACAGATAATACAATAAATGGTGAGATTTAAAATAAATAAATCTGTAGTGTTTGAGCGTAACTAGTTATAATTTTAAACTCCGGTTTTTCATGGTTGTTCCCTACTAGTTTAGGATTAAATTTTAACTGCCAGACCCTCAACTTTTCTCATTGTTTCTACTCTCTCTAGAGTATTTGCTCTATTGGCTATCTTCGTGTCATGTGCAAAAAGGCAAACCTTTCCTTTTAACCCTTCAGCAATATCTCTCACAAATATATTGAACAGGCCCCAGCACCTGTTCAGTATATTTGTGAACTCCACTACTCACCTTCCTTTCCTCCGAGTGGATTCCATTTACCACCACCCTCTGCCACCTGTCGGTCAACCAGTTTTTTATCCAGTTCACCACTTTCGGTCCTAAGTTCAACCCTTTCAGCTTATTCACGAGTCTTCTTTGAGGCTTTGCTGAAGTCCAAGTAGATTACATCTAGCTCACATCCTTCATCCATTTCTTTGGTCACCCAGTCAAAGAAGTTAATAAGATTCGTTTGGCAGGGTTTTCCTTTGGTAAAGCTATATTGACTTGGGTCCTGTAACCCGTTGGCTTCTAGAAAGTTAACTATCCTTTCTTTCAGTAGCGACTCCGTTATTTTTCCTACCACAGATGTGAGACTTTACCAGTCTGTAGTTTCCCACTTCTTCCCTGTTTCCACTTTTATGAAGAGGGACCGCATCCACTCATCTCCAATCTCACGGAACCTCTCCCGTCTCTACAGATCTATTAAATAAATCTTTTAAGACGTCCTGCCAGGACCTCTCTGAGTACCCTCAATATCCTGGGACGTATCCCCTCTGGCCCCATAGCTTTGTCCACCTTCAGATTCTCCAGCTGTTTATAAACTCTTCCTTCCGTAAACGGTGCAGTATCCACTCCATTCCCAGATATTGCCTAGGCAGCCAATTGTGGTTCTTCATCAGGATTTTCCTCCTTGAACACCGAAGAGAAGTAATTGTTTAGCACGTTCAGTTTATCCTCCTCACTCACCACATAGTCATTTTCATTATCTTTCAGTTTTGGAATTCCATTTCTTTTTTATTTTTTTATTTTTTAATTATTTTATTTATTCATTTTATATTACATCTATGTCCAATACATAAATGGGAAAGAAAAGAGAAAATATCAATTAAAACAAACATTAAGGAAAAATATCATCTTTGTTAGTCCACATTATTGTCCACAATTGGAGGATCCAAGATCAGGAATACAATCTCAAAGAAAATAAGAAAAACACGGAATGGTTAATCTTACAATTCATATTTTCAGAGGGAGGAAGGTTAATCGGTAATTGCAGCCGGTACAGTGGTAAATTAAAGGAAGTTGCTGCAGAGGGTTCTTCATCTGTTCTTTTAACTCCACAAACTCTTGTAATTTCTTGGGTTCAACAAATAAGTAATCAGGAAATATGGAATTCCATTTCTATCTTTTCTCCTTTCTCCAATATATCTGAAAAAGGTCTTGTCACCTCTGTTTACCTCTATAGCCATTTTTTCTTCTGCTTATGCTTTCGCTAGTCGTATTTCCCTGGTCGCTTCTTTGAGTTTAATCCGATAATCTTTTCCACAATCTTCTTGTGTTCTTTTGTATTTCTTGAACAAAGCCTCTTTTGCTCTTATTTTTTCAGCTACTTGTTTGGAGAACCATATAGGCTTCTTGTTTCTCTTGTTTTTTTTTTTTTCCTCGCGTAAAGATCAGTTGCCATATTTATAGCAGCCTTTAGCTTTGAGCATTGATTTTCCACTTCTCCTACACCTTCCCACGCCAACAGCTCCTCCTCCAGGTATTCCCCCATTTTATCAAAATCAGTACATCTGAAATCCAGTACTTTGAGTTTTGTGCGTCTGCACTCAGCCTTTGCCCTTATATCAAACCATATAGCGTGATGATCACTATTACATAGGTGGGCACCCACCCGGATATTGGAAACACTTCCTCCATTCTTGAGCACTAGATCCAGCATTGACCCTTCCCTCGTGGGTTCCGTCACCATTTGTCTGAGCAGGGTACTTGACAGGCGTCCACAATCTCCCTACTTTCCGATTCTGCAGACGGGATGTTCCAGTCCACATCAGACTGTTGAAATCTCCCAACAGTAGCACCTCCCCTCTCATACCAATCTTTTGAATATCTTCTATCAGATCATTGTCTAGCTTCTCTGTTTGTGCTGGAGGTCTATAGATAACCCCTGTGTGGATATAGGTTCCATCTTCTCTTTCCAGGATGGCCATAAAGCTTCTTCCTTTCCCCAGGTTCTCCACATTTCAGCCTCTCTGATATTGTCTCTCACATATAGTGCCACTCCTCCACCTCTTCGGCCCTCTGTATCCTTCCTAAAGAGATTATAGCCCGATATAGTCTCATCCCATTCATGGGAATCATTGAACCATGTCTCCGTAATATCCAAGTTTTCTTCAAACATCGGGGCTTGCAAGTCTTGAGCCTTTTTACCTAGATTACGAGCATTTATGTTCATTGCTTTCCATGTGCTTAGTGCGTTTAGGTGGTTTTCTGTATTAGGTGACCTTTCTCTGTGCCATCATGTTTATTCTGGGGATGACGTTCTGAATTCCCTTGTTTCCTTTTGTCGCCCCCGCCTTCTCATTTAAATGACTAGAAACATACTCTCTGAATTTCTCCCCAAGGACCCTTTTTCCTGTCACAGAAAGATGTAGCTCATCATTACAATACAGCCTGTTATTTTTCCATGTATTACCCCATGCTCCTGTGTGTCTAAAACCTTCTTTACACCAAGACTCAAACCACTTACTGAAATCTACTGTTTTGTGTAGTCTTTCCCTTCCCCTATACTTCAGAAAACGCCAAAGTCCGAACCAGAGATTTCAGTCTGTCCCCCAGCTTCTGGAACGCTGTCTGTGCTGTAAACTTGCTATTGGTGGCCAGGTCATTTGTCCCCAGGTGAATTACAACATCAGTATTTGAAGCCTTGCTCTCTTCTCGGATCACTTTCAGTATTCTCATGCAGCAAATACAAATTAATTTGTCTGGTCTCATCCTCAATCCCCTCTTTCTCCAGTTATTTGTCTTAAATAATGAAAAAGCTTAGTTAGGATATAATAATCTAGCAAACACACAGAAGAGCAGAAGCCCTCTCAACAAGAAGATATTGTTTCACTCATTTCATTAACTAAACATTGTTGAACACTTCAGCAGTCTGTTGGCTGTCTTGTTTTGTCGCCAATTTCAGGCTTCCTAAAAAAAAATTGAGGTGCCTCTAATAATAACCCACTCTAAACTTCAGAAAACTCAGTGTTT
The DNA here is from genome assembly GCF_901765095.1 of Microcaecilia unicolor. Taxonomy (NCBI): domain Eukaryota; kingdom Metazoa; phylum Chordata; class Amphibia; order Gymnophiona; family Siphonopidae; genus Microcaecilia; species Microcaecilia unicolor. The sequence continues at coordinate 137,105,709 of NC_044037.1, forward strand.
CTAATAATATCCTAGTAGAGAGAATATGGTATTATTCTTTTTTCTGTGTCTGTAATGTATAAACAAAGCTTTCTCTCCAATATTTAAAGCACTTGGGCACATTTTATTCCTCCTTTTATGCTCCTCGTCCCACTGTATGAAGGGATAGTCAAAGCCTTACCTACTTTATAGGCATTCTTTGGTTCTAATTGGAGGTTTTCTGGAGAATACAGGAGAGGTGCCTATTACTCTTAGATGAACCAAGACTGTTGCTCCAACACCTCCTGTGAGCCAGCTTGACTTGTGCCCAGCACAACCACAGAGTAGCAGTGATTCAGTGAGTAAATAGTCCTCATCCTCAGCAACAGGCTGAGGGTTCCCAGGTGTGGCAGCAAAAGGCCCAGAAACCAACAGGCTCTCCAGTCGAAGCCAGGGACAGGCTTTTGACTGGGTCCAGGAGAGCATAGCTGCAATAAATATATGTCTCGGATGACTTTCTGGTAGGAGGAAGACTGAAGTTTTCCAAGAATGATTGCCTCTTGTAACCTCAGACTGAAGTCTGAACCTGTTACAATCTTAGTGGACAACAGAAACCTCCAAACTGCCCTCTGAGAGCAGCATTCCTCAGCTCATAGCACAGGAAAGTTCTCACAGAAACTCACTTCCTTTCTCAAGGCCCACACAGTCGAACCCGTCCCATAATGTGAAGAAGGGAGGGGATTCTATTCCAAGTACTTCCTTGTGACCAAGAAAACAGGGTGATTTTTGCCCCATCCTTGACCTAAGGGTTCTGAACAGATTTTTGGTCATAGAAAAGTTCTGATGATTTACCTAGACGCCCTTCTTCCCATGATTCAGAAAAATAATTGGCTATGCTCTCTAGACTTAAAGGATGCTTACATCTATAGCCAGATACATCAAAGTCACAGGAGGTATCTCAGATATCGTTTCTTGCTGTTTGGCCTTGCGTCTGCCCCTGAGTTTTTAGTGTCTTGCCATTGTTGCAACATGGCTATGCAAACTTGGAGGATTAGCTGGTTGAGAGCACATCAAAGGAAGGTCCATGCAGAGGACTATTTGAAGCTAGTGGGGTTTATTATAAAGTACCCCCAGTCCCACCTACTCCAAGTGCAACAATCTGAATACTTAGGAGCCCTGCTAACAGTAGTTGGGCCTACCTTCATTGCCATTACCACTGAGGTTCAGAGCAGCCAGCAGGTCACAGCTTGGCAGATGTTGAGATTAATGGACCACATGGCTTCCTCTGTTCATGTCACTCCTGTAGCTCGCCTCCATTTGAGGACTGCCCAATGGACCCTTGCTTTCCAGTGGAGTCAGCCATGGGAGACCCTTGCTAATGTCATTTCCATAACCCCAGAGTTGACTGTCACTTCTCTGGTGGATGATTCGGCCCAATTTGGTCCTGGGACTTCTGTCCAAATTCTGCTGCCTCAGCAGATTGTAACTGCAGATTGGGCTTCACACTTGGGTGACCTTACTTCACATCAACCTCCTGGAGCTGCAGGTGATACAGAATGCTCTAAAGGCTTTCAGAGATCAGTTGTTCAACCAAATTCAAATGGGCATCCAGGTTGCCATGTATTATGTCAACAAGCAGGGGGTATGGAGTCATCATATCTCTTGTATTAGGAAGTGGTCAGAATGTGGCAGTAGGCCTTCAGTCATGTCATAGTGCTCTGACCCAAATACCTCGCAAGGAAACAATGGCCTGGCGGATAGACTGAGCTTTTTTTTTTATTTTTATTGCATTTGTATCCCACATTTTTCCACCTTTTTGCAGGGTCAATGTGGCTTACAATGTGATGTGATTAGGAGATAGTAGTTAGTGTTATAAGGAAACTAGTATCATCGAAATGTACACAATTAAAATAAAGTAGAAAACATTACTGATAATAGGTAAGGTGGAGATATCATAGAAAATAGCATGATCGAAATTCAAACAAGTAGATATAAGCAAGAGCATAGTAGATAATAGGTAAGGTTGCGATGTGTTACTTTGTAGTTGCTGCTCTTATTGGTATGCCTTGTTGCATAGGTGGGTCTTCAGGGATTTGCGAAAGTTGGTTAATTCATATGTAGTTTTTAAGCTGCACGGCAATGCGTTCCACATCTGTGTACTTGGGTAAGAGAAGTTAGATGCATGCGTTAATTTCTATTTTATGCCTTTACAACTGGGGAAGTACAGATTAAGGAATGTTCGAGATGACTTTTTAGCGTTTCTGGGTGGCAGGTCTCTCAGATCTGACATGTAGGCTGGGGCATTTCCATGGATGATTTTATGAACTAGAGAATATATCTTGAACGTGATGCATTCGTGGAAGTTGGTTGATGGGGAAGGGATAGTTTTGGTGTGTTTATGGTGGTGAATATGTTCGTGTTGTGAGGTGAGTATGAGACATTGCGTTTTTTCTGCGTTGTTTCAGCTGAAATGCATCCGCACATGGATGCATGATATGGAAACCTTGGTTAACCTTTCAATTAAATCTTGTTTAAACGGGATGTAGATCGTTACGTCATCTGCGTAAATGTATGGATTGAGGTTATGATTGGATAATAATTTGGCCAAGCATGATGCTTGGTGATGCAACTGCATGAGTGGTCTCTCAAGATGGGCATTGCTGGAATCTTCTGAGAGTGGGGCACGCCCATGTTTGAAGGCAAAGAACGTAGGGTTATACTACCTTAAGCCAGACCAGAATGCACGGGTGAAAACATGTTAACAGAAATATCCTGGGAGAGAGAGTGTCACACACTCCATCTATTTGATTGCAGCTGTTTATAGCAAATTTGTTGACAGTGTGAGATTGGGTGACTGCAATTACCAATTCCAACATCAAGAAGGAATTGTCCAAAATCAGAAAAGGAAATTTGTCAACAATATAAGATTGGGTGATTGCAAATATCAATTTCAGTGTCAAGAAGGAATGGTCCAAAATCAGTCGAACCTTGCTCCCTAAAAAAATCAACTTGAGTAGACCCACTGACCTACAATCAAATAGATGGAGTGTGTGACATAATTGATAGAATATTTAGCCTCGGTAGTGAGATCTCCTTTTCTCCACAATTTATTTATTTGTAGGTCGGGGGGGGGGGGGGGAGGGTCTGCTCAAGTTGATTTTGTTTGGGAGCAGAGTTTGATAATTGGTTAAATGCTAGGGAGGTAAAATTATTAGATGTAATGACTGCTACCAGGAGCAACGAATCCAGGAACCGATGAGGGGGAGTTATTTTGGATCTAGTCCTTAGTGGAATGCAGGACTTATGGTATGGTATTGGGTCCGTTGGGGAAAAAATGATTATAAATTGATCAAATTTGACTAATAACTGGAGTGCAATCATGAAGGAAATCTAAGTATAAATGTTTAATTTTCAAAAGGGTAACTGATAAAAATGAGGAAAATTTTTGGAAAAAGGAAAAGCTGAAAGGCTCAGCTGGAAAGGTTAGGACTTTAAATTGGGCAAAAACACTGTTTAAAAATAACAAGATGTATTACACGTATTAATATAAGTTGAAAGAAGAGCAAATGAAAGCCAGCATGGTTAAAAAGAAAAGTGAAAGATTCTATTAGAGCCAAAGGAACATCTTTCAGAATATGGAAAAAAAAATCTGAATGAAGAAAACAAACAACATAAGCACTACAAGTTAGATGTAAAGCATTGATGAAGGCCAAAAGAACATACGACGAGAAACTTGTCTCGGAGACAAAAACTCATAGTAATAACTAGCAGAAACCCTGTGAGGGAATCTGTGGGATCGCTAGATCAAAGGGGCACTCAGGGATGACAGGACCATAGCAGAAAGGCTGAATGAATTTTTTTCTTTGGTTTTCAAGGGTAACGATGTGAAGGAACTGAAAGAAATATTGGTGAACCTGGAAAATGTACCGAGCCAAATTGACAAATTAAAAAGTAGTGAATCACCTGAACTGGATAGTGTACACCCTAGGGTACTGAAAGATTGGATGGTGGCCAATATAACACATATTTTTAAAAAGGGGATCCAGGGGTGATCTGGGAAATTACAGACCGGGGAAAATAGTGGAAACTATTACAAAGTATGTAATCACTGAACAATAAACATGGTTCAATGAGACATAGTCAACATTGATTCAAGCAAGGGTGCCTTTTGCCTCTCCGGTTTGCTTGATTTCTTTGAATGCCTGAATAAATGTGGATAAAGTGAGCCAATTGATGTAGGTATTCTAGATTTTCAGAACACGTTTGACAGTCTCTCATGAGACTCCTGAGAAAATTAAAAACCCAAAGGATAGGAGGCAATGCTACATTCTGCATTAGGAATTGGTTGATGGATAGAAAACAGGGTTAAATGGCCAATTCTCTCAGTGTAGGAGGGTGAATAGTGGAGTGCTCCAAGGATCTGTACTGGGACCAGTGCTATTTAACATTTATTAATGATCTGGAATGACGAGTTAGTTGATTAAATTTGTAGACACAAAACTATTCAGAGGAGTTAGAATGCATGCAGATTGTGAAAAATTGCAGGAAGACCTTAGGAAGTTGGAAGACTGGGCATCCAAATGGCAGATGAAATTTAATATGGACAAATGTAATGTGATGCACATTGGAAAGAATCCAGAATCGTATTCAGGCTTAATATACCATCTTTCAGGTATAAACGTTTAGTGAGAAAAGAAAGGAATGCCATATAATCAAAGGTCCGAAATAGAATTGGTAGGATAAGGCCACGAAGAGAACTGGCTAAGTAGGAAGAGTCTATGCAAGCTAGATGGGAGAGAGTGTAAGAGAGGCGAATCACTCTAGCAGCCCATAATGACTGGGGGTTGAACATAAGCTATGGTAAGCAACAAGTTTTTATGTTTGCTTAAAATTTCAGTGAGATGGCTCAATACGCAGAGGTACAGGCACAGTGTTCCAGATAAATGAGGTGGCACAAAATTAACTCAAGTGCATTAACAGATTCTATCAATAAAATTAAACATGGGCGCTGAAGGTTCAGCTTAAACTTAATACTGAAGTAAACCCCAAGCTTTTATGGTTTGGTTAACATGCTGGCTCTGTCCCAAATTTAATAGACTTCTGATGGAACATCTTTTAAAATTGATAGTCACTAAAGTATTGGGGGTCAAGCTTTAAGAATCCTGTTGTGTTCAAAAATTATTTTACAGATTGAGAGAGTTGCAACTGATTTCATTCATATTTTCTCCAGCAACTCTTGTGTGAGCTACTGTTGACCCAAGTAGATGGCTTTAATTCCTTTTATTCTGGAATTTCAAAGAAACTTATGAGGAAAACTTGCTTAATGCAGAACACAGCCACAAGACTCATATATAGGAAGTCTAGATACAGTCTTGTTACTTCCTTACTGGTGAATCTTCGCTGGCTTCCTGATGACCTTCATATTTTTGTTACATTTGTACCCCGCGCTTTCCCACTCATGGCAGGCTCAATGCGGCTTACATGGGGCAATGGAGGGTTCAGTGACTTGCCCAGAGTCGCAAGGAGCTGCCTGTGCCTGAAGTGGGAATTGAACTCAGTTCCCCAGGACCGAAGTCCACCACCCTAACCACTAGGCCTCTCCTAGCGTGGTCTTTAAAACTCTGCACTGGGATGTGCCAGATAGTTTTCCTTATTTTTTAGTTGTTGGGTGGTTTAACCAAGAGTTGTAATCGGGACTGTTTATTACTAGGTTTTCCATTAACGGAAGCAATTGAACTTAAATCTGTGTATGAAAAATCTGTTTGCTATCGAACAGTTAAGGTTTGAAATTAATTTTAATCCTCCTTATATGGTCTTTAAAAGAATTGAAAATCTATTTTTTAAATAAAATTGTATGATTTTTTTCTTCTGTTACTAATCAAGTTTAGACGCATATATTTGTTTTCTATTGTAATGTGACGCGCTGTAAACATGTTTTGTGAAGCTATAGTGGTATACAGATCTCTAATAATATACGGCTGAGTTCATGGTCAATGCAAGGCAGGGAATATGGAGGCCAAAATCTTGGGCAGAGCGTAAGGTTCTTCCAGTGTAGTGAGTTAGGCAAGAATCTTTGTTTTTATTGTTTTTATTCATTTTGATAATGAAGCATCAAAGAAGAATCTTTGAACAAAGCAAGAAGATCAAAATAAGAAATTACAGTATTAAATCAATTAAGTCATAGACTTAAGCTTCATAGATAGATCAGTAGTTCCCAAACCTGGTCCTGGAGGCAACCCAGCCAGTCATGTTTTCAGGATATCCACAATGAATATTCATGAGAGAGATTTGTATGTAGTGGACACAGTTCATGCAAATCTGTCATGAAAATTTCATTGTGGATATCCTGAAAACCTGACTGGTTGGGGTGCCTCCAGGACCAGGTATGGAAACCACTGGGTTAGGTCAGACTGTTAAATCTATGAATATGACCAAAGGTCAGCTTGATCTGCTCCCAACTCCCTACTAACAACAGATGGGACAGGTAGTTTGCCGCACATTTTTCAGGCTTCGATTGATCATATGCATTCATCCTCTATTGCATTAAATATCCTTATTAAATCACTTGTAATGTCCCACTTAGATTACTGTAATTGACTATACAAAATTACTACAAAGACTTCAGTGGAGGTGTGGCCTAGTGGTTAGAGCATCGGTCTTGACATCCAGAGGTGACCAGTTCAGATCCCCCTGCTGCTCCTTGCCTCAAGTACAAAATTAGATTTGTGCCCTGCAGGGACAGGGAAATACCCTTGAGCTACTACTGAAAAAGGTGTAAGCAAAATCCAAATAAATTCAGAATACAGCTCTAGGCCTCATCAACAAAGTGGGCAAACTTGATCATGTTACTCCCTAAAGTCTGCCCGTTGGCTCCCCGTAACTCACAGGATCACTTACAAATTAATTCTCATAGTATTTTAAAAACTCTAACCCACCTATCTGTCTCGTCACCTCATACGGTACCAGCCCTGACAGGGTTGCTTTCTCAAATTTTATTTATAGTACCTATCTATAAGGAACTAGTTCATGAACATACTATAGCATCTATATTCTTTGTACCATATCTCTTGAACTTGCTTCCTCCCCATCTGAGATTACAAAGAAGTCTATCTCAATTCAAAATAGACCTTAAAACCTTTTTGTTCAGTGATGCCTTTAGTTTATTTTCTTTTGGACTCCTCTGATCCACCTGGGGCGCTTCCACCTGGGAAGACATGAGAACATACTTAGTGTCTCCACCCCTTCTCTTAAAATAATGCAGATCTATCCCCTTTTCCTTCATGTTCCAGTCTGCATTTAAATTGTGTACATTCCATTCGTAGCCCCCCCCCCCCCCCCCCCCCCACACACACACACACACTGTACTTTTTATATTAAGTAAATTTTGTAAGCCACCTAGATGGCATGTCCATATGTCAGCATAGTAAATAATAAACTTGAAACTTAACTTTGAAGTTTCCGGTGTTTATTTTTGCACCATTGTCTTTCAGTGCGCCTAGCCTGTCACTTCAGTATTACCATACTGGGAAAGACCAAAGGTCCATCAAGCCCAGCATCCTGTTTTCAACAGTGGCCAATCCAGGTCACAAATACCTGGCAAGATCTCAAAAAAGTACAAAACATTTTTTCTCCGAGGACAAGCAGGCTGCTTGTTCTCACTGATGGGTTGACGTCCTCGGCAGCCCCCTCCATCGGAAAGTTTACTAGCAAAGGCCTTTGCTAGTCCTCGCGCGCCCATGCGCACTGCGCATGCGCAGCCGTCTTCCCGCCCGAAACCGGCTCGAGCCGGCCAGTCTTCTTTCGTCCGCGCTCGGTACGGTCGTGTTACGCCGTTCGTGCCCCAGAGAGTCGACCTCGCGCGTCCTTTTCGACGTGTTTTTTTTTCATACTTTTTCTCTAAAAAGTTCGGGAAGCGCTCCGGAAGTGTTCCGGAAGACCCTTTCGGGTTTTCTGCCCTTCCCGTATTTCTCAGTTTTTTGCCCCGTAAGTTTTCTTTCGTTGTCGGGGTAGGCCTCTTTTGGCCTCGGTCGAGATTTTTCTCCCTCTAAATTTTGGTGCTTCAATTTTCGCCATTTCGGCTTTTGATTTCGCCGGCGTGATTTTTCCGCCCATGACATCGAAGCCTTCCAGCGGCTTCAAGAAGTGCACCCAGTGCGCCCGGGTAATCTCGCTCACTGATAGGCACTCTGCGTGTCTTCAGTGTCTAGGGGCCCAGCACCGCCCTCAGAACTGCAGTCTGTGTTCCCTGTTACAAAGGCGGACTCAGGTAGCGAGATTAGCTCAGTGGAACGTTTTGTTCTCGGGCTCTTCGTCGACATCGGCACCGGAGGCATCGAGTGCATCGACGTCGTCAGCGTCCGGACCATCTTCCTTGGCTGCCGCTCCATCGACTGCATCGAGGCATCGGACCTCTGCATCGGCGCCGAGGCATCGGGCGACTGCATCGACGTCGGTGGTACCGAGACTTCGTCTGCTGATGTCGTCGGACGGAGGTGCATCGTCAGGAGTGCAGGTGAGGGCTGTCCATTCCCCTGCTGGTGGCGGTGAGCCTTCGGGTGGGTCTCCTCCTACCCTGAGGGCTCCTGCGGTACAGCCCCCCCGAGATCGACCCTCTTCGGTCTCGGCCCCGAGGAAGCGACGGATGGATTCTACGTCCTCCTCGTCGGTGCCGGGGAGCTCCGGTGACATGCTTCGGAAGAAGTCGAAGAAGCATCGACACCGGTCTCCTCCCCGTGTCGGCACCGAGAGCTCTGGGTCACCGAGGGATTCGGCACCCAGCAGGCATCGGCACCGAGAGGACCGCTCACCCTCTGTTCAAGAGGTGTCGATGCGCTCCACTCTGGACAGCCCGGAACAGCCTCCTCGCCCGGAACAGGTTCTGACGTCGACGCCTGCATCGACCTCTCAGCCTTTATCTGCAGCCACTCTGAACGAGAGCCTCCGGGCCGTTCTCCCAGAGATTCTGGGAGAGCTGTTGCGCCCTACCCCTCCGGTGCCGGCGGTGCTTGCGCCTCCGGTACCGTCGAGCGTGGCGCCGGCTGGCCCATCGCCCAGGTTGAGGTCCCCGACGTCGGTACCGCGTGCGGTGCCGACCGCGGCCACCTCCCAGGAGGGCTCCCCGACTACGTCGACGGAGGGAGCTTCGCCGATGCGGGCCAGGGAGTCTACCTCTTGACGCCCCCATCGTGGACGTGGTTCCACGGAGTCGAGCAGGGCGAGGTTGCAGACACAGGTCCGTGAACTTGTGTCTGACACCGAGGGTGAGGCCTCGTGGGAGGAAGAGGAAGATCCCAGATATTTCTCTGACGAGGAGTCTGAGGGTCTTCCGTTTGATCCCACTCCCTCTCCTGAGAGACAGCTTTCTCCTCCCGAGAGTCTGTCTTTTGCCTCCTTTGTCCGGGAGATGTCTACGGCCATCCCCTTCCCGGTGGTTGTGGAGGACGAGCCCAGGGCTGAAATGTTTGAGCTCCTGGACTATCCTTCTCCACCTAAGGAAGCGTCCACTGTTCCCTTGCACCATGTCCTGAAAAAGACATTGCTTGCGAACTGGACCAAGCCTTTAACTAATCCCCACATTCCCAAGAAGATCGAGTCCCAGTACCGGATCCATGGGGACCCAGAGCTGATGCGCACTCAGTTGCCTCATGACTCTGGAGTTGTGGATTTGGCCCTAAAGAAGGCTAAGAGTTCTAGGGAACATGCTTCGGCGCCCCCGGGCAAGGACGCTAGAACCTTAGACTCCTTTGGGAGGAAGGCCTACCATTCCTCTATGCTCGTGTCCAAGATCCAGTCTTACCAGCTCTACACGAGCATACACATGCGGAACAATGTGCGGCAGTTGGCGGGCTTGGTTGATGCTCTTCCCCCTGAGCAAGCCAAGCCTTTTCAGGAGGTGGTCAGGCAGCTGAAGGCGTGCAGAAAATTCCTGGCCAGAGGAGTTTATGACACTTTTGATGTTGCGTCCAGGGCCGCTGCTCAAGGTGTGGTAATGCGCAGGCTCTCATGGCTGCGTGCCGCCGACCTGGAGAATAGACTCCAGCAGCGGATTGCGGACTCGCCTTGCCGTGCGGACAACATTTTTGGTGAAAAAGTCGAACAGGTGGTAGAGTCTCTCCACCAGCGGGACACCGCATTCGACAAATTCGCCCGCCGGCAGCCTTCAGCTTCTACCTCTACAGGTAGACGATTTTTCGGGGGAAGGAAGACTGTTCCCTACTCTTCTGGCAAGCGTAGGTACAATCCTCCTTCCCGACAGCCTGCGGCCCAGGCTAAGCCCCAGCGCGCTCGCTCTCGTCAGCAGCGTGCGACTCAGCAAGGCCCCGCGGCTCCCCAGCAAAAGCAAGGGGCGAGCTTTTGACTGGCTCCAGCAGAGCATAGCCGACATCCAAGTGTCCGTGCCGGGCGACCTGCCAGTCGGAGGGAGGTTGAAAGCTTTTCACCAAAGGTGGCCTCTCATAACCTCCGATCAGTGGGTTCTGCAAATAGTCCGGCAGGGGTACACCCTCAATTTGACCTCAAAACCTCCAAATTGTCCACCGGGAGCTCAGTCTTACAGCTTCCAGCACAAGAAGGGTACTTGCAGAGGAACTCTCCGCCCTTCTCAGCGCCAATGCGGTCGAGCCCGTGCCATCCGGGCAAGAAGGGCTGGGATTCTATTCCAGGTACTTCCTTGTGGAAAAGAAAACAGGGGGGATGCGTCCCATCCTAGACCTAAGGGCCCTGAACAAATATCTCGTAAAAGAAAAGTTCAGGATGCTTTCCCTGGGCACCCTTCTCCCCATGATTCAGCAAAACGATTGGCTATGCTCTCTGGACTTGAAGGATGCCTACACACACATCCCGATACTGCCAGCTCACAGACAGTATCTGCGATTTCAGTTGGGCACACGCCACTTCCAGTACTGTGTGCTACCCTTTGGGCTCGCCTCTGCGCCCAGGGTGTTCACCAAGTGCCTAGCTGTGGTAGCAGCGGCGCTTCGCAGGCTGGGGGTGCACGTGTTCCCATATCTCGACGATTGGCTGGTGAAGAACACATCCGAGGCAGGAGCCCTGCAGTCCATGCAGATGACTATTCGCCTACTGGAGCTACTGGGGTTTGTGATAAATTACCCAAAGTCCCACCTTCTTCCAGTGCAGAGACTCGAATTCATAGGAGCTCTGCTGGATTCTCGGACGGCTCACGCCTATCTTCCAGAGACGAGAGCCAACAACTTGTTGTCCCTCGTCTCGTGGGTGCGAGCGTCCCAGCAGATCACAGCTCGGCAGATGTTGAGATTGCTGGGCCACATGGCCTCCACAGTTCATGTGACTCCCATGGCCCGTCTTCACATGAGATCTGCTCAATGGACCCTAGCCTCCCAGTGGTATCAGGCTGCTGGGGGCCTAGAAGACGTGATCCACCTGTCCACGAGTTTTCTCGAATCCCTGTATTGGTGGACGATTTGGTCCAATTTGACTCTGGGATGTCCTTTCCAAATTCCTCAGCCACAAAAAGTGCTGACCACGGATGCGTCTCTCCTGGGATGGGGAGCTCATGTCGATGGGCTTCACACCCAAGGAAGCTGGTCCCTCCAGGAACGCGATCTACAGATCAATCTCCTGGAGTTGCGAGCGATCTGGAACGCTCTGAAGGCTTTCAGAGATCGGCTGTCCCACCAAATTATCCAAATTCAGACAGACAACCAGGTTGCCATGTATTATGTCAACAAGCAGGGGGGCACCGGATCTCGCCCCCTGTGTCAGGAAGCCGTCAGCATGTGGCTCTGGGCTCGCCGTCACGGCATGGTGCTCCAAGCCACATATCTGGCAGGCGTAAACAACAGTCTGGCCGACAGGTTGAGCAGGATTATGCAACCTCACGAGTGGTCGCTCAATTCCCGTGTGGTACGACAGATCTTCCAGGTGTGGGGCACCCCCTTGGTAGATCTCTTCGCATCTCGAGTGAACCACAAAGTCCCTCAGTTCTGTTCCAGGCTTCAGGCCCACGGCAGACTGGCATCGGATGCCTTCCTCCTGGATTGGGGGGAGGGCCTGCTGTATGCTTATCCTCCCATACCTCTGGTGGGGAAGACTTTGCTGAAACTCAAGCAAGACCGAGGCACCATGATTCTGATTGCTCCTTTTTGGCCGCGTCAGATTTGGTTCCCTCTTCTTCTGGAGTTATCCTCCGAAGAACCGTGGAGATTGGAGTGTTTTCCGACCCTCATCACGCAGGACGAAGGGGCTCTTCCGCATCCCAACCTCCAGTCTCTGGCTCTCACGGCCTGGATGTTGAGGGCGTAGACTTTGCCTCTTTGGGTCTGCCAGAGGGTGTCTCCCGCATCTTGCTTGCTTCCAGGAAAGACTCCACTAAGAGAAGTTACTTCTTTCATTGGAGGAGGTTTGCCGTCTGGTGTGACAGCAAGGCCCTAGATCCTCGCTCTTGTCCTACACAGACCCTGCTTGAATACCTTCTGCACTTGTCTGAGTCTGGTCTTAAGACCAACTCCGTAAGGGTTCACCTTAGTGCAATCAGTGCATACCATTACCAAGTGGAAGGTAAGCCGATCTCAGGACAGCCTTTAGTTGTTCGCTTCATGAGAGGTTTGCTTTTGTCAAAGCCCCCTGTCAAGCCTCCTACAGTGTCATGGGATCTCAATGTCGTTCTCACCCAGCTGATGAAACCTCCTTTTGAGCCACTGAATTCCTGCCATCCGAAGTACTTGACCTGGAAGGTCATTTTCTTGGTGGCAGTTACTTCGGCTCGTAGAGTCAGTGAGCTTCAGGCCCTGGTAGCCCAGGCCCCTTACACCAAATTTCATCACAACAGAGTAGTCCTCCGCACTCACCCTAAGTTTCTGCCAAAGGTCGTGTCGGAGTTCCATCTGAACCAGTCAATTGTCTTGCCAACATTCTTTCCCCGTCCTCATTCCTGCCCTGCTGAACGTCAGCTGCACACATTGGACTGCAAGAGAGCATTGGCCTTCTACCTGGAGCGGACACAGCCCCACAGACAGTCCGCCCAATTGTTTGTTTCTTTTGATCCCAATAGGAGGGGAGTGGCTGTAGGGAAACGCACCATATCCAATTGGCTAGCAGATTGCATTTCCTTCACTTACGCCCAGGCGGGGCTGGCTCTTGAGGGTCATGTCACGGCTCATAATGTTAGAGCCATGGCTGCGTCGGTAGCCCACTTGAAGTCAGCCTCCATTGAAGAAATTTGCAAAGCTGCGACGTGGTCATCTGTCCACACATTCACATCTCATTACTGCCTGCAGCAGGATACCCGACGCGACAGTCGGTTCGGGCAGTCAGTTCTTCAGAACCTGTTTGGGCTTTAGGATCCAACTCTACCCCCCGAGGGCCCTGTTTGTTCTGTTCCAGGCTACACTCTCAGTTAGTTAGTAAATTTTTTAGGTCAATCTCAGTTATGTCCTCGCCGTTGCGAGGCCCAATTGACCATGGTTGTTGTTTTGAGTGAGCCTGGGGGCTAGGGATACCCCATCAGTGAGAACAAGCAGCCTGCTTGTCCTCGGAGAAAGCGAATGCTACATACCTGTAGAAGGTATTCTCCGAGGACAGCAGGCTGATTGTTCTCACAAACCCGCCCGCCTCCCCTTTGGAGTTGAGTCTTCCCTTGAAGTGTATTGTTTTGCTACATACTGGACTGGCCGGCTCGAGCCGGTTTCGGGCGGGAAGACGGCTGCGCATGCGCAGTGCGCATGGGCGTGCGAGGACTAGCAAAGGCCTTTGCTAGTAAACTTTCCGATGGAGGGGGCTGCCGAGGACGTCAACCCATCAGTGAGAACAATCAGCCTGCTGTCCTCGGAGAATACCTTCTACAGGTATGTAGCATTCGCTATACTGCTTATCCCAGAAATAGTGGATTTTCCCCAAGCCAATTTAATAATGGTCTATGGACTTTTCCTTTAGGAAGCCCTCCAAATCTTTTTTAAACTCTGTTAAGCTAACCGCCTTTACCAAATTCTCTGGCAACGAATTCGAGTTTAATTACATGTTGAATGAAGAAAAATTTTCTCCAATTCGTTTTAAATCTACTACATTGCAGCTTCATTGCATGCCCCCTAGTCCTACTATTTTTGGAAAGCGTAAACAGACGCTTCACATCTACCCGTTCAACTCCACTCATTATTTTATAGACCTCTATCATATCTCCCCTCAGCTGCCTTTTCTCCAAGCTGAAGAGCCCTAGCCGCTTTAGCCTTTCTTCATAGGGAAGTCGTCCGATCCCCTTTATCATTTTTGTTGCCCTTCTCTGCACCTTTTCTTTTTTTTTAAATATTTATTTATAGTTTTAACATTTGGAAACACAGTACACAGCTATATATTAGTTCTGTAGATACATGGTTTCAAAAAACAGCATAAAGATTTCAAACATCATCTAAAAACATCAACTGAACTGTTATACACCTCTGCTTAGATTATCCATGTCCCCCTCCTTTTAAATCCTCCCACCCCTTGTCATATTGGGTGTGCAACAGGTCTTATATTGCAGTAGTTGCTTTCCATTTAATATATGGATCCCATATTTTATGGTAATGTATGATTCGACCGTTTCTCATGGCTGTAAGTTTTGACATTAGTTGTATTCTATCCAATCTTTCCCGGACTGTGCGTACCCCCGGAATCGTGGGTTTCTTCCAAGCTGAGGCAATGACCAATTTGCCTGCCACAAAAAGCTGAGTGGCAAAGCTGTGCGTAAGTTTTTTAATCCCTGGAGGTTTAAAGTGTAGCAGACAGCTTTCCACCCCCATGGGATATATCTGATTCGTCACTTCACACAGGAAACCCCCCACCTCGGTCCAAAACTTTTGAGCATGTTTACAGGCCCACCGCACGTGAAACATATCCCCTTTTATCTCACATTGCCTCCAACAGTTACCAGAGCCCTTTTTATATATTGTGGCTAGCCGATGAGGGGTGTAGTACCACCAATATAGCATCTTGTGCCCGTTTTCTCTGCACCTTTTCTAATTCCACTATATCTTTTTTTGAGATGTGGCGACCAGAATTGAACACAGTATTCGAGGTGCGGTCGCACCATGGAGCGATACAAAGGCATTATAACGTCCTCATTTTTGTTTTCCATTCCTTTCCTAATACCTAACCTTCTATTTGCTTTCTTAGCAGCAGCAGCATACTGAGCAGAAGGTTTCAACGTATCATCAACGACGACACCTAGATCCCTTTCTTGGTCCGTGACTCCTAACGTGGAATTTTGCGTGACATAGCTATAATTTGGGTTCCTCTTTTCCACATGCATCATCTGCAATTTATACGCCCAGTCTCGTAAGGTCCTCTTGTAATTTTTCACAATCCTCCCTTCAATTTAAATTTGTGTCATCAGCAAATTTAATTACCTCACTAGTTACTCCCATCTCTAGGTCATTTATAAATATGTTAAAAAAGCAGCTGTCCCAGCACAGAGCCGTGGGTAACCCCACTAAACTACCCTTCTCTATTGAGAATACTGACCATTTAATCCTACTCTTTTATTTCTTTTAACCAGTTTTTAACCCACAATAGAACACTACCTCCTATCCCATGACTCTCCAATTTCCTCAAGTCTTTCATGAGGTACTACTACTACTTAACATTTCTAAAGCGCTACTAGGGTTACGCAGCGCTGTACAATTTAACATAGAGGGACAGTCCCTGCTCAAGGAGCTTACAATCTAAAAGACAAGTGAACAGTCAGTCCGAAAGGGGCAGTCAAATTGGGGCAGTCTGGATTACTGAACGGTAAGAGTTAGGTGCCGAACGCAGCATTGAAGAGGTGGGCTTTAAGCAAAGACTTGAAGATGGGCAGGGAGGGGGCTTGGCATAAGGGCTCAGGAAGGAGCATAGGGTGAGGTGAGGCAGAATGAGCGGAGCCTGGAGTTGGCGGTGGTGGAGAAGGGTACTGAGAGGAGGGATTTGTCCTGTGAACGGAGGTTTCGGGTGGGAACGTAAGGGGAGATGAGGGTAGAAAGGTAGTGAGGGGCGGCAGACTGAGTGCATTTGTAGGTAAGAAGGAGAAGCTTGAATTTAATGCAGTATCTGATTGGAAGCCAGTGAAGTGACGTGAGGAGAGGGGTGATATGAGTATATCGGTTCTGGCGGAATATAAGACGTGCAGCAGAGTTCTGAACAGATTGAAGGGGGGATAGATGGCTAAGTGGGAGGCCGGTGAGGAGTAAGTTGCAGTAGTCAAGGCGAGAGGTAATGAGAGCGTGGATTTCGAATTTTGCTGATGTTAAAGAGGAAGAAGCGACAGGTCTTGGCTATCTGCTGGATATGCGCAGAGAAGGAGAGGGAGGAGTCAAAGATGACTCCGAGGTTGCGGGCAGATGAGACGGGGACGATGAGGGTGTTATCAACTGAGATAGAAAGTGGAGGAAGAGAAGAAGTGGGTTTTGGTGGAAATTTAATTTAATTTTTGTTATATTTGTACCCCGCGCTTTCCCACTCATGGCAGGCTCAATGCGGCTTACATGGGGCAATGGAGGGTTAAGTGACTTGCCCAGAGTCACAAGGAGCTGCCTGTGCCTGAAGTGGGAATCAAACTCAGTTCCTCAGGACCAAAGTCCACCACCCTAACCACTAGGCCACTCCTCCACACACGTTGAGCTCGGTCTTGGACATGTTCAGTTTTAGGTGGCGGTTGGACATCCAGGCAGCAATGTCGGATAAGCAAGCTGATAACTTTGCCTGGGTCTCAGCGATGATGTCTGGTGTGGAGAGATACAGCTGGGTGTCATCAGCATAGAGATGATACTGGAAACCATGAGATGAGATCAGGGAGCCCAGGGAAGAGGTGTAGATTGAGAAGAGAAGGGGTCCAAGGACAGATCCCTGGGGAACGCCAACATATAGCGGGATGGGGATGAAGGAAGATCCATGAGAGTGAACTGTGAAGGTGCAGTGGGAGAGAGAGGATGAGAACCAGGAGAGGACAGCGCCCTGGAACCCAAATGAGGACAGTGTGGCAAGAAGTAAGTCATGATTGACCGTGTCAAAAGTGGCGGATAGATCGAGGAGGATGAGGATGGATTAGTGGCCTCTGGATTTGGCAAGGAACAGGTCATTACGGACTTTAGAGAGTGCTATTTCTGTCGAGTGTAGAGGGCGAAAACCGGATTGAAGTGGATCGAGGATGGCATGAGAGGAGAGAAAATCAAGGCAGCGGCTGTATTTTGGAGAGGAAGGGTAGGAGGGAGATGGGGCGGTAGTTGGAGGGACAGATAGGGTCAAGTGATAGTTTTTATTTATTTATTTATCATTTTTCTTAATTACATTCACATTTATCACATAAATGTAAGAAAATACAGAAATTAATATAAAAAAGGAAAACATTTTCTCTCAAGAATATATATTTACATAATTGTCCACAATTGGAAGATCCAAGATCAGGAAAACAATCTTAAAGAAAATAAGAAAAACTCAAAATGGTTAATCTTACATTTTACATTTTCTGAGGGAGGAAGGTTAATCGGTTATTGCAGCCGGTACAGTGGTAACAGAAGGAAGTTGCTGCAGAGGATTCTTCATCTGTTTCCACAAACTCTTATAATTTCTTAGGTTCAAACAAGTAATAAGGAAATAAAACACAAGGGAATTGCGCTAGGAAGGTCCCACCTAGGGCAATGATTCTTGGCTTAAAAGCCAAGACCTCACACCTCCCAGTCTGCGATTCCCTTGATGCGTCAGGAAATATATGCATCTTTGAACCCAAAAAACTATCAACCATGTATCGGAAATACAATTTCAAAACATTGTTCCTATCTAAATCAAAGACGAAAGTCACTAATAATAACTCTATCTATAACTTCTGAATTACAAAATATCAGTTAAACTTGCATCTCTTTGATGAGGGAGTTAAGGGTGGCGAAGAGACGACGGGGGTTGGAGCTGAGAGAGTTGGTCAATTGGGTGTAATAGTCCTGTTTGGCAAGGAATAGGGAGGAGTGGAAGGAGGATAGCATGAATTTGTAGTGAAGGAAGTCTGAATGGGTGCGAGATTTCCTCCAGAGGCGTTCAGCAGATCGGGCGCAGGAGCAAAGATAATGGATGCAAGGGGTCAGCCAAGGCTGGGGATCAGTACGCTTTGTCGGACGGGAGGTGGATGGTGCGAGGGTGTCCAGTGCAGAGGAGAGAGTGGCATTGTAGGCGGAGACAGCCTTGTCGACAGACTCGGAGGACATGACGGAGGGGAGGAGATTAGAAATACTAGAGGATAGGGTGGGAGGGTCAATAGCCTGGAGATTCCTGGAGGTAGTGGTTAAAGTTGGACGGGCTGAGGGGGGGCGGGGTGAAGAAGCGTGAAGGTGATCAGGTGATGATCAGAGAGAGGAAGAGCTAAGGCGCAGAAATTGGAGGAAGAGCCGGAAGAGGAGAGGACGAGGTCAAGACAATGGCCGTTTCGGTGAGTAGGGGTGGTGGAGCATAGCTGGAGGTTGAAGGAGGATGTTAGAGTGAGGAACTGAGAAGCGTGAGGGTCGGATTGGTCATCAACGTGTATGTTAAAGTCTCCGAGAATGAGGGACGGAGATGAGGGTTCAAGAAAGACAGAAAGCCAGGCATCGAAGTCGGTGAGGAAGAAAGAGAGGGATTTATTAGGGGGGCAGTAAATGACTGCCACTCTGAGTGGCAATGGGTAGAATAGCCGGATGGAGTGTGCTTCAAAGGATGAGAAGCAGTGAGACTGCGGTAGGAGGAGGGGTTGGAAACTACAGGAGGGTGAGAGTAGTAGCCCGACGCCTCCACCGCGGCCAGCTGGGTGGGGAGTGTGGGAGAAGAGAGAACCTCCATGACAAAGGGCCGTGACTGAGGCAGAGTCGTCAGGGGAGAGCCAGGTTTCAGTTAGGGCGAGCAGTTGAAGGGAACGAGAGATGAAGAGATCGTGGGTGAAGGGCAGTTTGTTGCAGACCGAGTAGGCATTCCACAAGGCACATGAGAAGGGGAGGGAAGAGGTGGGGAGGATGGGAATAGAAACGAGATTGGAGACATCACGGAATCGTTTGCATGGATAGGAGGAGGACAGGTGAGGGGGGCCTGGATTAGGATTAATGTCTCCCGCAGATAGCAGGAGGAAGAGCAAGAGAGTGCGGAGGAGGGAGGGGGAGGTCCAGCGATGAAGACGGGGTGCACTTAGGAGGAATGGTGATGGGTTAATGGCAGGAAGGAAGTGTTGAAGGTTAAGAACTAGGAAGGAGGAGGGGGACAAGAGAGATGGTGAGGTGGTGAGGGATGGGGGTGAATAGGGTATTGCCGTAGCGAGTAGGACGGGAGGGGACGTGGGTGGGCAATGAGTTCCAGGGGTAGAGGGGAGGGGAAAAAGATTAGGAAGGGACAGGGCAAGGAAGAGAATGTGGACAGGGGCCATGCGTAGTGATTGCGGTGTAACAGGTGTATGTGTAGTGACTGAGGTGAGAAGCAGAGCGGAAAAGCTGGATTGGAGGCTTGGAATTGGTGGAATTGATGGACTGGAGAGCAGGTAAGTCATTGGTTGACAAGTTAGCAAGCAGGCAAGTAAGGCAATGGCTGCCAAGCTAGCAGGCGGGCTGGAACAAGCTGGTGCAGATGGACAGGAACGAGCAGGGAGAAGCTGGACAGCAGGTAAGTCAATGGCTAACAAGTTAGCAGGCAGGCAAGTAAGTCAATGGCTGAGAAGCTAGCAGGCGGGTTGGAGCATACTGGTGCAGAAGGACAGGAATGAGCAGGGAGAAGCTGGAGCAAGCAGGGAGAAGCTGGTGCAAGCAGGCTGGAGCAGATGGACTGGAACAAGCTGGTGCAGATGGACAGGATCGAGCAGGGAGAAGCTGGAGCAAGCAGGCTGGAGCAGATGTACTGGAGCAAGCAGGTGTACTGGAGCAGGCAGTCTGGAGCAGATGGACTGGAACAAGCAGGGAGAAGCTTGTTCAGGCGGACTGGAGCACGCTGCAGCAGATGTACTGGAGCAAGCAGGCTGGAGCAGGTGTACTGGAGCAAGCAGGCTGGAGCAAATGGACTGGAACAAGTAGGGAGGAGCTGGAAAAGGCGGACTGGAACACTGGAGCAAATGGGAAGCTGGATCGGCGGACTGGAACAAGCTGGGATCATGCAGACTGAAACGAGCTCGGATCAGGCGCGGATTAGGTGGATCAGGCGGACTGGAACAAGCAGGCTGGATCGGCGGACTGGAACAGCTTGGATCGGGCCGACTGGAACGAGCTCGGATCAGGCGGACTGGAACACGCTAGAGCAATTGGACTGGAACAAGCAGGCTGGAGCAGATGAACTGGACAAGCAGGGGGGAAGCTGGATCGGCGGATTGGAACAAGCTGGAATCAGGCGTACAGGAACACACTGAAGCAGATGGACTGGAACAAGCAGGGGGGGAAGCTGGATCGGCGGACTGGAACAAGCTGGGATCAGGCGGACCTCTAGGCAGCCGTCATCCATAAACAAGCATGTAAGCCACAGTGTGTAGCAGGATCTATTCTGCAAAGTGCGGGTTGGTTTTCTCTTTAATCACTGCTGCAATCGCAAACAGCCCAGGCACCAGAGGTAGCCACTTCCCGGCACCGCGCAACAAGCCCCACGCGGGCAGCCCCTACAGGCGGCAGGGACCAGGCCCATGCAGCCACAGACACCACTCACATCCACGTGGACGGTTCGCCGATCTGCCCCATTCCACTATCCGCCAACACTGGTTGTCGGCCGGGTGCAGTGATCCTCATGATTGAGCGTTTCAGAGTGGTCACACCTGATTTTAGGACCCTCTTCAGCTGCTAACCGTACGAGATGTGGAGGTGTGGACCGTCCGCAGCGCTACACTCAAGCCCGATCCGCATCGACCACGGGACCGCCCGCCCAGAACGCCGGCCACGCACTGCCAAGGAGCAACCACCCCCGGACACCCAAGCCGCCTGCGACCACAGGTGACTACTTGAGGTGAAAACTTCTTCAATTTTCTGACCTCTGTAAAGAACAACTTTCCAGTAGCCAAACCTCGTGGCAGGTCTGATGGGTTCAGCCTCGGAGCTGTTATCAGGAGTTTAGAAAAGACTGCTACTTGAGGTGAAAACTTCTTCAATTTTCTGACCACTGTAAAGAACAACTTTCCAGTAGCCAAACCTTGTGGCAGGTCTGGTGGGTTTGGCAAGCCCAAATATCTTGAAACTCCCACGCTGCGCCGGTCACAGGCTCAGCGCTGCGGTCGGCTCCGTTAGTCACCAGGTAAGGGCTCACAGGCTTCGCAGTGCTGGGTAGATGGAGCAGTTGCAACCGGGTCCCCACAGGAACCCCGAGTCGCTAGTTGTTTGGGTCCTCAGAGTCCACACGGTCTTTCTTTGTGTGCCGCGTGGTTTGGTTTCACACTGACCATGCTGGTAGAGTGATCCGGGCAGGAAAGTTGGTTTGAAGTTGGGTGGCAGTCCAAGTCCGCGTATAGCGGCTAAGGCTCACCCTCGTTGAACGCTGCAATCAGAGACCCGGATCGTTCTCGGCCAGGGGAGTTACAGTCTGACCCACCCGACTGATGAGAGTCACACTCGGTCTTGGTCTCGTGTCACCCCCGTCGGGGTGCGCCGGAGTCACGGGGTCCCGTTCCGGGTCCCCTAGATGTATAGATGGCGGCGAGGTCGCAGCTAGGTCACAGAGCTGATCGGTACTGCCGATGTTCGGCGGTTTCAGCGGAGCTCCTCACTGTGCGACCTTCCTAGTCGGCCATCTTTGTCAAACGCCTTCTGAAAATCCAGATACACAATATTGACCGGCTCACCTTTATCCACATGTTTGTTCACCCCTTCAAAGAAATTTAGTAGATTGGTGAGGCAAGATTTCCCTTCACTAAATCCATGTTGACTTTGTCTCATTAATCCATGCTTTTGAATATGCTCTGTAATTTTATTCTTAATAATAGTCTCTACCATTTTGCCTGGCACCGACGTTACTCACCGGTCTATAATTTATGTTCCCCCTGTCTCTGTTTAATTACCTAGCAGACCTCACATAGTCCCAGACTAATGTACCCAGCCTAGGCACTAAAGAACTCCACAAACAGAAGGACACAGGGATTCTGTAAACATGAGAAAATAGCTGTCAATGTTTGTTAGCTCACTTACCAAAAGCCTAGATTAGTACAAAATCATCACAGGGCATATATCAGACACTTGTTTCTCATATTGGGAGTGCAGAGCTCCGTGACACACAATGGGTGCCTTCAGCATCTTCTGTAGTCTGCGGGGCAATGCCTTAGCTACTAGCCTTTAAATACATTTCTTGTACCATTGATCCCTATTAGGTTTTCATTTTCTCACTGCCAGCCTTTGCATATTATCTGTTGATAACTATGACTTCACATGTTTCCAAGTTCCAAGTATCAACATCTTTGCTAATTCACATTTTTTCAGGTTCTCCTTCAGCCCCCCCGGATGTTCTTATGACCTACTGTTATTTGCTTTTACCCAAAACATCTTTGCCCACAAAACTCTGGGTATTGTCTTGTTATGTCTGTCCACCTGTTACGAGAACAGATTGTCTTCCTCTGTCAGCGTCTCAGCTGCTTAATTCAGCATTTTGTCACAGTGACATTATCTGACTCAGACATGGTCTTTGATTTTTAGAGGCCTAATCTGAGCACTAAACCTGGCTTGGTCTGTATTTCACTGAAGGCAACTGATAGCATTTTTCTACAGATTATGTGAATTTGGGGGGTGGGGGAGGCAAGAATAAAGGAGGAAGTATTGGGAGGGAAAGAGTGGCATTGTGCGGAGAGGGATACAAGATATGAGAATTGTTCAGTCTTCTTGAGCCATGATTGCCCACTCCTTCCTGAGATAAAGCAGACATCAAGAATAGAAACAGGTTCTTCTCATAGTGGGTGACGCCAATCCGCATCGACTGGTCCGGTATTTACCAGAACTAAATGAGAGCTTTGTGGAGTGTGAGCCATGCTCCACCACACATGCACGAGGTTCCAAGTTCCAAGTATCAACATCTTTGCTAATGAGTTCACATGCTTTCAGGTTCTCCTTCAGCCCCCCTGGATGTTCTTATGACCTACTGTTATCTGCTCTCTGGACTTAAAGGATGTGTATTCTTGCGTCCAGATACCTGCAGCCTACCTGGAAGTATCTTTGGTTTTGGATGAGAACACATCACTTTCAGTACCGCATGTTACCTTTTGGCCTCGTGTTAGCTCCCCAGGGTCTTCACCAAATGTCCAGCAATATTTGTAGCATCGCTACGCATATTGGTAGTCTATGTATCCATGATTGGCTAGTGAAGAGCACCTCTTAGGGGGGTGCTCAGGAGTCAGTGTGGATGACTATTCGGGTGCTCGAGCGACTAGGGTTCGTTTTAAACTACTTCAAGTCCCATCTTCGCCCTGTCCAGCGATTGGAGTTCTTCCGAGTCCTACTCGATACTCAGATGGTTCAAGCCTACCTCCTGCACACAAGAGTGGACAGTCTAGTCCTGCACCTCAGCTGGAACCCCATGGTCCAAGGTTCGAACTTCTCAACAGGTCACACCTTGGCAGATGTTGAGATGGGCCACATGACTTCCACAATGTACATTACACCCATGACACAACTTCACATGAGGTAAGCTCAGTGGACCGTAGCTTCTCAGTGGTATCAAGCCAAGGGGAATCTGGAAGATGGCATCCTAGTGTCCCCAAAGCTTGTACGCTCCCTTCAGTGGTGGACCATTCGATCCAATTTGACTCTGGGACTTCCATTTCAAATTCTTCAGCCACAAAAATTGCTGATGACAGATGCATCTCTCCTGGGATGAGGGTCTCATGTAGATGGGCTTCACAATCAAGGAGCTTGGTCCTCCTAGGAAACAAATCTTCAGATCATTCTCCTGGGGCTCTGGGCGATCTGGAACACTCTAAAGGCTATCATTCAAAAATTGTTTTCATCCAAACAGACAACCAGGTTGCAACACCAACAAAAATGTGCAATTTACTTCCTCAGCAAAACTTAGAGATGGATTATTTCATCACTTGCCTGGATCCAATTCCGGGAGAACAACCAGTAGATTGTATCCTGTCAAACTTTGCTCCCCTCATCATTGATTGTTACCCAGGTGATTCATAGATTTTCCAATTCCTATTGCAAACTGAATATTTGCCCTAATCACTTAACTAAAATTCGCACCTGACCGCTTTATTGCAGACCTAACATTTCATCTAAACTACATGTGTCAACAAGGTTTCTTCCCTGTGGATCATGGTAACATCTTACTCACTCCAATACCAAAGGACACCAAGAAAAAAAGCAATGATCTCACAAATTACCGCCCAGTTGCGTCTATCCCACTTTGTTAAACTGATGGAGAGCATGGTGACGAAACAACTTAATGACTACCTGGATAAGTTTTCTATATTACATGAATCACAATCAGGATTCCGCCCCCTTCATAGCACTGAAAATGAGCTAATCACTCTTCTGGCCAACTTCAAGCAGGAAATATCCTTAGGCAAAAGCATACTTCTCCAATTTGACATGTCGAGTGCTTTTGACAAGGTAAACCATAGCATTCTAATAAACCTTCTTGATTACTTCGGGACTGGTGGAAACGTACATAGATGGATCAAGGGCTTTCTAACCTCTAGAACATATCAAGTTAAACCTAATTCAAACATTTTACCACCGTGGAAAGCGGATTGTGGAGTCCCCCAAGGTTCACCATTATCCCCAACACTCTTCAACATAATGTTGATCCCTTTGGCCAAGTCCTTATCCAATCTAGGCCTTAAGCCGTTCATCTATGCAGATGATGTCACAATTTACATTCCCTTCAGACACGACCTGTCTGAAATCACCTATGAAATAAATCTTGGTTTGAACACCATGAACTTGTGGGCAAATTCTTTTCAACTGAAGCTAAACACTGAGAAAACGCACTGCCTTATCCTTTCATCTCAACACAATAAGCTCAAACCTTCAACCTTAAACACCCCAAATCTTACCCTTACTATCTCTGAGAGCCTAAAAATACTTGGTGTTATAATCGATCACAATCTAACACTCGAAAGCCAAATAAACTCCACTACAAAGAAAATGTTCTTTTCATTGTGGAAACTTAAACGGATAAAACCTTTATTCCCGAGAGAAATATTTCGTAATCTAATACAATCAATCGTATTATGCTACTTAGACTACTGCAACGGAATATATGCAGGGTGTAAAGAACAACTTACAAAGAATCTACAGACTGCCCAAAACATAGCAGCCAGATTAATCTTTGGAAAATCCAAATTCGATAGTGCTAAACCCCTTCGAGAGAAACTGAATTGGCTTCCAATTAAGGAACGTATCATCGTCAAAATCTGCACCCTAGTACAGAAAATTCTTTACGGAGTAGCCCCTGGATACATGACAAACCTAATCAATTTACCTTTTAGGAATATATCCAGATCATCCCATTCATACTTAAACCTCCACTACCCTAACTGCAACGCTCTCAAATATAAATCCATTTATGCATCCACCTTCTACTTTTATAAGTACACAACTATGGAATGCACTGCCAAAAGCTGTGAAAACAATCCACAATCATCTTAATTTCAGGAAATCACTCAAGACCAGCTTATTCAAAAGGCCTACCCCAAGGATCCAACATAAGTCCCTATATTCTGTAACACAGCAAATTAATAGATTGTATTGACCACTTTTACCCTTTCACCTTTTGCCCTTATACCCCGTTTTTTTTTTTTTTTAAATCTCCCTGTCCTCTATACTGTTACCTGTATAGTTACCGGATTGGCGACCTGCCTTTACGGTTTGATGTTAGCCGCACTGAGCCTGCAAATTGGTGGGGAAATGTGGGGTACAAATGTGTTAAATAAACAAACAGGGGGGGACACCAGATCATGCCTTCTGTGTCAGGAGGCCGTCCAGATGTGACAATGGGCTTGCCAGCATGGCATTTTCCTTTGAACCACTTATCTGGCGGGCAAAACAATACCCTTGCCAACAGAGTGAGAAGGGTAATGCAACATCACGAGTGGTCTCTCAATTTGGGCATAGCCCGCAAGATCTTTCTCACATGGGACACCCCTCAGTTGATCTTTTTCCCACTTGGATCAACCACATGGTCCCTCATTTCCGTTCAGGCTTCAGGCCTAAGACAGGCTAATGTCAGATGCCTTTCTCCTCAACTGGGGGACAGGTGTTCTGTATGTGTAACTTCCCATACCTCTAGTGGAGAAAACTTTGTTGAAACTCAAGCAAGACCACAGAACGATGATTCTGATTGCGCTGTACTGGCAGCGGCAGATATATTTTCCTCTTCTGGAATTATCCTTCGAAGAATTGTGGAGATGGGAGTGTTTTCCGACCCTCATCACGGAGAAAGAGGGGTCACTTCTACATCCCAATCTCCAGTCTCTGGCTGTCACAGCTGCAATGTTGAGACCCTAGAATTTGCTTCCTTGGGTCTCTTGGAGGGTGCCTTCCAGGTCTTGCTGGTTTCCAGGATAGATTCCACTAAGAGGTGCTACTCTTAAATGGAGGAGGTTTGCCGTCTGGTGTGAGAGCAAGGCCTTAGATCCCCTTACTTTCCCTACGTGTACCTTCTACACTTATCAGAGTCTGGTTTCAAGACCAACTCCGTAAGGTTTTATCTTGGTACAATTAGTGCTTATCAACGTGTAGAAAGTAAGCCCATCTCTAGACAGCCTCTAGTTCATTTCATGAGAGATTTGCTTTTGTCAAATCCCCCTGTCTAATTTCCACCATTGTCATGGGATCTCAACATCGTTCTCATCCTGCTGATGAAAGCTCCTTTTGAGCCACTGAATTACTGCAATCTGAAATACTTGATCTGGAAGGTAATTTTCTTTGTGGCTATTACTTTAGCTCATAGAATCAGTGAGCTTCAGTCCTTAGTAGTGGATGCATCTTATACTGTTTCATCACTACAGAGTAGTCCTCTGCACTCTTAAGTTCCTGCTTAAGGTGGTGTCTGAGTTCCTTCTGAACCAGTCGATTGTCTTGCCAACATTTTCCCCCGAACTCATGCCCATCCTGGATTGCAAGAGAGCATTGACAGGACCCCACAGACAGTCCACCCAGTTTTTTTGTTTCTTTTGATCCCAACAGGATGGAGGTCGCAATCGGAAAACACACCATTTCAATTTGACTGGCAGATTGCATTTCCTTCACTTATGCTCAGGCTTGGCTGCCCTTGGAGGGTCATGTAATGGCTCATAATGTCACAGCCATAGCCGCATCGGTAGCCTCTTGAGGTCAGTCTCCATTGAAGAAATTTGCAAGGCTGCAATGTGGTCTAACGTTCACATCACACTACTGCCTTGACATGACATTCGGTTCAGGCAGACAGTTTTGCAGAATCTGTTTGGGGTCTAGAATCCAACTCCACCCTCTTAAGCCCGTTCTGTTCCAGGCTGCACTCTAATTCAGAGCCCAATTGACCAATGTTGTTTTTGGTGCGCCTGGATGCTAGGGATTTTGCACTTGTGAGAATATAGAAGCCTGCTTGTTTTGTAGCAGTTATTCTCCGAGGACAAGCAGGCTGCTTGTTCTCACTGATGGGTGACGTCCACGGCAGCCCCTCCAATCGGAACACTTTCTAGCAAAGTCCTTTGCTAGTCCTCGCGCGCCGATGCACACCGAGCATGCGCGGCCGTCTTCCCGCCCGAACCGGCTCGTGTTCGTTAGTCTTTTGTCCGCGCTCGGTACGGTCGTGTTTGTGCCGTTCGGGCCCCTTAAGTTGACCCTCGCGCGTCTTTTTGACTTCGCTTCTAAAAAAAAAAAATTGGATTTCAGAAAAGGGCCTTTCGGTCTTTTCCCCTCCCCATATTTCCAGTTTTTTGCCCCGTTAAGTTTTCTTTCGTTTTCGGGGTAGGCCCTTTTGAGGCCTCGGGTCGAGTTTTTTCTCCCCCTCTTTTTGGTGCCTTACCGCAATTACGAGTTTCGATTTTGCCGGCATGATTTTTCCGCCCATGTCATCGAAGTTTCCCAGCGGCTTCAAGAAGTGCACCCAGTGCGCCCGGGTAATCTCGCTCACTGATAGGCACGCGTCGTGTCTTCAGTGTCTGGGGGCTGGGCACCGCCCGCAGGCCTGTAGTCTTTGCGCCCTTTTACAAAAAAGGACTCAGGTAGCGAGATTGGCCCGGTGGAACGTGTTGTTCTCGGTCTCTTTGTCAGCATCGGCACCGGGAGTATCGAGTGCATCGACAGCGTCAAGACCTCCGACCTCGGCGATTGCATCGACCCTCTGCATCGTCGGGGCCGAAACATCGGAAGTCGGCGTCGGTGGTACCGGGACCTCCACTAGTGCTGATGTCGGACGGTGGTGCTTCGACTGGAGTGCAGGTGAGGGCTGTCCATTCCCCTGCTGGTGGCAGTGAGCCTTCGGGTGGGTCTCCCCCTACCCTGAGGGCTCCTGCGGTACAGCCTCCCTGAGACCGACCTTCTTCGGCCTCGGCCCCCGAGGAAGCGACGGCTGGATTCTACGTCCTCCTTGTCGGTACCGGGAAGTTCCGGTGACATGCTTCGTTTGAAAAAGTCAAACAAGCATCAACACCGGTCTCCTTCCCGCATCGGTACCGAGAGCTCTGGGTCGCCGAGGGAGTCGGCACCCAGTAGGCATCGGCACCGGGAGGACTGCTCACCCTCTGTTCAGGAGGTGTCGATGCGCTCCACCTTGGACAGCCCGGAACAGCTTCCACGCCCGGAACAGACTCTGACTTCGACGCCTGGATCGGCTTCCATGTCTTTCTCCACAGCCGCCCTGCACGAGAGTCCCTGGGCCGTTCTCCCAGAGATCCTGGGAGAGCTGTTGCGCCCTTACCCTCCGGTACCGGGGGTGCTTGCGCCACCGGTACCGTCTGGCCCCTTGCCCGGGGTGAGGTCTCCGACATCGGTGCCGCTTGCCTTACCGACTGCGGTCGCCTCCCAGGAAGGCTCCCGACGACGTCGGCGGAGGGAGCTTCGCCGGTGCGGGCGAGGGAGTCTACCTCTCGACGCTCACACCGTGGCCGTGTTTCCACGGAGTTGAGCCGGGCACGGCTTCAGACACAGGTTCGTGAACTTGTGTCTGATACCGATGGTGAGGCCTCGTGGGAGGAGGAGGTGGACATCAGGTATTTCTCTGACGAGGAGTCTGATGGCCTTTCTTCTGATCCCACTCCCTCCCCTGAAAGGCAGCTTTCTCCTCCCGAGAGTCTGTCTTGCTGGCGAACTGGACCAAGCCTTTAAGTAATACCCACATTCCCAAGAAGATCGAGTCCCAGTACCGGATCCATGGGGACCCAGAGCTGATGCGCACTCAGTTGCCTCACGACTCTGGAGTTGTGGATTTGGCTCTAAAGAAGGCTAAGAGTTCTAGGGAGAATGCTTCGGCGCCCCCGGGCAAAGACTCTAGAACCTTAGACTCATTTGGGAGGAAGGCCTATCATTCCTCTATGCTCGTGGTCAAAATTCAGTCTTACCAGCTCTACACGAGCATACATATGCGGAACAATGTGCGGCAGTTGGCGGGCTTGGTGGACAAGCTCCCTCCTGAGCAAGCCAAGCCATTTCAGGAGGTGGTCAGGCAGCTGAAGGCGTGCAGAAAATTCCTGGCCAGAGAGGTATATGATACCTTTGATGTTGCGTCCAGGGCCGCTGCTCAAGGTGTGGTGATGTGCAGACTCTCATGGCTGCGTGCCTCCGACCTGGAGAATAGGATCCAGCAGCGGATTGCGGACTCACCTTGCCGTGCGGACAATATTTTTGGAGAGAAGGTCGAACAGGTGGTAGAGCAGCTCCACCAGCGGGACACCGCTTTCAACAAGTTCTCCCGCCGGCAGCCTTCAGCTTCTACCTCCACAGGTAGACGTTTTTATGAGGGAAGGATGACTGTTCCCTACTCTTCTGGTAAGCGTAGGTACAATCCTCCTTCTCGACAGCCTGCGGCCCAGGCTAAGCCCCAGCGTGCTCGCTCTCGTCAGCAGCGTGCGCCTCAGCAAGGCCCCTCGGCTCCCCAGCAAAAGCAAGGGGCGAGCTTTTAACTGGCTCCAGCAGAGCATAGCCGACATCAACGTGTCAGTGCCGGGCGATCTGCCGGTCGGAGGGAGGTTGAAAGTTTTTCACCAAAGGTGGCCTCTCATAACCTCCGATCAGTGGGTTCTTCAAATAGTCCGGCAAGGATACACCCTCAATTTGGCCTCAAAACCTCCAAATTGTCCACCGGGAGCTCAGTCTTGCAGCTTCCAGCACAAGCAGGTACTTGCAGAGGAACTCTCCGCCCTTCTCAGCGCCAATGCGGTCGAGCCCGAGCCATCCGGGCAAGAAGGGCTGGGATTCTATACCAGGTACTTCCTTGTGGAAAAGAAAACAGGGGGGATGCGTCCCATCCTAGACCTAAGGCCCCTGAACAAATATCTGGTCAAGGAAAAGTTCAGGATGCTTTCCCTGGGCACCCTTCTCCCCATGATTCAGGAAAACGATTGGCTATGCTCTCTGGACTTGAAGGACGCCTACACGCACATCCCGATACTGCCAGCTCACAGGCAGTATCTGCGATTTCAGCTGGGCACACGTCACTTCCAGTACTGTGTGCTACCCTTTGGGCTCGCCTCTGCGCCCAGAGTGTTCACGAAGTGCTTGGCTGTAGTAGCAGCTGCGCTTTGCAGGCTGGGAGTGCACGTGTTCCCCTATCTCGACGATTGGCTGGTAAAGAACACATCCGTGGCAGGAGCTCTGCAGTCCATGCAGATGACTATTCGCCTTCTGGAGCTACTGGGGTTTGTGATAAATTACCCAAAGTCCCATCTTCTCCCAGTACAGAGACTCGAATTCATAGGAGCTCTGCTGGGTTCTCGGACGGCTCGGGCCTATCTCCCAGAGACGAGAGCCAACAACTTGTTGTCCCTCGTCTCACGGGTGCGAGCGTCCCAGCAGTTCACAGCTCGGCAGATGTTGAGATTTTTGGCCACGTGGCCTCCACAGTTCATGTGACTCCCATGGCCCGCCTTCACATGTGATCTGCTCAATGGACCCTAGCTTCCCAGTGGTTTCAGGCTGCTGGGGATCTAGAAGACGTGATCCACCTGTCCACGAGTTTTCTTAAATCCCTGTATTGGTGGACGATTTGGTCCAATTTGTCTCTGGGATGCCCTTTCCAAATTCCTCAGCCACAAAAAGTGCTGACTACGGATGCGTCTCTCCTGGGGTGGGGGGCTCATGTCGATGGGCTTCACACCCAGGGAAGCTGGTCCCTCCAGGAACGCGATCTGCAGATCAATCTTCTGGAGTTACGAGCGGTCTGGAACGCTCTGAAGGCTTTCAGAGATCGGCTGTCCCACCAAATTATCCAAATTCAGACAGACAACCAGGTTGCCATGTATTACATCAACAAGCAGGGGGGCACCGGATCTCGCCCCCTGTGTCAGGAAGCCATCAGCATGTGGCTCTGGGCTCGCCGTCACGGCATGGTGCTCCAAGCCACATATCTGGCAGGCGTAAACAACAGTCTGGCTGACAGGTTGAGCAGGATTATGCAACCTCACGAGTGGTCGCTCAATTCCCGAGTAGTGCGCCGGATCTTCCAGGTGTGGGGCACCCCCTTGGTAGATCTCTTTGCATCTCGAGCCAACCACAAGGTCCCTCAGTTCTGTTCCAGGCTTCGGGCCCATGGCAGACTGGCATCGGATGCCTTCCTCCTGGACTGGGGGGAAGGTCTGCTGTATGCTTATCCTCCCATACCTCTGGTGGGGAAGACTTTGTTGAAACTCAAGCAAGACCGAGGCACCATGATTCTGATTACTCCTTTTTAGCCGCGTCAGATCTGGTTCCCTCTTCTTCTGGAGTTGTCCACCGAAGAACCGTGGAGATTGGAGTGTTTTCCGACCGTCATCACCCAAAACGAAGGGGCGCTTCTGCATCCCAACCTCCAGTCTCTGGCTCTCACGGCCTGGATGTTGAGAGCATAGACTTTTCCTCTTTGGGTCTGTCGGAGGATGTCTCCCGTGTCTGTCTTGCTTCCAGAAAAGATTCCACTAAGAGGAGTTTTACTTCTTTTTATGGAGGAGGTTTGCCGTCTGGTGTGACAGCAAGGCCTTAGATCCTCGCTCCTGTCCTACACAGACCCTGCTTGAATGCCTTCTGCACTTGTCTGAGTCTGGTCTCAAGACCAACTCTGTAAGGGTTCACCTTAGCGCAATCAGTGCATACCATTACCGTGTGGAAGGTAAGCCGATCTCAGGACAGCCTTTAGTTGTTCGCTTCATGAGAGGTTTGCTTTTGTCAAAGCCCCCTTTCAAACCTCCTACAGTGTCATGGGATCTCAATGTCGTTCTCTCCCAGCTGATGAAACCTCCTTTTGAGCCACTGAACTCCTGCCATCTGAAGTACTTGACCTGGAAGGTCATTTTCTTGGTGGCAGTTACTTCAGCTCGTAGAGTCAGTGAGCTTCAGGCCCTGGTAGCCCAGGCCCCTTACACCAAATTTCATCATAACAGAGTAGTCCTCCGCACTCACCCTAAGTTCTTGCCAAAGGTTGTGTCGGAGTTCCATCTGAACCAGTCAATTGTCTTGCCAACATTCTTTCCCCGTCCTCATTCCTGCCCTGCTGAACGTCAGCTGCACACATTGGACTGCAAGAGAGCATTGGCCTTCTACCTGGAGCGGACACAGCCCAACAGACAGTCCGCCCAATTGTTTGTTTCTTTTGATCCCAACAGGAGGGGAGTGGCTGTGGGGAAACACACCATATCCAATTGGCTAGCAGATTGCATTTCCTTCACTTATGCCAAGGCTGGGCTGGCTCTTGAGGGTCATGTCACGGCTCATAATGTTAGAGCCATGGCAGCGTCGGTAGCCCACTTGAAGTCAGCCACTATTGAAGAGATTTGCAAAGCTGCGACGTGGTCATCTGTCCACACATTCACATCTCATTACTGCCTGCAGCAGGATACCCGACGCGACAGTCGGTTCGGGCAGTCAGTGCTTCAGAATCTGTTCGGGGTTTAAAATCCAACTCCACCCCCCTAGGCCCATTTTTTATTCTGTTCCAGGCTACACTCTCAGTTAGTTGGATAAGTTGTTAGGTCAATCTCAGTTATGTCCTCGCCGTTGCGAGGCCCAATTGACCATGTTTGTTGTTTTGAGTGAGCCTGGGGGCTAGGGATACCCCATCAGTGAGAACAAGCAGCCTGCTTGTCCTCTGAGAAAGCGAATGCTACATACCTGTAGAAGGTATTCTCCGAGGACAGCAGGCTGATTGTTCTCACAAACCCGCCCGCCTCCCCTTTGGAGTTGTGTCTTTCCTTGTTTGTCTTGCTACATATGGGACTGACGAATACGAGCCGGTTCGGGCGGGAAGACGGCCGCGCATGCGCGGTGCGCATGGGCGCGCGAGGACTAGCAAAGGCCTTTGCTAGTGAAGTTTCCGATTGGAGGGGCTGCCGTGGACGTCACCCATCAGTGAGAACAATCAGTCTGCTGTCCTCGGAGAATACCTTCTTCAGGTATGTAGCATTCGCTTTCTCCGAGGACAGTGTGCTTTATATTCTCAGAGTCCCTCCCATCTCCCCTTGGAGTTTTCTTCTTTGTTATTTTTACTTTATTTTTTGCTGTGGTATTAATTTGAGGAGACTGCGTTCTTATGGCGGGGAGGAAGTTACTTTTGCATGCAGAGCTCATGCTCCAGAAAACTCTCATTTACCTTTGTTGAATACTGGACCTGGAGATGCAGATCGGCATCATCCATTTGTGAGAATATAAAGCCTTTTGTTCCTGGAGAATATCTTCTACAGGTAAGTACCTTCGCTTTTCTTTTGCCGTTACCAGAATATGAGCTTCTAAAAAGAAAAAGCCATATATTTAAAATATGCAAAATTATGCAGCTGTGCGTCAAATGTTTGGAAACTGCCAAACTGCTATCAAACTAAACAAATCAGTGTAATGTAATATCCATACTACCTTAGCTAGTTAAGTAAGTGTATACATCCAGCTATTCGGTTATGCAAAAACTTTAAAAACTCTTTCTTTTTTTGTTTTAGTGGCGGTTCTCGTAGAAGAGATTACTATGATCGTGGCTATGATAGAGGAGGTTATGATGATCGTGAGTATTACAGCAGCAGATCTTCATACAGGTAAGGAGCTTATACAGTTTTCATGAGACATTTTAGTGTTGAAATAGTTGTGGTTCTTACTGGCATAAGATCATAGAAAATGGGCCACAAGATCTGATTGTCTAGATATTCAGTATTAAGTCAGAAGAACTATATCAATATTGGTTAAATATTAATCAGAAACCATGCAGCATGCCACTTAGTAGGAAGAGGAGTGTGGTCAGAGCAAGTAAAGTAAAGATGTGGATAAAGGTGGTTGATGTAGTGTATCTAGATTTTTCAGAAAGCTTTTGACAAAATTCCTCATGAGAGACTCCTGAGAAAATTAGAGTCATGAGATAAAAGGCAGTGTCCGTCTGTGGATTTGGAATTGGTTATTGGACAGAAAACGGAGGGTAGGGATAAATGGCCATTTTTCTCAATGGAGGAGGGTGAACAGTGGAATGCCGCTTGGATCTCTACTGGGACCGGTCAATTTAACATTTATTAATGATATGGGAATGACAATTGAGGTCACTAAATTTGCAGACACAAAATTATTCAGCGTTATTAGAACATGTGTGGATTGTGAAAAATTGCAGGAAGACCTTAGGTAACTGCATCCAAATGGCAGATGAAATTTAATGTGGAGAAATGAAAAGTGATGCACATTAGGAGGAATAGTCTGAAACCTAGTTCTCCACGGACAAGCAGGCCATATGTATTCTCACACATAGGTAACATGGTCCTGCATTCCTAGTCCAGAGTTTATGACAAGCTGAAAAGGGCTTTGTGGAGCGCTGGACACACTCCACTGCGCATCCTTTTGGATAAGTCTCCTTATCCAGTCTTTACATGCTTTCTTTGTTCTGTTAGATTTTTTTTTTTTTTGGGGGGGGGGGGGGGGGGGGGGTGTAATCTTTGTCTCCCGGCTCTGCTGTTTGTGTGTGTATGTATGTATGTATGTGTGATAGAGATATATATATATATCTACTATAATAAAACTCACCCTCAACATTCTGAAGACAACGTTCTGAAGTCACTCAGTCACTCCCTGAAGGATTCGTCAGTTCATGGTGGTGAAGCCACAACACTGACCATGTCTCTCAGTCCTGCCCTCGCATGACGGACCAATCAGAAAAAACACACTCAACGTTCTGAAACACAAAGGACCATCACAAAACCGTTCCCAGGCAACGCTAGGCAACGTAAGACGGACCTATCAGAGGAAACTACGTGGCAATAAGGGAGGAGCATTCACCAGCAGAACGGCTCATTATCTGTGCAGCACGGAGAGCACAGAACCACTGCTGGAATGAGAGAAGAATATTCCTGCTGTGGGTATATGCAAAAATAGACCGGGGGGGGGGGGGGTAGGAAAGAAATTTTTAAATGCCTAATGCCGGTACTGAAGAGTGCCGGAGGGCCTATAGCACAGACTATATTTAGGTTCGCTTGACGTGGAGCCGGAGAACAGTGTGCACCTCACCATCTGGGATGTGGGCGAACAGGACAAGCTGTGGCCCAGCTGGAATGATTACTCCTTCACTGCCTAGGAATCGCTGGAGGCTGGCTGCCAAACTAACGAAACAACCGCACACCGACGCACCACCTCCATCATTCGAAAAGCATCTACTCTTTCTACAACAGAAATGCAAACTAATAATACAAAACAAATAAAGAATACCCGGTTTCTCACGCGGCTGCAGGTAACTCCCTACCCCCTTCCTCTTCCCCTTTTGCCGAAGCGACCAAGGATGTGCCCAACCATCCCCAGCCTCAGGCAAGCCGTCTCCCACCTCAGGGATTCTCCAAGCACCCGGAAAAAGACGGCACTACTTCCCGCAGCGCATAAATGTTCCAGCATTCCCCTGCAGCAGCCTGAAATGGACCGAACATAACGGATCAGCCCCCGACGGCCCGAGACCGTGCTCCTCTCCCGCCAACTTAAAACAACCATCCCCGTCCTCAGGCAAGCCGTTTCCCACCTCCAGGAGGCTAAGAACCCCAGCCCAACGGAAAAAGACGGCGCTGCTTCCCACAGCACATTTCACTTCCAGCGTTCCCCTACAGCAGCACTGAAACGGCCAAAAAATACCGACAGACCAAGAACGTGCTCCTTTACCTTCCGCCCATCTAGAACAACACTGCTGCCTCAGCACAACACAACCCCCCCCCCCCCCCCCTCCCCGGAAAAAACAATCCACCACTCAGCAAAGGCTGACCCCCCCTACAACCACATTTACATTTCACCAACAGAAAGACCCCCCTCCACAAACCTCCTTGACAGACAAAACCACACACACACAATACAACAGAAACACACCCTCAAAGCCACACACCAATCCATCCCACTTCGCCAGCACAGCACATCCCCCAACCCCCCACCCAAAAAACAAATAAAAAAAAAAGACACACATCAACAACCTGCACACACACCCCACCCTCACACACTCACACACACAAAATAACTCTGTGACACATACAGACAAAAAAAGCCACATGCTAGCGCCCGTTTCATTGGTTTCGGAAACGGGTCTTTTTTACTAGTATATGTATATATATTTATGTATATGTGTGTGTATATATATATATATACACACAGATGAAGTTAACCAAGTCGTTATGCTTCCTAATATGATTTGATAACCGCATTTTCCTTGTCATCTTCGACCTCGGCATCGACTGCATCGAGGCTTCTACCTCCTGCATCGTCGGTACCGAGACATCGAAAGGCTGCGTCGACGTCTGTGGTACCGGGACCTCCGCTATTGCTGATGTCGTCGGACGGTGGTGCTTCGTCTGGAGTGCAGGTGAGGGCTGTCCATTCCCCTGCTGGTGGCGGTGAGCCTTCGGGTGGGTCTCCCCCTGCCCTGAGGGCTCCTGCGGTACAGCCCCCCCCCCGAGATTGTCCTTCTTCGGCCTCGGCCCGAGGAAGCGACGGTTGGATTCTACATCCTCGTCGGTACCGGGAAGCTCCGGTGATATGCTTCGCTTGAAGAAGTCAAAGAAGCATCGTCACCGGTCTCCTTCCTGTCTTGGTAACGAGAGCTCTGGGTCGCCGAGGGAGTCGGCACCCAGTAGGCATCGGCACCGGGAGGACCGCTCACCCTCTATTCAGGAGGTGTCGATGCGCTCCCCCTTGGACAGCCCGGAACCGCCTCCACGCCCGGAACAGACTCTGACCTCGACACCTGCATCGGCTTCTCAGTCTTTCTCCACAGCCGCTCTGCACGAGAGTCTCCGGGCCGGTCTTCCAGAGATTCTGGGAGAGCTGTTGCGCCCTTCTCCGGTACCGGGGGTGCTTGCGCCACCGGTACCGTCGAGTGAGGCGACGGCTGGCCCCTTGCCCGAGGTGAGGTCTCCGGTATCAGTACCGCTTGCGGTACCGGCTACGGCTGCCTCCCAGGCAGACTCCCCGTCGGCGGAGGGAGCTTCGCCGATGCTGGCGAGGGAGTCCACCTCTCGACGCTCCTACCGTGGCCGTGTTTCCACGGAGTCGAGACGGGCACGGCTTCAGACGCAGGTTCGTGAACTTGTGTCTGATACCGATGGTGAGGCCTCGTGGGAGGAGGGAGGAGGACATTAGATATTTCTCTGACGAGGAGTCTGATGGCCTTCCTTCTGATCCCACTCCCTCCCCTGAAAGGCAGCTTTCTCCTCCCGAGAGTCTGTCTTTCGCGGCCTTTGTCCGGGAGATGTCTACGGTCATCCCCTTCCCGGTGGTTGTGGAGGATGAGCCCAGGGCTAAAATGTTTGAGCTCTTGGACTATCCTTCTCCATCTAAGGAAGCGTCCACAGTACCCATGCATCATGCCCTAAAAAAGACATTGTTGGCGAACTGGACCAAGCCACTAACTAATGCCCACATTCCCAAGAAGATCGAATCCCAGTATCGGATCCATGGGACCCAGAGCTGATGCGCACTCAGTTGCCTTACGACTCTGGTGTGGTGGATCTGGACCTAAAGAAGGCTGAGAGTTCTAGGGAGCATGCTTCAGCGCCCCCGGGCAAAGACTCCAGAACCTTAGACTCCTTTGGGAGGAAGGCCTATCATTCCTCTATGCTCGTGGCCAAAATTCAGTCTTACCAGCTCTACAAGAGCATCCATATGCGGAACAATGTGCGGCAGTTGGCGGGCTTGGTGGACAAGCTCCCTCCTGAGCAAGCAAAGCCATTTCAGGAGGTGGTCAGGCAGCTGAAGGCGTGCAGAAAATTCCTGGCCAGAGGGGTATATGATACCTTTGATGTTGCGTCCAGGGCCGCTGCTCAAGGTGTGGTGATGCGCAGACTCTCATGGCTGCGTGCCTCCGACCTGGAGAATAGGATCCAGCAGCGGATTGCGGACTCCCCTTGCTGAGCGGACAACATTTTTGGAGAAAAAGTCGAACAGGTGGTAGAACAGCTCCACCAGCGGGATACCGCTTTCGACAAATTCTCCCGCCGGCAGCCTTCAGCATCTACCCCCTCAGGTAGACGTTTTTATGGGGGAAGGAGGGCTGTTCCCTACTCTTCTGGTAAGCGTAGGTACAATCCTCCCTCTCGACAGCCTGCGGCCCAGCGCGCTCGCTCTCGTCGTTTTCCGACCGTCATCACCCAAAACGAAGGGGCGCTTCTGCATCCCAACCTCCAGTCTCTGGCTCTCACGGCCTGGATGTTGAGAGCATAGACTTTTCCTCTTTGGGTCTGTCGGAGGATGTCTCCCGTGTCTGTCTTGCTTCCAGAAAAGATTCCACTAAGAGGAGTTTACTTCTTTTTATGGAGGAGGTTTGCCGTCTGGTGTGACAGCAAGGCCTTAGATCCTCGCTCCTGTCCTACACAGACCCTGCTTGAATACCTTCTGCACCTGTCTGAGTCTGGTCTCAAGACCAACTCTGTAAGGGTTCACCTTAGCGCAATCAGTGCATACCATTACCGTGTGGAAGGTAAGCCGATCTCAGGACAGCCTTTAGTTGTTCGCTTCATGAGAGGTTTGCTTTTGTCAAAGCCCCCTTTCAAACCTCCTACAGTGTCATGGGATCTCAATGACGTTCTCACCCAGCTGATGAAACCTCCTTTTGAGCCACTGAACTCCTGCCATCTGAAGTACTTGACCTGAAAGGTCATTTTCTTGGTGGAAGTTAAGCTCGTAGAGTCAGTGAGCTTCAGGCCCTGGTAGCCAAGGCTCCTTACACCAGATTTCATCATAATAGAGTAGTCCTCCGCACTCACCCTAAGTTCTTGCCGAAGGTAGTGTCGGAGTTCCATTTGATCCAGTCAATTGTCTTGCCAACATTCTTTCCCTCTCCGCATTCCTGCTTTGCTGAATGTCAGCTGCACACATTGGACTGCAAAAGAGCATTGGCCTTCTATATGGAGCGGACACAGCCCAACAGACAGTCTGCCCAATTGTTTGTTTCTTTTGATCCCAACAGGAGGGGAGTGGCTTTGGGGAAACGCACCATTTCAAATTGGCTAGCAGATTGCATTTCCTTCACTTACGCCCAGGCTGGGCTGGCTCTTGAGGGTCATGTCACGGCTCATAGTGTTAGAGCCATGGCAGCGTCAGTGGCCCACTTGAAGTCAGCCACTATTGAAGAGATTTGCAAGGCTGCGACATGGTCATCTGTCCACACATTCACATCTCATTACTGCCTGCAGCAGGATACCCGACGCGACAGTCGGTTCGGGCAGTCAGTGCTTCAGAATCTGTTCGGGGTTTAGAATCCAACTCCACCCCCCTAGGCCCATGTTTGTTCTGTTCCAGGCTGCACTCTCAGTTAGTTGGATAAGTTGTTAGGTCAATCTCAGTTATGTCCTCGCCGTTGCGAGGCCCAATTGACCGTGTTTGTTGTTTTGAGTGAGCCTGGGGGCTAGGGATACCCTATCAGTGAGAACAAGCAGCCTGCTTGTCGTTGGAGAAAGCGAATGCTACATACCTGTAGAAGGTATTCTCCGAGGATAGCAGGCTGATTGTTCTCACATACCCGCCCGCCTCCCCTTTGGAGTTGTGTCTTCCCTTGTCTTTGTCTTGCTACATATGGGACTGACGAACACGAGCCGATTCGGGCGGGAAGACGGCCGCGCATGCGCGGTGCGCATCGGTGCGCGAGGGCTAGCAAAGGCCTTTGCTTGTTAAGTTTCCGATTGGAGGGGGCTGCCGTGGACGTCACCCATCAGTGAGAACAATCAGCCTGCTGTCCTCGGAGAATACCTTCTATACAGGTATGTAGCATTCGCTATGTGGAAGCTCAAACGATTAAAACCTTTCTTCCCAAGAGCAACTGTTCGATACCTAATACAATCAATGGTCCTAAGCCATGCAGATTGTTGCAACGGAATCTATGTGGGCTGCAAAGAACAAATCATTAAAAAAACTCCAGACCGCCGAAAATAACAGCAGCCAGGCTGATATTCAGCAAAACACGCTTCGAAAGTGCCAAACCCCTCCGAGAAAAGTTGCATTGACTCCCAGTCAAAGAACGGATCATCTTCAAAATTTATTTATTTGTCGCATTTGTATCCCACATTTCCCCACCTATTTGCAGGATCAATGTGGCTTACATAATACTGTAAAGGCATTCGCCAAGTCCGGTAGAGAAACAAATTCAAGGTGATATAGTTGAATATAGGTACATGTGTTTCAGGTACAATGGGGATAGAGGAGAGGAAGGTTAAATAGTGTCCATTACAATGGGGATCGAGGAGAGGAAGGTTGTGTAGGTTAACGTAAATGCTGGTTGCACCTTAGTCCACAAAATCATGTACGGTGTAGTCCCAGGATACATAACAGACCTTATAGACTTGCCAATAAGAAACAAAGTCAGATCGTCAAGATCCTACCTAAACCTACAGTACCCAAATTGCAAAGGACTAAAATACAAAACAACGTACGCAGCCGGCTTCTCCTACATAAGCGTACAACTATGGAATGGGCACCCAAAAGCTGTGAAAACAATCCACGACCACTTGAACTTCAGGAAATCACTAAAAACGAACCTCTTCAAAAAAGGCCTACCCCAACGACCCCCCTACCAACACAGGATAACTATGATCGAACACGACATCACGCAATCTTCATCCGTTCCGACCCTCCACATACACCTCATATGATCACTATACAACTTTGTATTTGTTATCCACCAACTGCGCAAACGCCTAAGCCACATTGAGCCTGCAAATAGGTGGGAAAATGTGGGGTAGAAATGCAACAAATAGTGAAAAAGGTTGTTTATATTTAAAAAAAATAATAATAATGAAACTGTTTTTCCCTCTTTTTCTGCCTCTGAGGTAACCCTTTTTTAATTCCTGTCACTAGTAAGGTTGTTTAAAAAAAAACAAACAAACTTTGTTTTTCCTTCTTTTTCTTCCTGTTACCTGATTTATTTTCCCGCCTTTGGCAGTGTATTCTAGGGGGCCGCTTGCGATGTTTCTTTGAGTTTTGCTGGCCGGCATCTGATTCTGATCTTGGACCCTTCTGAGCTGGTACCAGGTGCTTTGCTTTTTTTTTTTTTTGTGGGACACTGCTCGTGTCTGGATCACAAAACTCAGTTGTTTTTTTCCTCTTCATGATCCTAGATGGCGGCTGGTTCAGAGGGCGGCCCCGTTGCTGAAACTTTGTGGTTCGGAGGTCTTAGTCTGCCATTTCCAAAGTAGGGA
Organism: Microcaecilia unicolor; assembly: GCF_901765095.1. Taxonomy (NCBI): domain Eukaryota; kingdom Metazoa; phylum Chordata; class Amphibia; order Gymnophiona; family Siphonopidae; genus Microcaecilia; species Microcaecilia unicolor. The sequence goes on from NC_044037.1 coordinate 137,147,341, forward strand.
AGTCTCTCACTGGCTACCTTTGGCTGCAGGCTCAGTCTTTTTAGTCCAGGGCTATTTTTCATTCCTGTTAGCCTTATGCGGCTGTTGGTCAGTTCTTTTCCAGACAGTCTGATCTCTGCTGCTTCTGGCTTCTTGCTTGAGACACTTCTGCTATTTGATTCTTGTTTTGGCAGCAGTTTTTCCTCCCTTCCTTAGGGAGGTTCTGATTCTTTCGGCCCCGTGGATCCCTCCTGTCTGCTCTGGTTTGTCTGCAGGGTACTTTCCTTCTGGCGGGGGTCCGAGTTGCCCTTGATGTGCAACTGCTAGCTCAAATCCTTCTTCTGAGTATCCTCGGGAGCACCATTCTTGCCAGTCTTGCTTGGACTCAGTTCAGTGTCTCTTTACGGGAATGTGATTTTTAGAACTAGTTTGCCACAGCTCTGCCTTGATTCCCTTGCTTTCAGGCGGGAGTTTTAGCCTGGCACAGGCAGTTTTTGCCTTTTCTAGTTTCAGGTGCCTCTCTCCTGGCACATTTGGCTCTCCTTCCTTTTTCTGTAAGGGACGCAGTTCTTTCCTGCTGAGCAGATCTATTGCTGTGCATCTGGATTATCGCCTCTTAGCTGTGCGCTTTTCTCTACTTTTCTGCAGGGAAGTGGATCTGTTCTAGGTCTTGAGTTTGAGTCTCCCTTAGCTGGTTTTTCCTCAGTTTGGTGTTAGTGGCCAGCTTCTTTTGTGTTCCTGGCCTGGGAAGAGTTGTTTCTTCCTCACTGCCTTACGGCTGCATTTTGCTCCCTATGGTCTGAGGATTCCATCTCCGTGATGGTTACCTTCCTATTGGCAGGAGTTCTTTCTCTACGTTGACTGCTGCTCCATATCGGTTGCCTAGGAGGGCAGTTATTGTGGCTCAGAGACCACTTCATGGCCGAGAGTGTCTCTTGGGGCATGGGGCTTTCTCTTCTTGTAGTTTTAGTCCCTCTGGGCCATGGGAGTGCAGCGCCAGGTCTGCATTTCCACAAGTTGTGCTTCTTTCCTGTTGGCCTCCTGGCAGCACCTTCTTCTCTGGCTGTTACCCGGGACTGCATCGTAACATGTTGAGCACAGGTTCGTTATTCCATGCAGTTTCTCCGTTCCGTGTTGGGCACGGCTCCATCGCTGAGTTCTGGGTACAGTTCCAGGTTGGCTTTAGCTCCATCGCTGTATGTTGAGTGAAGTTCCTTCGCTGCTTATTCTGCAACCTTTTATCTCTGCATGTTGAACGCAGCTCCATTCTCTCATCTTGCGTGTAGTTCTTTCTCTGCAGGTCTCAGCGTGGAACACAGTCCTGTGTCTGCGTGTAGGATGCAGCTCCTTATCTGCCTGTGGAACGCAGCTCCTTGTCTGTGTGTGGCATGCAGCTCTCTCTCTGCGTATGGAACGCAGCTCCCTGTCTGTGTGTGGCATGCAGCTCTCTCTCTGCGTATGGAACGCAGCTCCCTGTCTGTGTGTGGCATGCAGCTCTCTCTCTGCGTATGGAACGCAGCTCCCTTTCTGTGTGTGGCATGCAGATCTCTCTCTCTGCGTATGGAACGCAGCTCCCTTTCTGTGTGTGGCATGCAGATCTCTCTCTCTGCGTATGGAACGCAGCTCCCTTTCTGTGTGTGGCATGCAGCTCTCTCTCTCTGCGTATGGAACGCAGCTCCCTGTCTGCGTGCAGAGTGCAGTTCCACCACCTGTTCAGTGTAGCTCCATCTCTGTATGTTTAGCACAACTCTTCTCTGCAAATTGAGTGCAGTGGAGCACAGCTCTGTGACTGCAGGTTGCTACACAGTTTCTTGTCTGCGTAGGAAGCATAGCTCCTTGTCGGCGTGTGGAGCGCTGCTCCTTGCTTGCATCCGGAGCGCAGCTCCTTGTTTGCTTGTGGAAAGGAGCTCCTTGTCTGCCTTATATACACAGTTCCATTGCTGCTTCAGTTCTGCAGGTACCTCTAACATCCAGCTCTTTCAGTGGGGCACTGCTCATCTGTCTGTTACTCTGCTTGTTCAGTGCATTTCTATGTTTGCCAGAGGCGTGCAACTCTTTCTCTGCCCGTGGTATTTGGCTCAGTTTGGGTGCAGATCTATTTGTTCTCGTTGAGCACTGATCCTACTTTGCCTGATGAGTGCAGCTTCTTTTCTGTCCCTTGAGCACAGTTCAGTCTCTGACTGTGGAGCATATTTTCACCTTTGGCTGTTGGGCACTGTTTCACCTTGTCGGTCAACCCCAGTTTTTTTCTGCTGGTTCGATACAGTAACTTCTCAGCAGCTGTGGCATACCGCAGTTTAGACTTCTAGACAAGGCAGTCTTTTCTCCTGTTAGCTACCATTCCTGTGGCACCTTTTCTTGCTGTAGCCTCTTGGTGGCTGGTGAGAAGCTTCTCCATTGCTTGAGTTTGAATTAGTCTGTGCACCTTTTGTGACCTCTTGGCACCTTGGGGGTCTTTTCTCCACAGTGTGGCTCTCAACTCTCTTTTTGTCTCCTTTCGTTCTCTTGGCTCTGTTCTTTCATCCCTAAGTCCAGAGCGAGCTGGTTGAGTACTCTTTCTACGATTGTATCCTGGCATGCTGCTGCCCTTTTCTTCATGGTTCTCCTGGAGAGACTAGCGTTCCAGTTAGTTGGTTCTCTCGACTCTGGAGACTCTTCTTGTTCTGTGGAGTTTGATTCTCTCACTAGGCGCGAGTCTGGGTTGTTCTTGGGCCTTGCTTCCTTTCTTCTATGAAGTGTGGCACACTGTTTGGGGTTGCGTACTCCCAGTACTTGTTAGGGTCGCTTCATCCGACCATCTTGCACTGAAGGCAGACCGGCAGGTTTGGGAGTTAGTCTTTGTCCTGCCAGGGTTTGGAGAAGTGGTTCCTGGTCTAGGAGAGACAGTTCTTCTCCTTGTTGCTTGGATACGACTGTTGCCTTCCTTCCAAGGGGGGGGGGGTCCTTTGGCATGAGTATCTTTTGCTGCTTCTTTTACTGCTCTCTGGACAGTGGTATGTAATTATTCTTTTACGTCCTACGGCTTCAGTTCCTTTTCTAGTGTCTAACTCTGTTCCATTTTGGTAGCCTGGTGGTTCGGATATTCGAATCCTTTTCTGCTGATCAGTTTTTGCTGTGTGTATAGCTTTGTTGATTTTTTCAACCTTCTGCATTCTTCTTTTCTCCCCCCACTATTTGGGAAACTGCTTTGCTACATCCCATTAGTCTGGACTGATCTGGTATAGATGACAAGGAAGGAAAAATTATGTTCTTACCTGATAATTTTCCTTTAATCATACCAGACCAGTTCAGATGCCCTCCCTGGCTAAAGTCTGTCAGAGTGTTGTTTCCTTTAGGTATCCCTGGCTGTTTCACGATGCTTCAATATGGTGGGATGTCCTACAGCACTGCCTACTTCATCTTCTCAATTCAGTCTCCTGCCACTTGTTATTGTGCCAGCTCTGTATGACTCCTGTTCCTCAGGATCACAGAGTTTTTTCCCTGGATTCAGGGGTAGATCTCTATGTGCTTGGGTAAGCTCAGTATGGACCATTCCCTCCTGCTTACTATACTGTGAGGGGAGGTTGCAGTTGCCTTTGGCCAAACAGGAACAGTGAGGTTCTGCATATTGGCACCAAGAGTTTGCCTGTTTGGTATTAACTGTGTTTTCTTCTAGACTTCAGAGCACCTTAAGGGGCGGTTTAGTTGGAACTATTTTCTCTGTCTCCTTCCGCTGTTAGATGGACACAACCCATTAGTCTGTACTGGTCTGGTATGATTAAAGGAAAGAAAATTATCAGGTAAGAACATAATTTTTCCTTCTCAAAGGACAAGCAGGCTGCTTGTTCTCACAAGTGGGTTGACGTTCACGTCGGCCCAGGAATCGGCATTATGCAAGCAAAATATTTAAAACGTTTTGCCAGAGTCTTCTGGCGCGCATGCGCAGACCAATTTCCTGCCCGTCGTGCAAACACGTTCCTCAGTTTTCTCCACGTTGAAGTGTGGTAGAGTTGTTTGTTTATTTTTTCTGTGCTCCTCTCAGGCCCAGGAAGAGTCTTCGTTTGTTTTGTGGCTTTTGCCTTATTTTCTTTTCAACAATTCTACAGTTTAAAAAAAAAAACAAAAAAAAAACTTCCCGTAGTTTCTTTATTTTGCTCCTTTTATAGTTTCCTTTTTGTTTTCGACGCCACGCGGTCGGGTGTTCCCTTCTTTTTGTGCCCTTTTTTTCTTCTAACAGGCATAATCGCGTCTTTTGATTTCGCCGAAGCCGTTTTTCCTTCCATGTCATCGAAGACATCCAGCAGCTTCAAACGTTGTACTCGTGCAACCAGACCATCTCAGGTACCGATACCCACTTCTGGTGTATCCAGTGCCTTGTACTCTGTGTCTTTGTATGAAGAAAATGGACCCAAGCATCTCGAGAGCCCAACGAGAAAAGCTTTTTGGGGCTTGGTCCAGTCCCTTCGACATTGGTACCAAGGTTGGCGTCGTTGACATTGACTTTGAGGGAAGCATCGACGTCGGGAACAGAGGTGTAATGGCTGCTGAAAGACCTATTTGTGCTGGGAGCAGTGAGGCATCGAGTGGGTCTCCACCTGCCTCGAGGCCTCCTGTTATGCAGGCCTCCCGGAACCGACCTTCGTTGGACCCGGCCCCGAGGAGACTGAGGATTCCACATCCTTCTCATCGGTACCAAGGAGTCTTGATGATGGGCGTTAAGCGAAGGCGAAGAAGCACCGTCATCGTTCTCCTTCGACACACGGTGCCGGGAGCTCCGGGGCGTCGGCGCCGGGAGGACTGCTCCCCCTCTAATCAGGAGGTGCCGATGCGTTGGTCTTCTAGTAGCCCGGTACCTGCTCCCGAGCCTCGATGTATTCTGACACCGCCTGCTCCTCCAGCCCCGCAGCCTTCTCCGATGGCGGCTCTCTACAAGCGCATCCGGGCCTTGTTTCCAGAACTTCTGGAGGAACTGCTACATCAGTCAGCTTCGGTGTCAGGGCTGCATGCGCCTTCCGCACAGTCTGCTGCAGCGGTGTCTGGCCCTTCTCCTGTGATGAGGTCTCCAGCCCCGGTGCTGCCTACGGCGTCGGCTGCCAACCAGGTCAACTCCCTTTCGACGTCGGTGAAGGAAGCTTCGCCGCAGTCCGAGCGGGAGGGCCTCTCGACACCTCCATCGAGGACATTGTTCCTCGGCATCAAGGCTGGCTCAGTCTCTGAGTACCTTAAGAGAGGTCTTATCTGATGCTGAACAGGAGCGTTCATGGGAGTCAGAGGAAGATCCCAAGTACTTTTCTTCTGATGAGTCCTATGGGATTCCCTCTGATCCTTCCCCTCCACCAGAGAGGAGACTATCTCCACGGGAGAGTCTGTCCTTTCATCTTTTGTTCAGGAGATGACTACGGCTATTCCCTTCCCTGTGGAGGTTGAGGATGAGCCTAGGGCTTAGATGCTCGCAGTCCTGGACTATTCTTCTCCACCTAAAGATGATACTTTGAAACCCTTTTTCTCAGTGTGCTGCTGCAGCATAGAAAGCAAATAGAATGTAAGGTGTTATTAGGAAAGGAATGGAAAATAAAAACGAGGATGTTATAATACCTTTGTATTTCTCTATGGTGTGACCACACCTTGAATTCTGTGGTTGATTCTGGTCACCGCATCTCAAAAAGATATAGTCGAATTAGGAAAGGTACAGAGGAGGGTGATGAAAACGATAGGGAAAAGGCTGAAATGGCTTGGGCTCTTCAGCTTGGAAAAATATATGACGGCTGAGGGAAGATATGATAGTTATATAAAATACGGAGAGGAATGGGTAGACATGAATCGCTTGTTTAGTCTTTCCAAAAAACTAGGACTAGGGATATGCAATATGCTACAAGTAAATTTAAGGCTAATCAGAGAAAATATTTCTTCACTCAGTGTGTAATTAAACGCTGTAATTCGTTGTCAGAACAAAAAAAGTTTTGATGGTTCCTAAAAGAAAAGTCCATAAGGCATTATTAAAATGGACTCGGGGAAAGTCCAATGTTTATTTCTGGGATAAGCAGCATAAAATGTACTGTTTTGGGATCTTGCCCAGGTACTTGTGACCTGGATTGGCCACTGTTGGAAGCAGGTTACTGGGCTTGATGGACCTTCGGTGTGTCCCAGTATGGCAACACTTAAGTACTTATGTGAAGCCTCCACCAGTGTCATGGGTCCCCAACATTGTTCTCACCCATCTGATGAAAGCTCTTTTTGAGCCACTGGATTACTGGTGTGTGACGTAACTACTACTAATCATTTCTATAGCTCTACTAGATGTACGCAGCGATGTACACTTTAAATGCAGGTACTTTCTCGGTCCCTGAATGGCTTTAAGTTTCTGTATGTGGGGCAGTGGAGGGTTAAATGATTTGCCCAAGGTCACAAGGAGCTGCAGTGGGAATCAAAGCCAGGTAGCCAGGATCATAGCCCGCTGCACTAACCGTTATGCCACTCCTCAGTTGACCTGGAAGATCATTTTCTTGGTGACTGTTGCTTCAGCTCGTAGGCTTCAGGCCTTAGTAATAGATGCACCTTATACTAAGTTTCATTGCAACATTGTTGCATGTCAGTTATGTCTTTGGGAATAGCTTTGTCTCTCTCCCCACCCCCCTACCACCTAATAAAACTTTTTCCATGGGTTGCAGAGCATGGTATGCTGAATGGGGAGAAAAATAGTAAATGCATTTAATTTTGATACACCAAATCAGTATGTGAAAATATTCAAAGGGGCTTAGACGATGATAAGTTGATATACATTATTTCTTCAATAGGTTTTGAAAACCTCCTTAATCTGAAATTGCTTTTTTTAGATATTTGAAAACCTATTTAAACTGCTTTTTCATTATAACTTTTTTTCTGGGAATCCCTGTTTTTATCTTGCTTAAAGAAACTTTCCTTTGTTGAGCAGCTAATTTTTTTTGTTGTTGTGTAAACATATGGGCTCTGCAACTAACTTTTACACTTTAAAGTATACCCTTTTATGTACAGTTTATTGGAAAATTCACTTGGCTCTTTTTTCTTCACAGAGGGGGTGGTGGATGGAGAGGTGCCCAAGACAGAGATCAGTTTTCCAGGTATATAAAGACATGTAGATATGTGAAATGGCTGTCTGTAGACTGGCTCTGACTAAATCAGTTGCGTGGAGAAATACTGAAAAATATGTACTTATGGTCAAGATAGGAAATGTCTTGGGCATTTGCCCCCAGATCCTGAAGATGAATTTCTGGTGTTGGATAGAAATAAGGAACAAGGAGCTAAGTTAGTCTTAGTAAAAGTGAGGCTATTTTACATTTTTAAAGGAATTTATTTTCCTCTGGTTAATTAATAAATGACTGGCATACAACACTTATTTCTATATCTAGCCCATTGTATCAGAAATGCCCAGGGCACGTTGTAAGGCTTAGAGCAATACCCAACAGTAGCAATATAAATAAGAGTACATCTGAAACTTAGCAGGTGCTAAATTCTATGAAAACAGCAATCCAACAGGGAGTAAACTTTAGGTGTATTAAACTGCATAAAATTATTCAAAGGACACAAAACCAGTGATGTATTTGCTGCAGCAGTGGAAAAGGCACAAACTCTTGAGAATGTAAAGGTCCCTAACAAAGGGAGCACAATGAAGCTCTCTTATTAATGTAAGGGCAAACAGGTTGTGTTTTGGGGGGGGGGGGGGCTTTCATAGAGGAAGAGCCAGAGGAGGACTGACCAGGCAACTGGGCAGTGCCCAATGACCCAGAGCAGTTGGGGGCCCAGTACCTCATCCCCACATGACACATCTTTCTTCTCCATCTCCAAGTCTAGCACCCCCCCCCCCCTCACCCCCTTTCCTGCATCTCTCCTGTCTGTGAACACACCCACACACACAGTGTCCTGGCATAGGCTGTTTGCCATTGACTGGAACCTTCCCTATGCCATGACCTGCCCCTTTCTAATGTAACTAAGTGAGGTCCAAAACAAGTCCAAGGAGTCCCAAGGTGATGATGAAACACTTCTGTTTGTTAAAGTTATAAACAATGACAAGGCCAGTGTTTGTAGCTTAAGAAGCACAACGACTTGTCATTGTTAACTTTAATAAATAGAAGTGTTTTATCGCCTTGGGACTCCTTGGATTGTTTTGGGCTTTTTTTTTTTTTTTTTTACGAGTATCTGTCTTCCATCATTTGTGTAGGTCATGTCTTCCCTGTGCATCTCAGAGGCTGTAATTGAGTAGTCACTTCCTGCTTGCCATTGCCATTGTTGCATGAGACTGCTTCAGTTTTTTTTTTCTGTAGTCAGACACTTCACTGAAGTCCTCCGGTCCTGTTTTTAATTTTCTACCTGGTTTTAAACTTTCCAGTCCTGTCACTTTTGTGTAGTTCCTGATGTTCTAGTAGCTCCTTAGCCTAGGTTATTTGGCTAGGTAATTTTTTTTTTTTTTTGGCACTGCCCAGTCAGGCCTCCTTTAGAGTGTCTCGACACCCCCATTGAGAGAATTTCAATCAAGTTGTTTGATTCCACTTTGGTTGTTTTTGGCGACCTCTCAGAAAAATACTTGTAGTGGCTTTAAGAAGTGCACCCATAATAGATACACACAAATTGTGTTTGCAGTACTCAGTACTCAACCCTAAGCCATTTTACACATTATATTCACAAATGTCAGAGATTCTCTTGGTATACAGAAATAACGTGAAACCATTTTTGTCTCTTCTCGGTCCATAAACATCAGAGTTTTCTGTCTCTATGGGTCCAGGAAGCTGCATTGGATGCTCAGGATGCATCCGTAACAAAACACATTGATCACCCTCAACGTTCTCCAACTTCTGCCCAAACAGGAAGGATTTGTCCTCCCATGATACCAAATACCAGGCAAAGATCAGAGTGCATTGACATTGCGCCTCTTAAGTTGAGGTTAACACGGCACAGAGATTGCTGGGTGTCCCTGCTGTGAGGACTGCTCAACTCCTTGGTGTTTGTAGCAATAATCTTCCAGGAATCCTAGGCCAAGCCTCCAAGTCCAAAGTGACTAAGTAGGATGTGACTACTTTTACCATATTCCAGCACCTTTGGCATTGGCATCCTTCAAGAATCAACTGGAGATACTGAAGTGATGTTGGGGCTTGACATTGATGTCTGTGTAGTTGTAGATCTAGCTGGTCCTCAAGACCGGCACCCTACCTGGAGGAGAGAGACAAACATTGAGGCTTTGAAGAGTTTTGATTGTCTGCTGTTCTGTTGTCTATCTGTATTGTATTGGGGGAGGCAGCTTCACCAGAGCATCACTATCTTGACACTTGAGGTGCATTTGCACAGATGAACCAAGATGGAGACAGGCAGGGTCTGAAGATCTCTTGGGATTCTGAGTAACTTGAGGGGATTGATTGATTTTGTTGACAGATCCATCCTTGCTACATAAAAGGAGAAAGTCCCTTAGTTGAGAAACTGCCCATCATTGGCTATCAGTGAAATGACAAACTTTTATTTGTTAGAGACTAAGGAGCAACCCAGGGCAGAGACATTGGATATCATCCAGTTCATGATCTATCCAAGGAAGCTGTGATGGTTACTGTTCAGAATGCTCACAGGTGTGCAGAAAAGATTGTGAGAGATTGCCTCCTTTTCTGTTCAGCCTATAAACAAGGATGATCGTGTATAGAATTCAGAAGACTTGGATTCAAGAACCAACAGTTTCTTCTTCATTCAACTGTGATCATATCCGCTCTTAAAAGGACCAAGAGCACTGAGTCTCATCTAGGGAGAGGCACTCAGATTTTGGAATCTTTTGGGAGGCATCTTTTTTCCAGAGCACAATACTTAGCTCCCAAACAGCCTCTTATCAGCTGTTCTTGGGCATGTATATTGTGCACTAGAGTGCAGAGACTCTCCCTAAAGAGAAGGCCATATGGGACTTCCGGTGGAGGCATGAAGCAGTGAGGACGTGAAGACGGACTGCTCCGAGGCGCCAGAAGGAATCTGCACTCGTACCACCCCAAATCAGCTTAACCCATAAACCGGAGCAAGCGGGGAAGATCCGCAATAACGTTGACAGCCGGCAGGAATCGAGGCGGAGTGGATGGCGCAAAATTACATCGCCAAGACACGAAAGGGAAAACCCGCACCGCGGATAACAAAATGGCGGACAGGGCCGCAACGGCATCGCCAACGTCCAGCTCGTTGTGGGCAGCGGAAATCACCAAAGAGGTGAATACGGCATTCGAACAAGCGGTGGGCGTAAAATTGCAGCTCATCCTGGAGAACTAGAGGGGCTGACGGAGAGGCACATACAGCTGTTCACAGAGCTACAAACGGTGCAGCGGCGTGTGGGGCAGGCAGAGGACGACATAGCAAAGGTCTCGGAAGAGCAGCCACGAATCAAGGCGCGCCTCGTGGAGGCGAAGCTTGAGGACCTCGATAATCGCTCGAGGAGGAACAATCTGAGGTTAGTGGGCTCCCATAAATCCTACCTAGAGGTCCTTATGCACTTTTCTGGAGAAATGGCTGCCGGAAACCCTCAGGAACGTGGAGCTGGGGTTGCAGCTGAAAGTTGAAAGAGCACATAGATTGGGCCAGAGAGGGAGGATGCAGGCCGCCCCCGAGTGGTAATATTTAAGATATTAAACTATGCCCACAAAATGCTTATCCTTCAGGAGCTCCGCAATGGAAAGTAACTGGATTACAAGGGGAAAACGATTCTTTGTTTCCAGGACTATTCCACAACAGTGTCGGCCGCATGAAAACGTTTGCCCTCTTGTGTACTAAGCTATTCGGGCTCAAGTATAGATTCAGCCTCTTGTACTTGGCTAAACTCAAACTGATGGAAAATGGACAAGCAGTTTATTTTGAGAAAGTGGACGAGGCAGCGTCTTGTGTTGAGCGAATGATAGCAATGGGACATGAAGGCTGAGGAACCGAAGGAGTCAAGTAAAGAAGAGGCAAGCATATTTGAGAGCTGCTAGAGGACAATGAGACCATAACACAGAGATATTGATCTACAGTTAATGGAGCCAGCATTCTTTATCATTACAGAGAAAGGAGAGTTGGCAGCCTGCAAGGTTTAGAAGTTGAAGTTTCAAAGTTGGTAATTTTCGTTGTTTGGGGTCTGAGACATGGAAATACTGGGGCCGTTGCCTACCAAACAAAAACTAGCACAGAGTGTGGACGCGTATGTCTGTTGGTCCGAGGAGATCAGAGTGTGACCAAGGCAGACATGAACAGTATAGACATATTTGTTGGACTTGTCTAAGAAACAAGAGGTTGGGTGAGCAAAGGTTCTAGTGATGGGTTTTTTGAAGGGTGGGGATAGACATAAATCTAAGAGGCACCTCAGCCTTGGAAACAGGAAGTTAGCCACTGGGCAAAAGATGGCAGGAAGTGGGGGTAGAAGGAGGGGTGGATAAGGGGGGAGGGGGATGGACGGGGGTAGGGTGGTGGGGGGGGAGTGGAGGGGGGAATTCCTGTATGCATGGGGTCGAAAGAGAGGAATTTGGGGGAGGACCTAGGGGCGACCCAAAGGAGAGTGAAGGAAGAACCATTAGGGACTGAGAGGTGGAGGCTGGGACACTCTCTGTACATAAGCAAAAAGAGTGTAAAAAAAGTGTTGCAAATAAGACACAGAACAGAGAGAGGTGTGACATGACAACAGTGCAGTGTATAACATGGCATGTGGGGGGCATTCACTCTCCGACTAAGAGACAAAAAAATCTTAAAAATGTTGAATGATAAAAAAAGTGTCATTGCATTTTTGCAGGAAACGCATCTCACAAGGGAAGAACATGAGAAGTTGAAAAACATGGTGGGTGGGAGAATTATATGATGCACCAGCAGTGGGGAAAAAAGGGAGGAGTGGTGATCTTGATAAGAAAAACCTAAATGTAGAAGTCAAGAAGGTGGTAGCTGACAGAGGGGGGAGGTATGCCCTGGCCTCAGTGGTTGTGGAGAGACAGCCACTCCTGCTATGTACCTATATGCCCCCAATTCCTACGATAAGTTTGTTAATCAAATCACACACAAAATTTGTACATTAGGTGATATACCACTGGTGATGGGAGGAGATCTGAATGATGTGCTAGGAACCGGCATGGGATAGGTCGCAGCCCACGGGAAGATCTGGCTAGAAGGGAGAGAGGTAACACTAGGATTTATGACATGTTAGAGCTGGTCGATGTGTGGAGAATATTACATCCGACAAAGAGATTACACACATCTTTGTAGAGCCCACCAAACAATGTCTAGAATTGATTATATATGGATCTCAAGAGAGTTACTTACAAAGGTGGAGGAGGCACAGATAGGCCCCATAGCGATTTCTGATCACGCTTGGGTGAGAGTACAGATTAGAGTAGGAGAGGGGAGACCTCAGTTGGGAGCATGGCGTTTTCCTGCCTACCTCTATCGAGATGCCCAATTCTTCTCTTACCTGGTGGAGAAGTGGAAGGATTATAACAGTAATAACGAGCAGCATAGGACAGACCCAATGCTCTTTTGGGAGACGGCGAAAGCCGTACTTAAGGGAGATGTAATATCTTATCTGGCTTTTAAAAAACGGGCCAGAAATAAGGAGGTGACGAGGTTAGAGAGACAGGTAGTGGCATTACGGAAGAAGTATGGGATACAGCATGAAGGGGGAATTAAAAGACAATTGGAGACACAGCAGTCTCTAAATGAACTATTGCAAGAGAAGAACACAAAAAGCGAACATATATTACAAGTATCAGTTATATAGGTTGCTAACAAAAATGGAAAATTTTAGCCCGGATTGCTCATAAGCGGCTTAGTGTCAAAAAAAACACTTACAATGAAGGATAGCACAGGAACACGGGTGACTATGATGAGGGTATAATCAAAATATTGGGGGAGTTTTTTGGGCATTATATGAAAGCAGGAGGATCTAGTGGACCCCAGCTAGACTTACCTCCATAGTGTAGACCTGCCACAGGTCTCAAGAGACGATATAGAGGTGCTAATGCTCCTATTACAGAAGAGGAGGTAGAACTAGTAATTAAATGGAGTAAATTGGGGAAAGCACCAGGGCCGGATGGCCTGAGGAATGAATTTACAAGCTACTAAATAGTGAGATAAGTCCTTTACTGGCTACAGTATTTGACGCTATAACAAAAGGACAGCTGCCCAGACAATCTCAATAGAGCACAAATTAGCGTGCTGCCGAAACCAGTTAAACCAGCTGACAAACCAGACTCGTATAGGCCGATATCGCTGTTGAATGCTGAATTAAAATTTTAGCAAAGATACTGGCAAATCGGTCTAGCAAGGTTTTTACCATCCTTAATAATAGACTCACAAGTGGGATTTACATGTGGGAGGGTAATAGCCAAAAATATGCGAAGGATATGGGTCGCTTTGGAGAAAATAAGACAAGATCGGAGCCCGTCCTTGTTTATAAGCTTCGAACGCCGAAAAGGCGTTCGATAGAGTAGAACTGGAATTATTTATTTACAGTATTAAGGGCCTATGGGATCACAGGTTTCTCCGAGGACAAGCAGGCTGCTTGTTCTCACTGATGGGGTGTACGTCCACGGCAGCCCCTCCAATCGGAAACTTCACTAGCAAAGTCCTTTGCTAGCCCTCGCGCAGGCGCTGGAGCGGCCTTCTTCCCGCCCGAAACCGGCTCGAGCCGGCCAGTCTTCTTTTGTCCGCCTCGGTACGGTCGTATTTTTCGCCGTGTCGAGCCCCGGAGAGTCGACCTCGCGCGTCCAGATTGTGAACGTGTTTTTTCTTCGGAAAAGCTGTTCTTCTACTCGGGAAGTGCTCCGGAAACCCCTCCACCGGGTTCCGTTTCAATCCTCCCCGAGTTCCAGCTTTTGGCCCCGATAAGTTTTCTTTCGTCGTCGGGGTAGGCCTCCTTACCGGCCTCGGTCGAGATTTTCTCCCTCTAAAGTTTTTGGTGCTCTTTTTCCGTCATTTCGGACTTTGATTTCGCCGGCGTGATTTTTCCGCCCATGACATCGAAGCCTTCCAGCGGCTTCAAGAAGTGCACCCAGTGCGCCCGGGTTATCTCGCTCACATGATCGACACTCGTCGTGTCTTCAGTGTCTGGGGGCCGAGCACCGCCCTCAGAACTGTAGTCTGTGTTCCCTGCTTCAAAGGCGGACTCAGGTAGCGAAACTAGCCCAGTGGAACGTTGTTCTCGGGCTCTTCGTCGGCATCGGCACCGGGATCGTCGAGTGCATCGCGTCGTCAGCGTCCAGACCATCTTCCCTCGGCCGCCCTTGCATCGAGTGCATCGAGGGCATCGGGCCTCTGCATCGGCGCCGAGACATCGGATAGCTGCATCGACGCCGGTGGTACCGGGACCTCGTCTGCTGATGTCGTCGGACGGTGGTGCATCGTCAGGAGTGCAGGTGAGGGCTGTCCATTCCCCTGCTGATGGCGGTGAGCCTTCGGGTGGGTCTCCTCCCACCCTGAGGGCTCCTGCGGTACAGCCCCCACGAGACCGACCTTCTTCGCCTCGGCCCCGAGGAAGCGACGGATGGATTCTAACGTCCTCCTCGTCGGTGCCGGGGAGCTCCGGTGACATGCTTCGGAAGAAGTCGAAGAAGCATCGACACCGGTCTCCTCCCCGCGTCGGCACCAGAGCTCTGGGTCGCCGAGGGATTCGGCACCCAGCAGGCATCGGCAACCGAGAGGACCGCTCACCCTCTGTCCAAGAGTGTCGATGTGCTCCACTCTGGACAGCCCGGAACAGCCTCCTCGCCCGGAACAGGTTCTGACGTCGACGCCTGCATCGACCTCACAGCCTTTCTCTGCAGCCGCTCTAAACGAGAGCCTCCGGGCCGTTCTCCCAGAGATTCTGGGAGAGCTGTTGCGCCCTACCCCTCCGGTACCGGCGGTGCTTGCGCCTCCGGTACCGTCGAGCGTGGCGCCGGCTTGGCCCATCGCCCAGGTTGAGGTCCCTGACGTCGGTACCGCGCGTGCGGTGCCGGCAGCGGCCACCTCCCAGGAAGGCTCCCCGACTACGTCGGCGGAGGGAGCTTCGCCGATGCGGGCGAGGGAGTCTACCTCTCGACGCCCCCATCGTGGACGTGGCTCCACTGAGTCGAGCAGGGCGAGGTTGCAGACACAGGTTCGTGAACTTGTGTCTGACACCGAGGGTGAGGCCTCGTGGGAGGAAGAGGAGATCCTAGATATTTCTCTGACGAGGAGTCTGAGGGTCTTCCTTCTGATCCCACTCCCTCTCCTGAAAGACAGCTTTCTCCTCCCGAGAGTCTGTCTTTTGCTTCCTTTGTCCGGGAGATGTCTACGGCCATCCCCTTCCCGGTGGTTGTGGAGGACGAGCCCAGGGCTGAAATGTTTGAGCTCCTGGACTATCCTTCTCCACCTAAGGAAGCGTCCACCGTTCCCTTGCATCATGTCCTAAAAAAGACATTGCTTGCGAACTGGACGAAACCCTTAACTAATCCCCACATTCCCAAGAAGATCGAGTCCCAGTACCGGATCCATGGGGACCCAGAGCTGATGCGCACTCAGTTGCCTCACGACTCTGGAGGTTGTGGATTTGGCCCTAAAGAAGGCTAAGAGTTCTAGGGAACAGGCTTCGGCGCCCCCGGGCAAGGACGCTAGAACCTTAGACCTCCTTTGGGAGGAAGGCCTACCATTCCTCTATGCTCGTGTCCAAGATCCAGTCTTACCAGCTCTACACGAGCATACACATGCGGAACAATGTGCGGCAGTTGGCGGGCTTGGTTGATGCTCTTCCCCCTGAGCAAACCAAGCCTTTTCAGGAGGTGGTCAGGCAGCTGAAGGCGTGCAGAAAAATTCCTGGCCAGAGGAGTTTATGACACTTTTGATGTTGCGTCCAGGGCCGCTGCTCAAGGTGTGGTGATGCGCAGGCTCTCATGGCTGCGTGCCGCCGACCTGGAGAATAGAATCCAGCAGCGGATTGCGGACTCGCCTTGCCGTGCGGACAACATTTTTGGCGAAAAAGTCGAACAGGTGGTAGAGTCTCTCCACCAGCGGGACACCGCATTCGACAAATTCGCCCGCCGGCAGCCTTCAGCTTCTACCTCTACAGGTAGACGATTTTTCGGGGGAAGGAAGACTGTTCCCTACTCTTCTGGCAAGCGTAGGTACAATCCTCCTTCCCGACAGCCTGCGGCCCAGGCTAAGCCCCAGCGCGCTCGCTCTCGTCAGCAGCGTGCGACTCAGCAAGGCCCCGCGGCTCCCCAGCAAAAGCAAGGGGCGAGCTTTTGACTGGCTCCAGCAGAGCATAGCCGACATCCAAGTGTCCGTGCCGGGCGACCTGCCAGTCGGAGGGAGGTTGAAAGCTTTCACCAAAGGTGGCCTCTCATAACCTCCGATCAGTGGGGTTCTGCAAATAGTCCGGCAGGGGTACACCCTCAATTTGACCTCAAAACCTCCAAATTGTCCACCGGGAGCTCAGTCTTACAGCTTCCAACACAAGAGGGTACTTGCAGAGGAACTCTCCGCCCTTCTCAGCGCCAATGCGGTCGAGCCCGTGCCATCCGGGCAGGAAGGGCTGGGATTCTATTCCAGGTACTTCCTTGTGGAAAAGAAAACAGGGGGGATGCGTCCCATCCTAGACCTAAGGGCCCTGAACAAATATCTCGTAAAAGAAAAGTTCCGGATGCTTTCCCTGGGCACCCTTCTCCCCATGATTCAGCAAAACGATTGGCTATGCTCTCTGGACTTGAAGGATGCCTACACACATATCCCGATACTGCCAGCTCACAGACAGTATCTGCGATTTCAGTTGGGCACACGCCACTTCCAGTACTGTGTGCTACCCTTTGGGCTCGCCTCTGCGCCCAGGGTGTTCACAAAGTGCCTAGCTGTGGTAGCAGCGGCACTTCGCAGGCTGGGAGTACACGTGTTCCCATATCTCGACGATTGGCTGGTAAAGAGCACGTCCGAGGCAGGAGCCCTGCAGTCCATGCAGATGACTATTCGCCTTCTGGAGCTACTGGGGTTTGTGATAAATTACCCAAAGTCCCATCTTCTTCCAGTGCAGAACCTCGAATTCATAGGAGCTCTGCTGGATTCTCGGACGGCTCGCGCCTATCTCCCAGAGACGAGAGCCAACAACTTGTTGTCCCTCGTCTCCCGGGTGCGAGCGTCCCAGCAGATCACAGCTCGGCAGATGTTGAGATTGCTGGGCCACATGGCCTCCACAGTTCATGTGACTCCCATGGCCCGCCTTCACATGAGATCTGCTCAATGGACCCTAGCCTCCCAGTGGTATCAGGCCGCTGGGGGTCTAGAGGACGTGATCCACCTGTCCACGAGTTTTCTCGAATCCCTGTATTGGTGGACGATTGGACCAATTTGACTCTGGGACGTCCCCTTCCAAATTCCTCAGCCACAAAAAGTGCTGACCACGGATGCGTCTCTCCTGGGATGGGGAGCTCATGTCGATGGGCTCCACACTCAAGGAAGCTGGTCCCTCCAGGAACGCGATCTACAGATCAATCTTCTGGAGTTACGAGCGATCTGGAACGCTCTGAAGGCTTTCAGAGATCGGCTGTCCCACCAAATTATTCAAATTCAGACAGACAACCAGGTTGCCATGTATTATGTAAACAAGCAGGGGGGCACCGGATCTCGCCCCCTGTGTCAGGAAGCCGTCAGCATGTGGACCTGGGCTCGCCGGAACGGCATGGTGCTCCAAGCCACATATCTGGCAGGCGTAAACAACAGTCTGGCCGACAGGTTGAGCAGGATTATGCAACCTCACGACGTGGTCGCTCAACTCCCGAGTGGTGCGCCAGATCTTCCAAGCGTGGGGCACCCCCTTGGTGGATATCTTCGCATCTCGAGCAAACCACAAAGTCCCTCAGTTCTGTTCCAGGCTTCAGGCCACCGGCAGACTGGCATCGGATGCCTTCCTCCTCGATTGGGGGGAGGGCCTGCTGTATGCTTATCCTCCCATTCCTCTGGTGGGGAAGACTTTGTTTGAAACTCAGCAAGACCGAGGCACAATGATCCTGATTGCTCCTTTTTGGCCGCGTCAGATCTGGTTCCCTCTCTTCTGGAGTTATCCTCCGAAGAACCGTGGAGATTGGAGTGTTTTCCGACCCTCATCACGCAGGACGAAGGGGCTCTTCTGCATCCCAACCTCCGGTCCCTGGCTCTCACGGCCTGGATGTTGAGGGCGTAGACTTTGCCTCTTTGGGTCTGACGGAGGGTGTCTCCCGCATCTTGCTTGCTTCCAGGAAAGACTCCACTAAGAGAAGTTACTTCTTTCATTGGAGGAGGTTTGCCGTCTGGTGTGACAGCAAGGCCCTAGATCCTCGCTCTTGTCCTACACAGACCCTGCTTGAATACCTTCTGCACTTGTCTGAGTCTGGTCTGAAGACCAACTCCGTAAGGGTTCACCTTAGTGCAATCAGTGCATACCATTACCAAGTGGAAGGTAAGCCGATCTCAGGACAGCCTTTAGTTGTTCGCTTCATGAGAGGTTTGCTTTTGTCAAAGCCCCCTGTCAAGCCTCCTACAGTGTCATGGGATCTCAATGTCGTTCTCACCCAGCTGATGAAACCTCCTTTTGAGCCACTGAATTCTTGCCATCCGAAGTACTTGACCTGGAAGGTCATTTTCTTGGTGGCAGTTACTTCGGCTCGTAGAGTCAAGTGAGCTTCAGGCCCTGGTAGCCCAGGCCCCTTACACCAAATTTCATCACAACAGAGTAGTCCTCCGCACTCACCCTAAGTTTCTGCCAAAGGTCGTGTCGGAGTTCCATCTGAACCAGTCAATTGTCTTGCCAACATTCTTTCCCCGTCCTCATTCCTGCCCTGCTGAACGTCAGCTGCACACATTGGACTGCAAGAGAGCATTGGCCTTCTACCTGGAGCGGACACAGCCCACCAGACAGTCCGCCCAATTGTTTGTTTCTTTTGACCCCAATAGGAGGGGAGTGGCTTTGGGGAAACGCACCATATCCAATTGGCTAGCAGATTGCATTTCCTTCACTTACGCCCAGGCGGGGCTGGCTCTTGAGGGTCATGTCACGGCTCATAATGTCAGAGCCATGGCTGCGTCGGTAGCCCACTTGAAGTCAGCCTCCATTGAAGAAATTTGCAAAGCTGCGACGTGGTCATCTGTCCACACATTCACATCTCATTACTGCCTGCAGCAGGATACCCGACGCGACAGTCGGTTCGGGCAGTCAGTTCTTCAGAACCTGTTTGGGCTTTAGGATCCAACTCCACCCCCCGAGGGCCCTGTTTGTTCTGTTCCAGGCTGCACTCTCAGTTAGTTGGTAAATTTTTTAGGTCAATCTCAGTTATGTCCTCGCCGTTGCGAGGCCCAATTGACCAATGTTGTTGTTTTGAGTGAGCCTGGGGGCTAGGGATACCCCATCAGTGAGAACAAGCAGCCTGCTTGTCCTCGGAGAAAGCGAATGCTACATACCTGTAGAAGGTATTCTCCGAGGACAGCAGGCTGATTGTTCTCACCAACCCGCCCGCCTCCCCTTTGGAGTTGTGTCTTCCCTTAAAGTGTATTGTCTTGCTACATACTGGACTGGCCGGCTCGAGCCGGTTTCGGGCGGGAAGACGGCCGCGCGAGGGCTAGCAAAGGACTTTGCTAGTGAAGTTTCCGATTGGAGGGGCTGCCGTGGACGTCACCCCATCAGTGAGAACAATCAGCCTGCTGTCCTCGGAGAATACCTTCTACAGGTATGTAGCATTCGCTTTATATGTGAGGGCAGTTAGAACCTTATACACAGGCCCAGATATATGCCAATAGCTTAAGGTCTGAATGGTTTTCGATAAGGAGAGGCATGAGGCAAGAGTGTCCATTATTACCACTGCTTTTTATCTTGGCGTTGGATCCCCTCCACAGAGAAATTCAACATAATATAGACATTCGGGGAGTTAGGATACGAGACCATAGCTTTAAAACAGCAGCCTTTGCAGATGACCTGTTGGTATTAATCACTGATCCAAAGCAATCTCTACCACACCTTATGGCAAGCTTAGAGGAGTATGAGGACTTCTCAGGATTCCGGTTGAATCTGCTGAAATCAGAAGCCTTAGCAAGTAATATAGAGCTTGAAGGGGAGTGGGGAGATCAGTTCCCTATAAGGTGGGCAAGAGGCTCCTTCCGGTACCTAGGAATACAACTCCCAATGGATACCAGACAAATCTATGACCTGAATATCACTAAGTTGCTCCAAGATACCCAAAAACAATTGTCCCGTTGGTCAGGGCTACCTGTGTCCCTTATAGGACGGATACAACTATTCCGAATGATAGTTTTCCTGCGTTGGCTTTATGCTATGCAGGCCCTGCTGGTATGCTTGGAAAGGCGGGAACTGGCAACACTACGAAGAATGGTAGCAAAGTTTTGTTGGGCTGGAAAAAAACCTAAGCTGAAGTGGCACTATTTAATAGGTAACTGGAGAAGGGGGGGATTAGGAATACAATCAGGCGTGTCTCTTGAGGCATTTGAGGGATTGGCTCCTAGATACATCTACCTATACGGATGTGGGCTTAGGGGCATATTTCTATCCCTGGCACCTGAATTATTTAATCCATGTTAAGAGAAAAGGACAAATGGCTGAAAAAGTTAGAGATAGCATGTTGTTGGAACCGCTGTGGCACATGTGGAGGGAACTGGCACAAAGGTGGGGGCACGACCCCAGCGGCTAGTAGATTCATACCACTTGCTGGGAATAACGATTTTACCCCAGGCAGTGATAGTGCAGTGTTTCGCAAACTACACGACCAGGGAGTGGAGCTGCTGGGCAGTTTTCTCAAGGAAGATGGCACTTTAATTTCCATAGCGGATTTTCAACACAGATGTTCAGGGGGGCCATCGGGGATTTTGGCATACCCTGTTTCCCCGAAAATAAGACAGTGTCTTATATTAATTTTTGCTCCCAAAGATGCGCTAGGTCTTATTTTCAGGGGATGTCATTTTTTCATGAAGAAGAATTCACATTTATTGTTGAACAAAAAAAATGAACATTTATTATATACTGTACAGTAGTTGTCAACACAAACCAGCATAACCAGACAAACTGTGAATCCTATTGTCGAGTTTCTCAGTGGTCTCTGGTTTCTTCTCTCCCGGGTTTTATATACCCCTTTGGTGGGAAGCGGTGAGGAAGGATTGTGCTCGTTTTTCGTCTTTTCTTTTGGTAGGGAGGTTCTCTGTGCATTGACTTGGCTCTGGAAAATGCAGTGGGGGGGGGGGGGGGGGGGGGTTGTTCAGCTCTTTCCACCCCTACCCCGCTCTGCAGGCCTCCAAGCTTTCCAGCTCCACTGGCACGCAGCATCAGCTACGGTATGTAAGAGCTGCCTTTAGCCTCCCCCGGAAGCTTTCTCTGTACAGCTTCCTGTGTAGGTGGGACGTTGTACAGAGGAGGCTTCCAGGGCTGGCCAAAGGCAGCGCTCATGTTGCTGATGCACGCTGCTGGAGGTCTGGAAGTTTAAAGGCCTGCAGGGCGGCGAGGAGGGAGAGCGATACATCGCAGTGATCGCACAGTAGTTGGAGGGACGCCGGAACGGAACCGTCATGGCAGGAGCACCAACACCGAGGGATGTTGTGTGGGCGGGCCTGCTCTTCCGGCGAACTTGAAAGCTGTAAAAGATGAAGGAGGAAGACAGGCCAGAGAAGGGAGTGGGTCTGCAGCAAAAATAGGCGCCATTTTTGTCCAGGTAAGCGGCGAGGGTAAGCATGGCGGGCGGCGCCCTCCAGAGGTCAGCTTACCCGCTTACCGTGTTGGCATGGCCCTGCCCATCGGGGCCAAACAAAAACTTTGCTAGGTCTTACTTTCGGCGGAGGCCTTATATTTAGCAATTCAGCAAAACCTCTACTAGGTCTTATTTTCAGGGGATGTCTTATTTTCAGGGAAACAGGGTACCACCAACTTTCTCTTTATGTACATAGTCTTCCAATTGAAGGGTTGACCCTTAGATTTGAGAACAAGCTGAGGGAGTTTCTGGAGGGAGATGCGAACTTCTTGGTTCTTTAGAGAGCTGGAGAAAGGGCAGCTGGAAAGGCGGCTGACTGAGGTGGCCCTAAAGTGGGGTACCGAAATACGTAGGCCCATCTCTGAACAGCACTTACAGCAATCGTTGAGGGGAATACAGAAGGTGATTCATAGTGCAGAGCTACAAGAATGCCAATACAGAATACTACACAGGGCTTACCTCTCTCCCAGAAGAGCGTTCCATGCACAGGTGATAGCGACTGATAACTGTCTAAAATGCGGACAGGGAGGTGCTAATCTCGTACACTGCCTATGGCAATGTAGGTTCATTAAGGCTTTTTGATGGAGAATAGGCAAATTTGTGAGGGAGATATCTAGGTCTCAGGCTCTTATCACATTTGATAGAATGCTGTTCTGAACAGTGGGGTGTAGGGACTCAGGGGGAACGGCTGTTATTGAGCAAATCTTGTATAGTGGGGAAAAAATGTATAATGAATCATTGGGTAATGGATACACCTCCCTCTTACTGGTATTGGAGGAATAAAATGCACCAACTAATGTTATGAGAGGTGAGAGGGGCGCGATTGATGCCAAAAAGGCAAGCGAGATTCTTGACTGTTTGTGGACATTATATAAACGTGATTTCACCGAGAGCAAGAAGCCAAGTGCTGAATGGGTTGCCATGGGGTAATGCAGGAGATAGGCTGAATTAAGGCCGAACCATGCTAACAGGAAGGGGGGGGGGGGAAGGGGGGAGGAGAGAGAGGAAATAAGGGACCTGACTCTTTGAGGCGAAGATATATAATAAATGGAAAGCGCCCACCATAATCATGACACAATATAAGAATGACATGTTGAGGGAGAGGGGAGGGAGGTGGGGAGGAATGTGGGGGGGAGGGGCAAAATAATAATTAATGATACCTCATGCTATGTTATTGTCATGTTGAATGTTTTGGCATTTGAAATGTTGCCTCTATTGACTGTAAGTTGTATTATATTGTAGTATTATTAATAAAAACTGATGAAACATAAAAAAAAAAAAAGAGAAGGCCATATATCTCTGTTCACTAGAGGGCAAAAGGAACAAGTGCATAAAACATACTCCAAATGACATACATAAAGCATCGTGAGATCGAGTCATGTATCCTGCACTCAGACTTGAGGTAAGATACGCAATTACCCAAATTTGTTCAGCCTATCAACTGCTGAAGCAAGTTGTCTTAACACTTGTTCTCCGAGGACAAGCAGGCTGCTTGTTCTCACGACTGGGTTGACGTCCACGGCAGCCCCCACCAACCGGAATAAAACTTCGCGGGCGGTCCCGCATGCAGGGCACGCCCACCGCGCATGCGCGGCCGTCTTCCCGCCCGTGCGCGACCCGCTCGGTCTTTTTTCCGCGCTGGAGAGAGCCGCGTTAGTCTCTTTCTCTGTCAGCCCCGGAAACTGGATCGCGTTTTAGACGCGAGTTTTTTTCTTCTTCGTTTGTTTTCTCTTGTTCCGTTTTCTTTAAAAAAAAAAAAAAGAAAACTAAACTTTGTCTCCCCTCGTCATTTAGCGTGGGGTGCCTCGTTGCGGCCGCGCGGTCGTTTTCTTTTTCGAGGTGTGCTTTTTACCGCCACCATCGACGACTTTGACTTCGCCGATGTGATTTTTCCGTCGATATCCTCGAAGGTCCCGAGTGGATTTAAGAAGTGTGGTCGGTGCGGCCGGCAGATCTCGCAGACCGATACTCACGCTTGGTGCCTCCAGTGCCTCGGGCCGGAGCATAATACCAAGACGTGCACCTTGTGTGTCGGTTTACGGAAACGGACACAGGTGGCGAGGCAAGTTCTTCGGGACCGTCTTTTTTGAATTTGCGCCGGCCCCTCGACGGCATCGGTGTTGACGGCCGGGTCTTCGGTACCGGTACTGATGTCGATGAAATCGGCACCGACGGCACCGACCCCAGGAGCACAGGTTCCGTTGGCCCGCCGGTCCTCCGGAGATGGCAGGGGTGAGCGGCAGCGCGAGCAATCGGCCCTGGTCACTCCCTCTACCCAGGACCATCGGGACCGAACCCTGTCGGACCCGATCCCTCGAGGCCGGGGGGGATCTACCTCCTCCTCTTCAGTACCACCGAGCGCCGATGATGGGCACCGGAAGAACGCTAAAAAGCACCGTCATTGGTCACCCACGGCGCAGGTGGCTACCAGCTCCGGCTCCAGAGATGACTCGACGCCTAGGAAGCGGCAGCGCCGGGAGGAGCGGTCCCCCACGGTGGTAGAGGTATCGCTACGTCAGGGCACGGGCACTTCGGTGCCGTCTCCTGGACCCGAGCAGATTCTGGCACCGGCACCTTCACCGGCCCCCTCACCTTTCCCGACAGCGGGCCTTGACGAGTGCCTCCGAGCCATCCTTCCGGGTATCCTGGAAGGGCTGATGCGCCAGACTGTGCCCGCCGTTGATGGAGGCGCCGGCGTGCTCTAGCCCGTTGCCGAGGCCTTTGACGCTGCGGCCCAAGGTATAGTGATGCGTAGACTCTCATGGCTGCGTGCCTCTGACCTGGACAACCGCACCCAGCAGCGGCTGGCTGAAGTCCCTTGCCGGGGGGATAATATTTTCGGCGAGAAGGTCGAGCAGTTGGTGGACCAACTACACCAGCGGGAAACCGCTCTCGACAAGCTCTCCCACTGGGCGCCTTCAGCATCCACCTCTGCAGGTGGACGTTTTTTTCCGTGTCCGGCAGGCTGCGCCCTATGCCTACAGCAAGCGTAGATACACCCAGCCGGCCCGAAGGCCTCATCAGGCACAGGGACAGTCCCAGCGTGCTCGTTCCCGTCAACAGCGTGTGCCTAAGTAGCCCCATGCGCCTCCACAGCAAAAACCGGGGACGGGTTTTTGACTGGATCCATGGGAACATAGCCGCCATCTAAGTGTCCGTACCGGACGATCTGCCAGTCGGGGGGAGGTTGAAAGTTTTTCACCAAAGGTGGCCTCTAATAATCTCCGACCAGTGGGTTCTCCAAATAGTGCGGTGCGGATACGCCCTGAATTTGGCCTCCACTCCACCAAATTGTCCTCCGGGAGCCCAATCCTTCAGCTCCCATCACAAGCAGGTACTTGCAGAGGAACTCTCCGCCCTTCTCAGCGCCAATGCGGTCGAGCCCGTACCACCCGGGCAGGAAGGGCAGGGATTCTATTCCAGGTACTTCCTTGTGGGAAAGAAAACAGGGGGGATGCGCCCCATCCTAGACCTGAGAGGCCTGAACAAATACCTGGTCAAAGAAAAGTTCAGGATGCTTCCTTGGGCACCCTTCTACCAATGATTCAGAAAGACGATTGGCTATGTTCCCTGGATTTAAAGGAAGCATACACTCGCATCCCGATACTGCCAGCTCACAGACAGTATCTCAGATTCCGTTTGGGAACACGGCCTTTGGGCTCGCCTCTGCGCCACGAGTGTTCACAAAGTGCCTCGTGGTGGTGGCGGCGTACTTGCGCAAGCTGGGAGTGCACGTGTTCCCGTACCTCGACGATTGGCTGGTCAAGAACACCTCAGAGGCAGGAGCCCTTCGGTCCATGCAGTGCACTATCCACCTTCTGGAGCTGCTGGGGTTTGTGCTAAATTACCCGAAGTCCCATCTCCAGCCAGTCCAATCTCTGGAATTCATAGGAGCGCTGCTGAATTCTCAGACGGCTCAGGCCTTTCTTCCAGAAGCAAGGGCGCAGAACCTTCTGTCCCTTGCTTCCCAGACCAGAGCGTCTCAGCAGGTCACGGCTCGGCACATGTTGAGACTCCTGGGTCATATGGCCTCCACAGTTCATGTGACTCCCATGGCTCGCCTTCACATGAGACCTGCTCAATGGACCCTAGCTTCCCAGTGGTGTCAAGCCACCGGGAATCTAGAAGATGTCATCCGCTTCTCCATCAGTTGCCGCAATTCACTGCACTGGTGGACCATTTGGACCAATTTGACCCTGGGACGTCCATTCCAAATTCCGCAGCCCACGAAAGTTACGACGACGGATGTATCTCGCCTGGGGTGGGGGGCTCATGTCGATGGGCTCCACACTCAGGGATTGTGGTTCCCCCAGGTACAGGATCTTCAGATCACCCTCCTGGAGCTCCGAGCGATCTGGAACGCGCTGAAGGCCTTCAGAGATCGGCTGTCCTACCAAATCATCCAAATTCGGACAGACAATCAGGTTGCAATGTATTACATCAACAAGCAGGGGGGCACCGGATCTCGCCCACTTGAAGTCAGCCACTATTGAAGAGATTTGCAAAGCTGCGACGTGGTCATCTGTCCACACATTCACATCTCATTACTGCTTACAGCAGGATACCCGACGTGACAGTCGGTTCGGGCAGTCGGTGCTGCAGAATCTGTTTGGGGTTTGAATCCAACTCCACCCTCCAGGACCCGAATTTATTCTGTTCAGGCTGCACTCTGTTAGTTGTTCTTCGTAGGTCAATTTCTGTTATGCCCTCGCCGTTGCGAGGTTAAATTGACCTGGGTTCTTTTTTTTGAGTGAGCCTGAGAGCTAGGGATTCTCCAGTCGTTAGAACAAGCAGCCTGCTTGTCCTCGGAGAAAGCAAATGATACATACCTGTAGCAGGTGTTCTCCGAGGACAGCAGGCTGATTGTTCTCACCTACCCTCCCTCCTCCCCTTTGGAGTTGCGTTTTTACTCATTCCTTGCTTGTCATTCAACTGAGCGGGAACGGTCGCGCACGGGCGGGAAGACGGCCGTGCATTCGCGGTGGGCGTGCCCTGCATGCGGGACCGCCCGCAAAGTTTTATTCCGGTTGGTGGCTGCCGTGGACGTCAACCCAGTCGTGAGAACCATCAGCCTGATGTCCTCAGAGAACACCTGCTACAGGTATGTATCATTCACTTTGCGGGGTCCAGCACCCCTGAGGATTTAAGTACTTGGTCTTATGGCCTGGGCTTTGGATTGGTTCATAAGGCCTCTGT